>NC_081562.1:125643340-125863678 GCF_022355385.1 Mustela nigripes
TTTTTTTTTTTTTTTTTTTTTTTTTTTTTTCTGAATTCACAGCAATTACTGTCTGTATCACTTCTTTTGAATGAATTATGTACAAGCAGTCCCCCAGATTATGACAGCCTTGTAATTGAAAAGTTTACTTGTCCTTTCATTGTTTCGTACTTGGAATAGATGGTGGCTGGATTTCCAGCTGGTCCACGGAAGCCTCTTCAACCTACAGGGTATTATTAGCGCGATCATTGTTCCTCATTGTTTTCAAGTGAAACGTGTCCTGACTTTCCAGCTGGACGTGGAGATGTGGAGAACAGATCTTCCCCCTGGAGCTCCAGCGCCCGGGGAGAGACACATCCCCCTCTCACTGACCTGGTGTGTTCCCTTTTGCTTTGCTAGGAGACGGTGTCACCCTCAGGTGACAAGGAAAGCACCCCTGGGCATCACCCATGAGAGAAATCCTACTGGTGTGGTGGTTCCTATGAAACCGTTTTTAGCCTGCATTTTCAGCTCAGAAGTTCTTCTGCTTAACCGTGGCATCACTTGTATCATACTTTTCATGTTTTATGACTGTCTTCCTAGTTTACATCCCTTGTGCGTGGGGACCACATCGAGGTTTCTCTCTATGCTGTAAAGCATCCAGTCTGCAGCTCAGCACTTAAGAGGGGCTCCATAAACATTTATTGATCCATAATTAGAGCTACGTGGGAAAGCAGTTCAGACAAGAGCCGAAATCAGTCAGGCACTGTTAGGCAGCAAAACCGATGACCTAATAATGTCGGTGTTTCCTGGTCAGGCATCTCTGTCATCACTCACATAGCTTAGGTGCATTTAAAAGGATGTCCTAATCCTGGCTTGTCTTTCTGCTTCCGGACCCCAGAAGAGATGGAACTCTGACTGCTCTCCTGAACTGGATTTTAAAGTGGCTTTGATATTCTAAACATTCTACCTTGGATCTTTAAGCCCAGCTAATTCTCTTCTCTGTTCACACTTAGTTTTATTTTCTCCACACCTGCCCACCTGCTTTTTGTTCTTCCTGGGGGTACACTTGACAATCCGACTCCTTGCTTCTTTAGGCACAGTCCCGGTCTTAGCCATCTCTCCACACTGATCTCTGGTGAGCAGCATGTAGTAGGGTGCTTTGTTCGAAGCAGAAACACACAACTCCTTGCCATGTGGAACACACGCTCTTAATTGTAACGAGTTGTTCCAGCCCATGAGGTAGGTGTTATTATTATACCTATTTTACAGATAAGCAAACTGAGGCAGAGGTTCAGTAACCTGTCAAAGGTCGCCACTGCTAGCCAGTGTCAGAACCGGGATGTGAACCCCAGGCAGTCTGGCTTTGGAGTTCCCCGTTCATGAACACGGCACACTGCTGCCCCTCAGTGAATGGTTGATCACGGATGGACTGAATCAAAGGTCGTAAGAGCAGGTTTTCACGGTAGTGAAGGTGCTTCACCAAGAGGTGAAGGGCTGAACTGGGGTAACGATTGTCAAGATCCATGTTTTACGAATGTCACAATTTACATTATCTGAGTGTGGGGTACTCTTCCGTGTCTCTGCTTCATTAAGCAGAAAAAGTCCAAATTTCCTTGAGAACCGGCGCTTCTCAGACAGGGGCATTTTGCATCTGACCCCAACCCTTAACCCCCACCACCGCACCCCCCCCCACCCCCGCACGAAGTGCAATTGACAATGTCTGCAGACATTCTGACTGTCCTTACGAGGGGCGGGGCTGGGGTAGTTTGCTTTCGGCATCTAGCAGGGAAGAAGCCAGAGACACCACCAGACATCCTTCAGGGCACGAAGAGCCCCTCCACCCAGCCAACAACAAAACATCTGGCCCAAAATATCAACAAGCGCCAAAGGTAAGACACCTCGTTCTAGAAAGATCTGAAGTCTAACCACTTAAGAGGCTTCTGATGCGGCTCACTTTTGAATATGCGCTTGGAAAAAGGAAAACAAATTAATCCTCAATTTTAGGATAAAGCATAGTTCGAAAATCTTCAAAGGTCTGCCAGTCACTGTGAACATTTTTCAATGACATAAATCTGAACTCAGACTTCCGCTCAATCCACTGTTCAACCAAGGAGGCATTCCACCCCTCGAAGCTACCCGCAGAATAACACGTAATCCTCCTCCAGTAAAAAAGTGACATGAAGTGATAACAATGGACACCAGTTAGCGTGCACTGTTCAGTCTACACAGAAGTTTCTTTTCTCTTCTAAGGGGCCCCGGGCGGGGACCTCTGCTTCTCTCAACTGGGGAATTCTTAGAGATCACGATGCCATCTCACATGGCTTTTCTTTCTCCAGACAGAGGCGCCGAGGCAAGGCGAGAATCTACTCCCCAGTGGACTCTCGACTCGTGTGGAATTTAGGTATCGTAGGTGTGGAATGATGTAAAAATATGATCTCGGTTCAAGTTTACCATGTCTTGAACAACACTACATTAGAAGGAATCTGTTATACATTTGGAAAGGGAGCTCTTAGTCACTTTGCGATGAGCACTCTTGAATTTCAATAAAGATATTTTACATTAAAGGATCCAAACTATAAATAGAAAGTAGCAAAACATAAATGTCCTAGATTTTTACAATTCTTGAGGGCTGCTTTATGTGCCATGAATAGAAATAACGATGCTATTTAATGAAGGAATTTTATAACCTAGGGGAAGACAGAGCCTCACACACTGAGTCATCTGTCACACACTGTCCACCCCCCCAACCCCCAGCACTCCCTCACAGCCATGTGGACCATTCTCTTCTTGGCCTCCTGGCTGAAGGGAACTCATCTGGATAGAGCCACCTTCTCACTTGGGATCGTTTTTCTTTCTAGAAGCGCAGACAGGAAACCTGCTGTCTTAAAAAAGTCAACATGGCTGTATCCTGCATCTCTACCCCCCAAATCCATGGCCATCTTGGGAGGAGAGCCCTACTGTCCTCTGTGTTCTACTAAACACACGACTCTACCCCCAGATCTTCTATATAAAATTTGTTCTCACTAGATGCTTTCCGGAAGTGTCTTTGTAAGACAAGAGAAGCCAAATGCATCCGATCAAGACACACGACTACATACAAGGACCGAGATGAAATGACTTCATCCTTAACTCTTCATTTTCAAGTCAATAGAGCAGTTATAAAATCATGTTCCAAAAAAAAAAGGAAAGGAATGGAAAAAAAGCTACCACGGGAGGTTTCCTAAGTGCAGATGAGAAAGAAAGAATTTTTCTCTCTGATTTCAAACATCCTGCAGTTATCCAGGCTATTTCCTTGGAACGGCACCTGAACCCATCAGGGTCCAAAAGAAAGGAGTGCCACGGATTTCTCAGTCCCCTGCGTTTTGTAGCTTCACATCTTAGATGTAAAATGTCACTTGAGAGTTTTGGAGAAGAAGCGCTTTCAAGATGTATTTGCTGTTTAATATTCTGAAAGGGCGACAGACATGGGTTTGGCGCTTGATATGACTCCACAGCCATGAAGGTAGACTTGTAGGGGCTGAACTCTTAAAATAAACAGATTAAATCTAAGATAAGAGCCGGCTTTTGGCGCAAACAATGGGCTCTGATTTCGTGCTTTGGTAGTTGTTTCTGGCGCTCCTGTTTTGAAAAATTTTTCTTTGACGTAGTACTTGCATTCATTTTTCAGAAATAAATGCCTATCAAAGATACTTTTTCTTCCCCCATCGCCGCATACTTGTGCTAATATACTAGCTAGGGCAGTTATATTTTAAATGGCCGATATATATTTAGCAGCATAATTATGCAAATGCTACCCCGTTTATGACTGTAGATATCCTTCAGGAGCAGTTGCGTAGCATCTAGACCTGAAACAATTTAAGAGTTCTGGTAGAAATGTTCAGAATTCACCCCTACACTGACTTCTCTGCTGGGTGCAGGTGTGGCTCATGGGTCCCACTCATCTGGCAGACTATGTCACGGTGGTAAAAGGTCAGGATTCTTTAACAGATACGGATGTTCTATGCCACGTACTGTGACCTTGAGGAAGGACTTAACTTCTCTGAGCCTCGGTTTCTACATCTGTAAACTGGGATGATGAGGGGCGCCTGGATGGAGAATCGGTTGGGCGGCCGACTCTTGCTTTTGGGTCGGGCGATGATCTCAGGGTCCTGGGATCCAGCCCAGCGCTGGGCTCCACGCTCAGTGGGGAGCTTGCTTCAGGATTCTTTCCCTCAACCTCTGCCCCTCCCCCCATGTGCTTGCTCTCTCCTTCTAAAGTAAATAAATGAATCTTTTAAAAATATGGGGATGCTGATAGTATGTAGGTGATACTATCTTTTTGGCGAGAAACAGAGAAGAGTGATTCTAATAAACTGCTGATTCCCTGAATATTTAATCTTATTTCTCACGCCCCTTTTGAATTCATAGATGACAACAGATTAAAACGCTTACCTCTTTCAGACTCCATTTCTTGACTAGATTTTTATTATGTTGGCTTCTTTCAATCGATTTAGGCTAGAGAAATTCCCTCTATCAAAATTAGCTTTCCTATTATTATATGAGATTTGGAGGGTCTTTCAAATGGACTAGGCTGGTAAGTTACACCAAAAAAGAGTAGATGAGAAAAGAAATTGAAATACTCAAGAGTGTCTCATTCCCTAAAAAATTTTTGCTGATCTCAGTTACCACTCCTGAGTATTAAATCTAAACCATCCTATTCGCATGCAAATTCGTGCTTTATCACCCTAGATGACAGTCATTGACACATTCTTTCCATTTCCCAAGGCCAGATGAGAAAGCAGAACTGCACTCCACAGGAAAACACAAACTGCCATTTCAGACAGTTAAAACTTGAACCCACCCGCTCCTTCTTTTCACTGGCAGATCAATTACCACGAGCTCCTGATCCATTTGTCCAAAAGGTTTCTGCTTATCACCATTTTCTTTCCTGTTGTTTGGATTTACACTAACCATGCCGCTGTTAGACCCACGCTCCGCTCCGCAGGCTCCCACGGACCGCCCCCCATTTGTCACAGCTGTTGGCCTGCGTCACCCGACCCCCACCTATGCGGAAACTCTTTGCAGACCGGGATGGCCTTTGATCCCAGAAGCTGTGGCTTCTCCCAGCTGCAGGGGGGGGGGGCGGGGCTGGGGCTCAGCCAACCTCTGTCCCCTTGGTTTGACCCTGCAGGGCAGGCCTCAACCACTCACAGGCACAGACCACCCTGGGCCGCTCTCACCACCTTACCTGGTCTCTCTGTCTTTGGGGATGGTAGCAGTGCTGTAGGCAAACACTTGCTTCTCCAAGAGAGGAGGGCCGAAGTCCACAATGCTGGCTAATCCCGGAGTGGTCCGTGGCTTTTCAATATACACCAAGGTGCCCGGCTCCTTCTTGAAGGTCTGGCGGCTCGGGGAGGCCCGCTCTGGCTGCAAGGTGTGAGGGGGCCCGTGGGCGTTATGGTGGGCGTGCAGGTCTATCATCCTCAGGTCGCTGACTCGGTGAGGAGAGGCGGGGGGCGTTTTGGAGCCCAGGGTCGGCAGGTGGCTTTCTGGGTATTTCCGAGATTTCTGTCTGTACAGCGACTGCTCCATGTGCATCTCCGCTTGCAGAGAAGGGTTGCAGTAAGCACTGGCTGAGCGGATCGCTGTGCGGTGATACGCGATGATGTGGTCGGGGACGTCTAGCGGGTGCCCCCCGCCATGGGAAGACGCGATGCTCATCCGCCCCTCGTGATAAAGGTAAGGATCGGTATAGAAGCCCTCGTTCCGGTACATGGCGATGTTCTTGCCACCCATGTCTTCATCGGGCTTCACATCCCTTCTTTCCAGGATGGCGCTCGGGCTAGGCGAGATGGACCTGGAGACCGGCAGGCTGGAGAGTCTGTCCCTGGGGATGGTGGCATTGCCAGGAACAACCATGGGGCGGGTGCCCCCATAAGGAATTCTAGATGGGGAAGGAGGCATGGAATGGGGCACAGGAGTGGATGGTGGAGAGTTTGGGATGCCGTGGGGCGGATGGGCTGTGGATCCCGGTCGAGGGGCACCAGGGCCATCTCCTCGTGCATACACAATTTCTCTCTGCATCTGAAAGTAAAACGAGAAGTTAGAAAATCTCCTTTGATATTCGTGTTTTTAGAGCTGTCTCAGGGTGACAGCGTGGCTCTCCCGTGGCAACAGGCCGAACGGCCCCCTCCTTGGGCAGCATGTCCACACTCTGACCTCTGGAACCCGTAAGTACGTCACCTTCCACGGCCACGGGAACCCTGTAGATGTTCCTTCGTAAGAATACTGAGCTAGTATATCCAGTGTATTGGGCCAATATCCAGATGGCCCAATGCCACCACACGACATGCGAAAGAGAGAGGAAGGGGTCAGAGTCAGGGAAGGGGGTGTGAGGACAGCAGCAGGGTCAGACAGAGAGACTGGAAAATGTTCTGCTGATTGTGAGGATGGAAGCTCCCTGCCTCCCAGGGGCCCAGGGAGGCAGGGAGCTTCTAAAAGCTGGAAAAGGCAAGGAAATGGACTCTCCCCGAGAGCTTACAGAGAGTATGGTCACTGTCAACACCTTGAAACTGGCCTGTAAAGCCCATTTTGGACCTCTGATGTCTACAACTGTAAGATAGTGAAGTTGTGATGTTTTAAGCCCCTACGCTCGTGGGCGCTTGCTACTGAAACCACAAGAAACACCATTAGAGAGCTCAACATTGTGAGGTTTGGGGGGAAAAACAGTGCAGGTCAGTGTGTGATGGTACACCTGATTCTCCTTCCACAAGGGCCAAACAACCATAAGAGATCTGCACGGACCTCTACACACATCCTCTATTCCTATCGTCCACAAGGCAAGCCTCTAGAGAGCATAAAATACAAGAGGGACTGGCTTAGGCAGCAGCACATATCTGGCCGAATTCTCCATGCCATCGGACCACGCAATGCAAGATTTGATCCAAACAAAGGTAAAGATCAATTCATACAGATTCATACATGTGTAGAAAGCATAACACAGTGCTCAAGGCAAATCAAGTGCAACAAATGGTAGGAACTATTGTCATTATTGGTATCAATTAAAAAAAAAAGGATTTCAAATGTCTACAACCCACTTAGGATAAATAATAATCCAAACTGTTAGTCTTCTTTATCTGGCTTCAGGGTGCATCAGAATCTGGGGGATACTGAGCCCAATGGACACACAGTGAACGCCCCCCCCCCATTTTTGGCAAAAGAATAGGAAGACCTATTAAGAATCTAAATCGTACAGTACTGTCTAGAAGGATAAAGAATATTAATGAAAGGAAATACAAAATTGATTTTAATTAATGAAAAGTTGAGGGGCGCTGGGTGGCTCAGTGGGTTAAAGCCTCTGCCTTCGGCTCATGTCATGATCCCGGAGTCCCGGGATCGAGCCCTGCATCGGGCTCTCTGCTTGGCGGGGAGCCTGTTTCCCCTTCTCTCTCCCCCTGCCTCTCTGCCTACTTGCGATCTCTGTCTATCAAATAAATAAATCTTAAAAAAATAAAAAAGGAAAAGAAAAGTTGAGTAAATTTCTTTTAAAACAACAGAGATGCCTACATGGATATTAAAAAAAAAAAAAAAAGGTTTGGCAATGTGAAAAGAAACGGTTAGGAGGTACAGTATAGAGCTTGTAAAATAAAATACAAAACAATCTCATTGGGGGCACCTGGGTGGCTCAGTGGGTTAAGCCTCTGCCTTTGGCTCAGGTCATGATCTCAGGGTCCTGGGATCGAGCCCCACATCAGGCTCTCTGCTTGGCGGGGAGCCTGCTTCTCCCTCTTTCTCTGCCTGCCCCTCTGCCTACTTGTGATCCCTCTCTCTCTGTCAAATAAATAAATAAAATCTTTTTAAAAAATCTCATTGGACTTTCTTGACATCGTGTGTAGATGGATTCAGAAAGAAATGTAAGAATTAATAATTCTGATGCACTGTGCACTCATAAGGGAATGTGGGTGATAGTCAAGGTACTTACCATCCAGGAGCTAGTATTATGTGGGTACCAACCAACCAGAATGGGACTTCAGCCAACAAGGATGGATCCTAGCCATACATGATTAGCATCATGTATCTGAGGGTAATGCTCTTATCGGCCTTGGCCTGGTCCACTTCAAATTAATCTTGCCGTCACCCAACAGGGTCACTGAAAGAATCACTGTCCACCTGAGTCACCCACAATGCAGGCAGACGCAAGCATTCAGCTATGACAGAGCAGGACGATCTCCATCAATCCGGGTGACTTGGAGGTTGGAAGCCTTTGAAAGAATTCTTACCTTACTTTGCCAAGCTATGACTGACTTTACAGGACTGAGTTTCAAAAAGAACCCATGATAATTTCATCCTCGGCTTTACAGAGAGCCCAGAAGGAGAACGACGCGATGTTTCCATTACACAGTGGGAAGATGTTTTCAACCCACAGTGAGAGCGAACCTTTCAAATCTGAAAACCTCAGTTCATATGCTAAAGGATATGGAGCAACCAAAGGCGGTCACTCTTAAAACGAGGCGGAAGGGATGGAAAGATAAAAGAGAATCTTTTTCAAGGCTGCACTGTGATCTCCCAAGGAGACCACTTGCTATTCCAATAAAAGGTGGACTTCATACACTTCACTGTCTGGTTGACAATCAGCATGATGATTAAGATTCTATGATACATAGTTTCAAAAAGTTCCAGCCTTCTATGCTAGTGTTCTTCCCATGGAGATATCTTCCTGGAATCAGGCACCCACACAGTTTTGTTGTCTAACTGGTCTTTTTTGGGCCAATGAGTCCAGAAGTGGCATTAAATGCATATTGAGTTCTTCCTGCACTAGTCCTCCAAGTCAGAGCTCTTAGGAGGAAATTATATCAAACTTTAAAGGTAAAATAAATTGACCACACACACACACACACACACACACACACACACACATATCACACACGGTTCTTACCCACCTTAATCCATCTGCCTCCCTTCTCCCACTAGTCTCTCTGATGTCATTAATCTCCATCATCTCTCTCAAAATATCTGGATACATTATGTCCCTGACACTTCTGTCCCAGAAGGTTTCAACACTCATGTTTTTATGTGAGCCTTGAAGAATTTCATTTTTTTAAAAAGATTTTATTTATTTATTTGACAGACAGAGATCACAAGTAGGCAGAGAGGCAGGCAGAGAGAGAGAGGAGGAAGCAGGCTCCCCGCTGAGCAAAGAGCCCGAGGTGGGGCTCGCTCCCAGGACCCTGGGAACATGACCTGTGCCGAAGGCAGAAGCTTTAACCCACTGAGCCACCCAGGCACCCCAAGAATGTCATCTTATAGCAAGAAAAACAGAACCTAAACCCAAGAATAAAAGTTCTTTTAACACCTTACCAGAATCCAAAACAGATCTGTCTGTCTGAACCTCGGTCCAGACAAAGAAAATGCTCATCTAGAGTAGATACTCTAGATACAACGGCAATGTATGAACTAGACTGTTGCCCCTCATTTACCTCCTTTGGTGAGCATGGTCTCTCCCTCCCACCATGACCACTCAAACCCCGGCTTCCTCTTGGGTGAGCACTTCCAGTTTCTGTAAACAGCGGCATTTACAGAGTTCAGCACCGTGGTCCTGGCTGGGAGCCGCTGTGCCTGCCCACTGCACAGACCTCCATAAACTGTCTGGCCCCTACTTCCTAGAGGCCCGATGAAATCTGGGGCAGTGTCAAATTAATTTTCCGAAATTTGAGTTAGGAATCCTACCTATACCTATATCTCATTTCTCTAAAACTCAGCGAGTTAAATCAAACATTGCTCATTTACAAGTTTTAAGCTCATTTATAAGTTTATAAGCTCATTTATAAGTTTCTTGAATGTAAGGTAAGAAGGGGCAAAAACCTTGTAATTATTTCCGGAAAGAAAAAAGAAAACCTAGCATGCAAAATGTTTATTTCAAATCATTTTGGGAAACTGTCTCATGTAATCACGTCTCTTCGCGGACTACTTAAAATATACATATTCTCTGCGGAAAGGGAGTATTATGCACAGTTTATTGTATTTCAAACCCCACCATTCCAAGTCTAGAATTTGTAAACATACCACTCAGTCAGACCACACAATGAAGGAACCGCACAAAACTGAAAAGGATTCTCGGGAGACTCTTCCATCCTCAGAGAATTAAAGCCACTTACTTTGTCTTAAGGAAATCACCTGTACTACTAACGCCGTGGAAAAAAGCAAATTGGCTCAGCTCCCAATTACGCGAGTCCTTTGTTTGCTGGCTTCATCTAAATCCTCCGTTCCACACTGGGATATTTTAGACAGCTTTCTCTTCAGGGAAGAAATCGCAAAGGCCACAGATCCTAAAATGTTGCCAGCTTGAGTGTTTACCACCCTTGAAGACCATCTTGTTTCCCCCTACCCTCGTCTTCCGAGCGAGGCCGTCACAGGCGTGGATGAAAAGTAGTCCTCCCCATGATAAGCCAATTTCTCCTCCCCTTGGAAATTAGTCACTGAGTAACCTCAGCTCACATCCAACCACAGGCGACCTCACGGGTGACTCAGGCCTTTAACAATTGCTTACATGGAAAACACACACCAACGAACAAACCCTAGGAGGCCCAGGTAAATGGGTTAACGGCGAAGGAGATACCACAAACTAGGTTTGACCCAGGCAAACAGGATCCCTCGCAGACAGACAACCAGCCACCACAAAGCTGGCAGGAAAACTCGGTATGCTCCTTAACCACACTGGGCCCCCTCTCGGACTGTGTTCTGCTGGGAAAATCTGGGGAGACCAGCACCCAACGCTCATCCCGCTGCCAGACTTTAGAAGTCGGCGGAGTGGTGAGCAGAGGAAAACAGGAGCCTCTCTCCCTGGTTTAGAACAGCAGAAAGAAAACAGAACGGTGATTAAGGAGGCTGTGTATTAATTAACCAGCCTGGTTCTACCAAGCTGAACTTTGGGTGCCGGCCATGCATCAGTCCCACGCAGCACCCACGCAAAGCAACCACGGCGATCGCTCTGGGAAACGTACCTGGGAGGAGAGGGACAGATAGGGAGGGCCGACCAACGGACGCCAAGAGGGCATTCGAGAAGGGAAGCCGGAGCCCTTCGGCCCCACCCTCGACAGGGCGGAGGAGGAGAGGCCCAGGCGTCTCCAGGGATCACCCCCCTCTCCTTTGGCAACTGATGTCAACGCAGCTGTTCCCTTGCAGGGCAGCAGGCACAAGAAGGTGTGTGTTCCTGACAAGAAGTGGCTTGTGCGGTGCCGAGCAAAGGACAGGAATTAACAAGGCATTACTGACAAAAGGCGAGGGAGGAAAAGCATTTCCTTAGCTCGCAGGTAGGCTCTGTTGAATCACCCCTGTGCTTTCTGAGCCCTCGGGGACCGAGTGCAGCAGCTACCTGAATGGGAAGGCGGCGACAAGAAACGGGCGATGCCGGGCCGGGGGGAGCCCCACTGGCCTCGTGCCACGCCCCACGGCCACGCTCTGGGAAGCCTGTGCATTTTTCAAACGTTTTAAGGCTTGGAGAGGCTGTTTTGCTGACCCAGAGAATTCCATGGTGTCTCCCAGGTTCAGATCCCGTCAGCGTGGCAGGCTTTCTTCAACAACTGTTTACCGCCGTCCAAATGCTCTTTGGTTATTAAGGGAGGGGGACCTCGGAGTGCATGACACCGTCCCGCTCCTAAGACGTCTCATTAGAAACAATGTTTGGACAAAGTGTTGCAACAGATGCCACCTAAGTAAGAGGTCGGGAAGGAGGAGAAGGGATGTGAAAACCCTTGTTTCGATTTTTAATCTAATCAGCCCGGGGTTTGTTATTTTCACCAGAGGACGGGAAGCACACCCCGTCAGCCCCCGACGCATCTGGCACGCATCTGGCAGGTTTGGTTTCTTCAAACCCACGCTTTCCACGAAAGGGGGTGTCGGGGTTGGTCTTCCCTTGTCTGCTTTAGCCACGATCCCATCCCTAACCTATCCCCGAAGACCCTGTGTTATGGCACACGACGGCCGCTGCCGTTTCGCCACGTGTGACACGCCAGACCCAACACAGGAGTCCCCACCTACCGCAGCAGAGACAGGTGGCTTCGGCTGACCCGGTTACCATGCAAGTCAGGGGAGGTGCAAGGTGAGAGAAGGTCTGGTCTGCCCCTCCCATCTCCCCCTTCCTGACCTGTTCAGAGCAATTTCCTTTCAATTTCTAGATGCTTCGGAGCAACAGTTTGGAGACGACACCCCTGGCTTCGTCATTAGGAGAGCTGTAATTCCCAGCCGGGAGTTGGAAAGCTGGCCCAACCCTGGGGCGAATCAGGATGCGTTATGCCCTCTGGAAAGAAGCACGCAGGTCATGCTAGAGGCTGGGGGTTTGCGGGGAAGCTGTGGAGGGAGGGAGGGACGTCACCATCCTGAGGTCCTAGAGTCGCCGCCCGAGGAACGGGGCAGGCTAATTTTGAAGCCATATGCTGGGGCTGGGCGGGACTCGGCTTCACCTGTCTGGTTCGTGCTCTCCAGAGAACAGCTCATTCAGCCTAGCTCACCAGGAAATTTGGCTCAGTCTGGGTGCGGCCAACCACTAATTCTCCGCACGCTGGGTCCTTTGTTCACCAGACCCTCCTCTGCGCGACCGACCCTGGGATGCTACGGCCTCTGAGAATTTCTTCTTCCTAGCGGTGTATTAAGTGTTCTACTATCGATTCTCCTTCCTCCTTTCATTAACTGGCACTATAAGCAAAGTAGAAATAATTTATTTCTTTTGAGTTGTTATTAAAAAAGAACATGCTAGTAAATATTCTGCCTTACCTCAACAGGAAATAATGTTTATGCTCTGGTAAGGCTAACAGTCTTGTGAAATTTATTTCTATTTCCTCTCTCTCATTCATTACTTTATTGGCTTTTTAAAAATTACATAGGATAAAAGGAAATCTAGAATGAGCTTATAAGCACGAAGACGGCACCATGAAGGGAAGTAATTATGATGTCGGAAAATCTCAAGTTCATCTTGCTTATGCTGTTAAAACTGGACAGACGGTCATTTGTGAGGTCTTAGTGAAACTATTAATGTTTCATTTGATCATAAATGGAATGTCTCCCAGACACGAGACAGACTGTTGCCAAAATTATTTAATTCTCAGGAAAGAGATGGTCCAGTCAGTGGTTAGCTGATGGCTATATTTAAGATGAGCGTTATTCCCACAAATATTTTGACAGGGGAAACTCTGCTGAGCTCTCCGGTCTACAGGCCTGACTGACTTAACGCTATGCCCAACGTTGATTAAAGATCCGAGTCTGGAACAGACTTAAGCAATGTTAAATAAATCATTTAACTTCCAAGCCACAGTCAGTAACTGTGGGGAGCTGTAGGACAGATAAAAGAAAAATGTGCTTCTCTCACCAATACTCAATCTTGTTCTGGGATACTCCTGTATCCTCCAGGCCAAGGACAACCTCCTTTTGTACCTAAAATAGCTACAGTTTGTAAAAGCGTATCTTCTTTCTACCACTTGTAACAGATAGTGCAAGTAACTTCTCCCGTCTTCTCGCCCTGTCTCTGCACATCCCGCAGGTGCCTGTACGGACACTGGTCTTTTATACAGACAGGACTCCCTTTTGGAGCTTCTGTGGTTATGGTTTTTGTTGTTAGTGGTTATGTCGTTTCTGTCACCCAAATACAACTTTTCAGTCCCTTCGATTTTATTTTTCCTCTTATGACTGTTCTCTAAACTCCTACTTAGCTTGTCAACATGCATTGTGCAATATGTAAGACATCGCTTTGTTTACTGGCAACGTTTCTTATTCTATAAAGGATTTTGGATGGTGAGGCACACACATACCCACGATAAACACCCGCAGTTTGCAGCTCACACAGGGCTTCCAATTGAACTCCGTGAAATACACAGATCAGGCGTTCCTATCCCCACTGGATGGGTTAGGAAATGGAAGTGTAAGGAGTTAAGAACGTTGCCCAAGGGCGCCTGGCTGGCTCAGTCAATGGAACATGGAGAATCTTGATCTTAGGGTCATGAGTTCGAGCCCCACACTGGGGGTAGAGATTACTTAAAAATAAAATCTTTAAAAAAAAGAAAGAAGCTTCCCCCGTGTCACATGACGACAAAGCAGGGAGGCACTAAGAATGCCCATCTTCAGCCTTGCCACTGTGAGGATTTATTACATTATTATTATTAAACTTTATTACTGCTTCTTCCACAGTTCCACAGTGTGAAACCCCCTGTCCTCCAGGATACCGTGCGCTGCTCTGTGAGGACTCCTGCCCCACGAGGCCCTTCCTGCAGGGATTACTGAGGGCTCATCTGCTTGAGCTCTGACCTTCAGTGTGCAGGGCACTGAACTCTGTGGGAGATGTTCCTCATTTGCGTCCGTCTCTGACCCCGATTTCCACAGCAAAGGAAAGGAACAGCAAGACGTCTCAGCAGGCTTAGCATCTAACTAGCCAGATGCTCTCTTGATTACGATTAGGTTTTACCTACTTGCCTCAGAATAAGTTACATGTTGGGGCGCCTGGGTGGCTCAGTTGGTTCAGCAACTGACTCTTGATTTGGATCAGGTCACGGTCTCAGGGTCACACGATGGAGCTCCGAGTTGGGCTCCCCACTCAGCCACAAGTCTGCTTCCTTCCTTCTCACTCTGCCCCCTCTACTCTCTCTCTAAAATAAATAAGTCTTTTAAAAAAATCAGTTACATGCATGTTAGTATGTATCATGTCTATATACATTACACTGACATATACCAAAATATTCTGTACGGCTAATTATGTAGATGTAGCTATCATTACGCCACGAGTTATATATGTGTAAACATGTATATATGTACATGTACACACTCACACACACTTTCATTCCTCGCAGATGCCAGATTACTTACAGGACAAAATGTCTGTGACATTCCTGGGACCGCACCCCTTGGAGGCGGCACTACAATTCTGTCACTGTATCTGTCACCATTTCCTCCGCCCCTCTAACCTTTCATTAGGGAAACTGATCAAGTCAATTGCGTTATTAAGAGGAAAAGGTGGATACAACACTACATAGCTTTAGGATGGTCACCACAGTGTAAGACTTTTTTTAAAAAAATTGCAGTTGGATGATGTAACAACGCCTCATCCCATCTGAACTGAAAACAGCAAAGCGACGACAATCTCGGTCGGATTTTGGGCTCTGCAGCCACCGCTTAATGGTAGGCATTTTTCAGTGGAGAAAATGGTGGTGAACACATCGATGGGTGGTGGGTGCCAAGCTGGAAACCGAATGGTCTTTCATTCCCGGTCTGTCCTTGTCCTGTCACATCCCAGGGATCCCGCCGCGGGGTCCGAGCAGTCCTTGTGTCTCAACACCCCGTGTTCCCTCTTGAGTGTCACCTCTTGGGATCTACGCAGGGTCCCTCCGCACCTCTTTCTTTTCTCATTGCTCCTCTGGAAATCAACCCTGTGGATTCAGGTGACAATCATGGCCCTTCTGCTGGCATTGCCCCCTGCCTGTTTTCACGTCCGTCAAAGAGGGACACGTGCTGGCTTTCTGACCCAGTCCTAGAACGAGCGCGCAACATCAGGTGAGTTATGTCAGTCGAGCGAGTTTAAAGGGGGATTTTACAGGTCGCCTCTGATGAGACGTTGTTCAGCTGTGCTGTTATTTTGACCTTCGGCTGAACAATATTAGCTAATGTGTCCAAAGCAGCAAGGAGCACGGGAGGGGAGAGCCCCAGAGGATTACGCTGGAGGAGAGTAATTCACAAGGCCACCAAGCTCAATTTTTTCCTCAAAATAAACATGAAAAAACAACAACGCAGATCCAGATCAAAGTAGCCCATGTGCCCATTCTTCCTGGGTTCAGAAGAGCCAAGTGCGCTCCTCCTAGCAGCGGCTTTCAAAACCGAAAGAAGTTCCATGGGTATCCCAGGTATGTCGAGTGTGTGACCTGGGAAACTTCTCTTGTGTCAGACTGAAAATCGCTGCCATTTGTTGTGTAATTATAGAGGCCCAACCATCTCCCCAGTTCCCAGTAGTTAGGAAAGAATCGAAAAGGGTTTGAGTTTATAAACTAAATGAATAGACCTTTGAAAACACATCTGTCTTCCTTGGGTCTGATGGGAGTCTGAGTCAAAGAATACGAGAGCGGGGCGCCTGGGTGGCTCAGTGGGTTAAGACTCTGCCTGTGGCTCAGGTCATGATCTCAGAGTCCTGGGATCGAGCCCCGCATCAGGCTCTCTGCTCAGCAGGGAGCCTGCTTCCTCCTCTCTGCCTGCTTCTGGTCTCTGTCTGTCAAAATAATAAATAAAATCTTTAAAAAAAAAAAAAAAGAAAGTGTTTAAAAAAAAAAAAAAACACGAGAACACCTATTCTGGGACCAAGCCAGTGGCCCCAAATGCCCCCTCCCCCCATTTGAGGAGTCTTCCCACGGTCCATGCAGCTCCGTGGAACCGGTCTTCCGATGCGGATGTTAGCATCAGGTTCCCAATACATATAAACCAGAAGTCTGATCTAGAGTGAGTCTCAACTATCACATTCTCTGCATCCACGGAATGGTTACTAGGCCTAAAAGCCCAGGGTTAAGGCCAATGAGGGAACGAGGATCTTTAAGACAGACTTCTTACCTTTAAAGAGCTTACATTCTAGTAGGGATAATGAGGCACGTACATGAATATTCAAAATCAGACAAAGCAGGAATAACTCTGGCAAGTGTTAAGGGAGTGCAATGCACAAACACTCTCAGAATCTGCTCCAGAGTGAGAGCCTTCCGGCTGGAGAGTGGAAGAACACTTTTCTGAAAAGGTGAGATTTAAAGGAATCCATAAATTATGAGCAGAATTTCAGGAGATAAGCAAGAAAAAGGTTGCTTTGCTAGGTAGTCCAGGCAGGAAGGAAGGCACGATTGGAGACAAGAGTGGGAGATGCCAGGTGCTCTGGAGGAACAGGTAGGCCTCTGACCCAAACAGCAAAGGGTTCTCCAAGGTCAACATGCATTAGAATCCCCCCGAGTACTTGCTCAGACACGAATGAAGGGGCCCCACATACGGAGTGTCGGATGGAGCAGGTCTGAGAAGCTGGATTTCCAACAGGCGCCCCTGAGCTGTGGGTTCTAGAGCTTCTTCAAGAACCACTGCTCTAGGGAGCAGAGGGGTTTGGTTAAATCCTAATTCCGAAAGCTGACCTTGTTAAACTTTGGGTGGTGATGATAACTACCTAGAAACTCTCTGTAACTATTTTCATCTAAATCTGCCCGGAGAAGATGGAGAGTGAACAAGGAACTAGTATGTTCGGAGATTTCCTAGTTACTAAATGCGGTCTGACATCACCTCATTGAATTCCCGGCAGATTCCCATCGGATAAACATTATAATCCCCATTTTCCAGATGAGGAACTGGGGCCCAGTGAGGTCAAGGGTCCTGCCCGAAGGCAGATAACTGGGCCAGGATCTGTGAAGTGCCAGAAAAATCTTACGCTGTTGCGGTAAGAAATCAAGTGCGGAGGCTTATCTTTGAACGCTCTTCAAAGACAGGCAGTGGGTCAAGATCACAAAGATCAGTTCTTCCCGTCTCAAATCAGGCTCAGAAATACCGGAACGGAGTCATCTGTATTGAAGGTTACGGAGACACAAGAGAACAGTAACCTAGACCAGACCCTCCTAAGGTGATCTACCAAAGTGGGGAGACACCACCTTCCACGTGATGACTCCAGGACAGCCATGAGCCCCACTAGAGTGCTCCATTTCAAAGGAATACTTTTGTGTTTTCAGTTCAAATACCCAGTCAGCCAGCCAGCAAGCCAGTGGACATGGCTCGGAAATCTGAGATGGTCAGCAAAACCACCACTTCTCCTTATTTGGAGAAATGACAGCTTCCCAGACTAGCAGTTCGGGAGTCGTGCATACCCCGAGGCTGGGCTTGGCAGGCCTCTCCGCCCCCGCCCTGCCCGGCCTTGCCCTGCCTGACAGCTGGGGGAGGTTAGCCAGCCACTGCTTCCCCACTCGCTTCCAACACTGCCAGCAACCTGCTCCTCGGACATGAGAGCTGCTTCCCCCCCCACCCCGTGTCCCCAGGACGGCGGGACTTGAAGCACTCCTCCCCTCGAGGACAGCCCTGCACTCCTGAATCTGGGTAGCTCCCAAGAAACAAACGTAGGGCTATCAGCTCGGTGACCCTGCATCCAAGAAATCACCGTCCAGGTGACCAAATGCCCACCTCCGGCCAAGGGGCGGGCACAATCTAGGCGTCCCCCTGCCCAAAACACGGGAAGGAAAGAATCCTCTGTCGCGTAAGAAGTAAAGCTGGTGAAGATGTTCTGTCACCTGCGGAGCCTCTCAAAGCTCGTGACTCGGCAGCCAGAGCTTCCAACTCATGTCAAGGAGAAAGAAGCTCCAGGTGGACTCCAAAAGGGCCCATTGCCCCCCACGGGCCAGGCCAGCTGCAGTCGTCGTCTTCTTGGTATTCCCTTTCTCTTACTTATCTTCCTTCTTTGAAAAGCGACACGGGGACCCAGTTTCTTCCAGAGAGGATGGGAAGACATGGGTCAATGAAGAGACAGAGGGAGTTTCTTACAACACGTGCCCGCACCCCGAGACGCTGGCTTCATTCTGATGACCTTCACCCTCAACTTCTGCACTTCACCCTCAATGGACTGCACTCGACAAACCGGCTGCCTCCTCCCAGAATTTGCTCTTCCATCAGCACTGCTCCCCACCATGGTGGCCAAGGAAGGCGGGGGGTTGTGGAGGGACGAGCGCTGGATGAAGAAAAGAAAAGAGGGTTTCTCCTCTGAGGAGTTCCTTGTCTGTGGTCTCGCTGCCGTGACCATGGCTCTCTCTGGACTTTTCTGAGCCTCTGGTTCTGCCGCTTTGTGGCTCCAGGAATACCTTCTGTGCCCACCCGCCCAGTTCTGTGAGCACCCAGTGAGCTGAATTACTCTTGCATGACTTCACATGCAGAGAATTGCGACCAGCATGGATTCTTAGGAAAATCGCCCATAAGCGTTCGTGGGCTCACTCAAATGAGAGCAAAATGAATAGAATGGATACTACTCACTTTAATATATTCATAGGAATGTGATGAGAATGACACCCTCTCCTTTTGAGATGCTAAGAGCTCACCGGAAGAAAGAGTGGATTCTGAAAGCAGGAAAGCCATGCTGTACTATATTCCAAAGACATATCCTTGAGAAAAAGGTTCAGATATAGGCTGGAGGCTCCCATGCAAGAAAGTGGTTTTCCTCATTCCCATTCCTGAATGAACTGGCGATTCTGAAGCCAGATCAGGCTAGATAAAAGATTTCCAGTCCCCTTTAAATGGATATGACAGGTATACTCAAATGTCAATTACTTCCAAAAATTATTGGATGGGCGATGACCCACATCTCTGCGTCAGGTCCTTCTTCCTTTCCCGTCTTAGCACCTGGGAGTGCCTCTCTCCGGGAATGAAACATGCTTAGCGCCCGAATAGAAGTTTGGGTTGGTGAGGGTAAGGCTGAACACAAGTTTCTGGATGCTCTTAGAATTCCAGTTACACTGTCCACTCTAGTCCTGCCCCACATTTATATTAAAAAGAGCAAAATCTGTGTGCTTTAGGATAGTTCCTTGATAGAAAACATCTACCTTGCCGTAATGCTTCAAAAAATTGTTTCTGGCTTTTCTTTCTCTCTCTCCCTCCTTTTTTTTTTTTTTTTTTTTTTAAATATAGCAAAGTGTGGCGATTTATTTATGTATTTGCCTATTTATTTTTGCAAAGTATGATTTAATGTAAATGTAGAAATGTTGTTACTGAACTTTTATGTTGCGATGGCCTTACATATACGTTCACTGTATCTACATCTAAAATGCAAAAAAAAAGGTCTGGGTGGTTCTTCTATTATTACGATGCACTATCTATAGAAACACATTATCTCTGGATAAAAATTTTCCGTCAAAATTAAAAAATATCAGAATGCCACATTTGACTCATTCTCATGCTCTAGTCACAGAGCGATACTGAATAGAAACTTATTAGCATTTCACGAAATTTCTTCACATCCTTGTTACGAATAATAAAAATACAGAAACATTTTAAAACAACATATTTCAGCCTTAAAATGGTCAGATTAACATAATTATAGCCTTAGGTTGCCAGCAGTGGCGCATTTCTCATTTTCATGAGAACGCAGAGGTTCGCCCAGATCGCAAGCTAATAGGCTCCTTGGTCTAAATATATACAATAAAATCTAAAGGAAATTTCTGAAGCATTAAGATCAGAACCCTGGAGATATCTGGTAAGTAATTTGCGCTGCTGGAGCAGAGTTTTTTGTTTTGCCGTTACACAGCTGCTAGGAAATATATTTTTAGATTTGCTTTTAAAGGCGAGCAAAGATGGTATCCACTGTGTAGATATGTATCCAGAATGTTCCGTCAGTCCTTCCTGTGAGGAGTCCGCCACGGACGGAATGTTCTATCCGTCGCCTTCCTTCTTGGTAAGTCGGCGCGAGGAGCAGTCCTTGACGCTCTCCTCCTAGATGAAGTGATCAGACCTTGACCGTGACACCCATCGCTTCGGAGGCCTGTGCCTTATAAAAAAACATGCACCGAAGGTCAAGCAGGTCCCTGCTCATCCAGAATTATCTCATCACTGACATCATTATGACGTCTTATTGCTGTTTGGGTTTTTGTTTGGCAGCCCCTCCTGTGATATCAAGGGCAAGTGAAAACGTACGGGTTCACAGAGTTAAATCAGAACAAGGAAGGCCATGAACTTGGATTTCACAGGAAAAGAAAAAAAAATGTAAAGAAAGAAATCAGGTGCCCGTATCGATCAACCAACTGAGGGAAACGTATTTTCTGTATTTCAGCAATATGCAGGGAGTGCTGGCCCAACAAGAGAAAGCACCCTCCAGCTACAAACGCACGCTGGGTCCTCACACCTTTTGTGGAGACAGGCCTCAGATAAATAAATCTGCACAGAAATGTTTCAATGAACATTTTTTCTTTTGTGCCCAAAAAGAAAGTGCTGGAGTTCTTGAGAACCCTTAAACAAGCATTAGTTTTGATTGTGACATCATCATGGCTCATTTTTCTCAATGACACAATCGTTAGTGACATTTTGCTCAGTCTTCACAAGCCCCAGACCGGTCTTTTGTCTTAAAGCCTGGGTTTTTACACTTCACTCAATAACAAGATACTACGATCCCCTGCTTTGGCCATTTCCTCGCACTGCTATTACCCATTTAATGCTTTTCTTTATTTTTCCTTTACTTACTGTGATGAAGCAATAGTATTCATTAACTCACAAGTTCTTTGTGCCACTTACTTCTCCAATGTTCATGAAGACATTATATAATTAATTATTAAAATTTTAAAAACCTGTTTTTCTAGGTACCACCGAAAACCACAGGTCCCGAGTGAAAAAACCAGCGCTGGAAGTGGTCTGAGCAGTAAAACGTTAACATTTCAAACAGGGTCATGGCAGGAGCCATTTTCCTTAGCAAAGAGGCTGACTTTTAAAAATAATGCTATAATCCTACACAAGCCTTTTAAGCCAGTATGCATTGTTTTATTCAAAGCATCTCATAATTTGAAGCAGCTGCTGTTTTTCAGTTGACTTGATGGCTTAGTCTCCTTCAATAAAAATATTGGATCATCTAAATCTGGTTAGTTCAAAATCCATTTATTTTTGGTCCAGGCCCATGCATTTCTAATTAATGAGCTCTGCTCCCACTATAGACACGCACCGCCGCGGAGACGAGGTGAGGCCAAGCTCTATGCATCTACAGTGGTGGCTGGCTATGGAGAAGTCGGACAGACACCGTTTTCTCAAATCAGTCAGGTGGGACACAGAGGGGCCAGAATGAAAGGCAGGGAAGCAATGGAGATGGACAGAGACCTGGCCTCAGGGACAGGTGGCTTGGGCTCCTGCCCTATCTTTGTCTCTCCCTTATTTTGTGACCTTGTCACCCCAAGTCATTCCAACCATGCTAGGCCTCCTGAGTCTCGCCTCACAGACAGGTGAAAGATGATAAAAGATGATGCATAAGGACTGTCTTTCCACCTCTGAAACCCCATGATGCTAAATAAGTCAGGCTTATTTCTTGAGGCTGCACCAGCTACCAGCTACTTCCTCTGTCGCAAATGTCCAGCAGCAGACAGAGTCTCGCTCCTGCCAATTATGCGCGAGCGAAGTAATCACTAACCTGAGGTGGAGAGAAGCAGGGCAAAATTGGTGGCATCTTGCCACCAATTGCTACGTACCTTAAAAACATTTGTCTTCCCTGTAAAAAATTAACGTGTGCTACCCCCTTCCCAGAATTTTAAATAAAGTAACAGATACTCACCTGAGAAATTTTAGAAAAAGTGTCAAGAGAAGAACTGTTGTCTGGAAGCCTCTCTAGGGCAAGATCGTGGGGGTGGGGGAGGCTGCATGGACAGCATCAGAGACAATTTCCTAGAGTTGGGGTTACCCCGATGGGGACCCACAGAGAAGAAAGAAAGGCAGAACCCCAGGAAAGAAACAGCTTGTAGGGGCAAGGGTTACAACCTGAAAATACCAGGACATGTGCTCCCAGTCAAAGGCAATTTCCACCAACATCTCTATTTACATGAGACTAGAGGAGGGATGTGGTTTGGATATCAGAGGGCGGGGAATGTGGGGGAAGCCTCTCCCATACTCTCAAGCACGGGCACAGAACTCTTTGGGAGTTCTGTGTAGAAGTGTGGGAAGTACCCCACTACCTGCTAAAGGACGGTCCTGTTCCAACGGACCTTCAGTTGAGTTAGCTGGTTCGCCAGCCCTGGATTTGGGGCAGACATGGGGCTGGACGCTAGCTATGTTGGTCCTCAAGCCCAAGTGCAGGGCTGCGATGAACCCTTACATCGCCTGTTGACATCCTTGGCAGTAATCACTTGGCATCACAAATCACCGGGTATTTCTGTGGCCCAGTGGATGCCTCCGTGTCCAGGAGGCAGGGGAGGAGAGCCCCAGTCCCTGGGGCTGCGGGAGCTCCGCTGGCTGTGCTCACTCCGGAACGCTCCACCTTCACCGTTATTCCCCGTTCCCCCCGTCCTCCCCCAACCGCTCTGCGGAGAGCCGCACAGACGGCAGCCTGACGTGCAGGCAGTTCTGCACTCAAACACGTTTTCTCACTTCCAGAGCAAGCTCACGAATACAGTCCCCATTCCCAGGGCCATGAAAACAGTTTTTAAGTGACACAGCACACGAAGCAAAGAAGGAAAAAGCAAGGAGGGAAGGGTAGTTTGCCCAAGTCCCACACTATCTACTGCTGACTGTTTTCATTTCACTGAGGAAATTGTCACCAAGTCTCGGAAAAGACAACCAGCCTGATACTAGTTTGGGATGCTACCCATCCCAACCTACCAACCAACCAACCACCACCACCACCAACAACAAAAAAACCCAAACAGAACAAAACAAAACAACATTCAAAGGTGTACAAAATAATTTCTCTTAGGTCAAGAAAGCATTGCTGATGTGTAATTCCTACTTTCAAACTAAGTCGTCTGTATCCGACTCCAGACTTGGAGCTCTTGGCTACTAGTAAGAGAGTCAGCCAGGGTTTGAACTCTGGCTTTGCTACCTGCTAGGATGTGGTCTTGTTATTTAATTTCTTGGCCTCAGTTTTCCAATCGAAAAATGGGTCTAACTGTACCTATGAAGTCGAATTATTCTGAGGACTACGTGAAATAATATATATTATTTTTTAAAAAGATTTTATTTATTTATTTGACAGAGAGAGATCATAAGCAGGCAGAGAGGCAGGCAGAGAGAGAGGAAGGGAAGCAGGCTCCCTGCTGAGCCGAGAGCCCTATTCGGGGCTCCATCCTAGGACCCTGGAATAATTGCCTGAGCTGAAGGCAGAGGCTTTAACCCACTGAGCCACCCAGGCGCCCTGAAATAATATTTATTATATAATATATAATTAAGTATTATATATTAATTATCTATTATATATTAAATATATAAATAATACATTATATATTAAATATATAAATAATATATATTATATATTATTGAGACCACATTAGGTAGCAACTTTTTCATGCACATAAACTCATCTTCAAATTGGGATAAAGATACCCACGGGGATATGGATAAGCAGATCCATGAACCTTTAAAGGGAAACACACTTGATTTAAGGGGACACTGCTCTCCTGAATTCCTTTTTTAAAAATGCAAAATTGTGACTTTACCAATGCAACAATAAGATAAAAGTCATCTCAAGTACATATAATTTCTGCCAAGCCTTTTTTCAAGCAGTCATTAAGCCTGACAAAATAGGATTATATCTGTTATGTAAAACTGTAGAAGTTTTAAATGGAACTCTTAAAGCTTACAAAGACCTTTTTTTAAAAAAAGTCAAAACTGAGACACAGAAGCTATTTGTAATTTAAAATCTGAAGTGTTTTTCACCAGGAAAAAAGCAACAAATAATTTTCCTTAAGAAAATAATTTTCCTTAAGATGTTGAAGGACACACACTCAGGTCCCCCTCCCAACTACATCTGTCTCAGAAACTAAATGCAAGTCAACATCTTCATGAAAACACTGAAAATGGTCACAAAACACATACATCCCTGAGATCTGTACTGGCAGAAAATGTGGACACCTTAAATCCTTTTCAAATTATAAGGTTACACAAACTAGATTGTAGGATTTACAGACGGAAGACAGCCGAACATAATTTAAATGGTTTTTAAGGAACAGACTATCACCAATCACAAAGAAGTTTCCTCCTAAGCAGTGCATTATGAAGTGAAAATTAAAAACCTGGTATTTTAATTCCTCACTGGATTGAAACACAGAAGATCTGTCTCAGTTGAAAGCAAATGTCCCAAAGCATGACAAAAACAGTCTGAAAATTGTATTTTGTTATAAAGGTACAGTTCTTACCTTACATCTTCCGTGACCCTTTGTCTTCTAGAAGAAACTTTCTAGACTTGCAGAGATCTTCAAACTACCCATCTCTCGAAGATTTCCAGCTCTGCCTGTCTTTATGGTGACTAAATGCAAGGCTTGGATTTTTTTTTTTTTTAACAGAAGGAAGCTTTTAGTCAAAATATGTGGTTTAAAGGAGCAGTATCCACCCTTGTTAAAACCATTTCACGGACATTCAGAGGTTTTGTTTCTACTCTATGAAAGTTAAATCCGAGTAGGAAGGCATTTTTCCTGTCCCGGAAATCAGCATAACTAAAACCAATGCTGAGCTAACGAGAAATGTTTCTTCCATGTGTTCCGTCTGGCAGAAACTGCAAGCCATATCAAGGAAACACGTGATGTTTATAAATACAATATGGCTCATGTTGTCATAACCTCTCAATGACAAAAAAAAAAAAAAAAGAAAGAAAGAAAAGTGTAAGGAGAGGCAAGCGGCCACAAGGCAGGAAAGATGAGATTTGTATCACTTAGAAGCTGCCTATCATATGTGCATATATTACCCTTTTTTGCCTCTTGGAAAATAAAATAAAGTCTAACTGGAAGCAGCCAGGGAGGAAAAAAATATCTCCCGTGTTCTGGAGAGCCACTGTATTCCAATGCGTTTGCCTCGCTAATCATTTCAAGAACAGTAATTCCTTACCACTGGTAACGTAAACATCTTTTTGCCTGTCAGAGAAGCATGATATAAAGAGGGCATAATTAGATACATCACTCAAGTGAGTTCCATTGTTTTAACTCAAGCAAGTAATAGAACGGAGGCAAGGATTTCACAGAGCCTGAATCTGATGTGGAAACATCCAGATGTCTGTATCGCGAGGGATTTCATGTTTGGACTTGTGGATTACTGACTTCGGACCTTCTGCTGGACTTGAAGATTGGTGAGGGCAGTGACCACAACTCGCTCACCACTCTATCCCCAGAATCTTGCACAAGAGCCAGAATCAGAGGAGGGGAGGGGGCGTGATGGTTGGGTGAGTGAACCAGTGAACCCTGGAGCTAGGTTAACTGGTCTAGAATTCTCAGTCCTACTTTGTTGAATCTGGAGTACTTGGAGTATCCAACAGGAAACACTGACTAAACGCAACCTACAGGTTAAGATTTGTCCTACTGAGTTATACATACAGCAAAACAAGATCTGTCTTCTTTAAATTGGTATCCAGAATTAGCTTAAACTTTGTACCACACTTGAATTTAACTCCTGAGAAGAAAGTTTTAAAAAGCAGATAGGTGAGATTTCCTTTTCCTTTTTTTTTTTTTTTTTTTGCAAAGATTTTATTTATTTATTTGACAGACAGAGATCACAAGCAGGCAGAGAGAGAGGGGGGAACAGGCTTCCTGCTTACCAGAGAGCCCGATGCGGGGCTCGATCCCAGGACCCTGAGATCATGACCTGAGCCAAAGGCAGAGGCTTAACCCATTGAGCCACCCAGGTGCCCCTATGTATGCTTTTCCGACAATCACTTGTTTCAACCTGACCCAACCGTCACTCTCATCTTAAACTTGAGGGTTACCAACTCTGTGAAATTATACTGATAGGAGGGGGATTTCTGGGGACAGACGGATATTCTTATTTCTTAGTTTGGTCAGGAAGTACCACTGAGATAAGCTCAGGAATGTGCTGCAGACTCCAAATATTCATATTAATATTTACAAATAATTGTACTGATCTCCCCAAAGAGGGGATCCACTGAAAGTCTGCGATAGGGGAAGTGCTCGAGTGGACCCCTTTTTCATCCTGACAATGAATGAGAACCTCCTCATTGTTGGAGGAAAACACAGGGAGCAGGAAGATGAACCGAATGGGAACTACACCCTGCAGAAAGTAGGGATTTAAAAGGAACTGAAGGTGTGTCCATGGCAGGCAGGAAAAATGTCGGCAGGCCAAGGGAGGGAGGCAGACCGGTGAGGTCCTGGGGAGGTTCAGAGAAGCTTGGAAAAGCGAGGAGGTAGGGAAGTCTTGATGAAGCCTCTGAGTTAGGTCTTCGCACTTGGGTGGCACATGGACACCAATGATGAAGGCAGCAGAGTGGGGAAGGACAGTCGTGACCACCAGAGCCATCAAGAAGGCCAGTTCTTGGGGTTGGCCTGCCGAGCTCCCAATCCGGTTCTACCACAGAACAGCTATGTGGCTTCGAGCAAGCTCCCTAACCTCTCTGATCTTCAGCTTCCACATCTGAAACAGGGGGTAACAGGAATTCCCCTCACAGGCGCTTGTTCTGGAAATCAAATGAGAATGAATGGAAGCGCGGTGCTCCGCACAGGGCCTGGCCTGGGGTCGGTTATTATTTTGAATGTCAGTCAGTATCACGGTTGCTGGTGGTAGGTCATGGAGGAGAGCCCTGAATGACTGCAAGAGGATTCGTTAGGAGTATTTCTGGAAGCTTCCATTTCTACGGGATTCTCTTCCTTTCGTTTTTTATTTATTAGAGAGAGGGAGAGAGAGAGAGAGAGAGTACAAGCAGGCGGAGGGGCAAAGGAAGTGGAAGAAACACTGCTGAGCAGGGAGCCGTAAGTGGACTCGATCCCCAGACCCTGGGATCATGACCTGAGCTGAAAACAGGTGCTTAACTGACTGGACCACCCAGGCGCCCCCCTCTTCTCTTCCATTTCTATAGGATTACTTCATCCCTCTCCAAATCCCAAACTCTTTCTCTCAACCAGAACGCTGACCCATGGAAAAAAGAGCTCTAAGGCATGCCCATTTCGGACATACATACTAAATGACATATTCGTGTACTTCTTTCATTTTGGGGGGGGGATGGGGGTGAAGGGTATCTTTTTAGCCAGGTTGAAAAGAGAACAAAATGGAGCAAACATTAAAACATTAAAAAAAATGCCATAATACAGTCACGTAACAGGGTTAAGAAGTGAAAGAAATTTAAGAAAAGAAAGAAAAGAAAAAGGAAGGATATTTAATGGGTTCCGAAATCTCATCAGGAGCATCGTATCAAAACTTGAAAAGCCTTAACAGAAATGCCAAGAAGGGAGGCTACAGCTGAATACAGAGAGTCAGAGAGAACTAGGTTCAAATCCAGTGCCTGACATTTACCAGCTGGGTGGGCCTCGGAAAGACTCACGGGCCTCAGCCACGTCATCGATAAAAATGGAGTCAGTTACCTCCTTGGCAGAGTTATTGGCTAATCAGTATGTAAAGTAGTTAGCACATTGCCTGCTGTGAAGATACAAAAAGGCTGTTATCTTATATCCAAAAAAACAATGGTCTAGAATGAATACCACTTGCGCCCTGCCTGGTTCCACAGAGAAATGAACAGAATTCACGGAAATTATTACCATTTTGCCCCCCCCTCCCTCCCAAAAGTCACAGTGGAGCATCTGACAAGAAGTCGAAAGTGGGAAAATCGCAAAGGGAGGCCAGGAACGTGGCCAACACACAAAACACATGCGGTGAATGCCCGCGCGCTTGTTGTGGGCGGGCCACACATTTAATTCTAAGCTTTAGAGTAGCAACACAAAGAGGGAAAATGATCACTTTCAAGATTCAAAGTGTCCACATGACAAAAATAAACCAGGAGCAGCACAGCTCTCTGTGGTGATGAGAACAGAGGTATTTTTACAGCGGGCTCTCGTTAATGACAGAAAATGCGTTAATATAGGAATTGCGGCGCGACGGTGAGAGCGGTCCGTGCGTGCTGGGTTTACGCTCACCGTGGGTGAGACATCGCGGCCGGCTTCTGGAGGGGTACAAACATGGACACAAGATGGTCTGCGCCTTTGGAGAATTTACAGTCTTGCGGACGAAATGCATAGGCATCTGAATGTTTTATGACACTAGGACAACGTGCCAAGTGCCCCTGGATGGAGAGGAAAAATGAATTCTGCCAAAGCCTTATGGGAATCTTCATCAAGTAGGTGGTCTTTTAGTTTTTATGTTTTAACATCTCAATTTTCAGCCATTTGGAAACAGGAGAGAAAGTGATCTGAGAACTCCCATCATCCGCCTGCATTTTTCAGCAGTTCACTGATTTTGTTTCACCTGTATCGGCTTTTTTGGTTTACTCTGCTGGGGTATTTTAAGCAAATCCCATTCATCATGCCATTTAGCCTGTAAATACTTGGCATGATTCATGTTACCAGACATAACCACCAAGCCATTACTATACCCAATGGAATGACCAGTTATCCCTTAACATCACCGTATCCCTTTTTTTTCTTTAAAGGTTTTATTTATGTACTTGAGAGAGAGAGAGAGAGAGAGAAAATGGGTGAAGAAGGGCAGAGAGAGAGGGAGAAAGAATCTGAAGCAGACGCCACACTGAGCACAGAGCCCAACACGGGGCTCGATCCCACGACCGCAAGGTCACAACCTGAGCTGAAACCAAGAGTCAGACGCTTAACTGACTGAGCCACCCAGGTGCCCCAACATCACCTGAATCCCAACACATGTTTAAATTTCCCATAGACTTTCACCGATGTCTTTGACAGCGGGTTGTTCCAGTCAGGATCCCAACATGGCGCCCACAAGGCATTTGGTGGTTATGATATAGACGTGACCTGGGAAACATACAGGGTCCGCCCACCCTTTTTTTTTTTTTTCCCCCCAGACCAGCGGTTTATTGAAGGAATCGGGCAATTGTCCTGTTGGATGTTAGATGGAAGTGATTTTGAAAGGCAGATCTGTGGGGAGGGAGAGGAATTTCAGACACCCGCAGTAAGAACTGTGAGGTAACTCTGCTTGGGTGTTGGTTTGTGGATGATACTGTCCATGAGTTGCTATTCTTTGTGTGGGGAGATGGTGGGCTTAGGGGGTTGGCTTGGGAAGCACCAGTTGGATTAGGGTATGCAGAGGTGGGAAACTGGATAAATGCTACTGCATGACTGATCACTAGTGATGCTAAGAGCCGGAGATCCAGAGCCTACCTGCCTGGGTTCAGATCTCAGCTTGGCCGCTCTCTAGCTGTGTGGTCTTGGGCAAATTTCTTAACATACCTAAGCAACTGTTTTCTGAGCTGTCAAGAGGATGGCATATACCAACCAATACTGCCTCAAAATGTTGTCTTGGGGGGTTAAATGAGATCACTCATAAGAGTGCTTAGTAAATGCTCAAAAGAGTTAGCTTTTGTGAGAAGAGCTATCACAGTGCAGGCCATGGCAGAAGGGGCATCTGTAAGAGGCCTTCCCGGATGGCCTGGATCAGCTTGGGTGGCTGGGGAAGTGTTGAGAAACAGGAGTTAGGCAATCAAACAATCACTGATAACTCAACTTTTTGAAATCTCTTCTTCCCAACTTGTTGAAATGCATACCCCACCCCCTCATCAACATCACTCTACCTTGCCTAAACAGAAAAAGCAAGAAGGAAAAGGACTTCGGAGGAAAAAAAAAAAAAAAGATTACGATTTTTTTTTTTCTTCAATGGGATATGATGGAAACATTGGAAGAATACCCATGTGGAGATGGCCACTTGGAAGTTAAACACCGGGCTCTTGAAGTCTAGAGAGACGGCAGAGCTGGGGTTATAATTTTAAGGGTCATCCACATCGATGTAATGGTTAAGTCAGCAGGAAGATAAAAACCACAAGTGAAAGGATGCAGATTAAAAAAAAAAAAATCATATGCACACACACACACACTGGTGAAGTCCGCCTGAGCACACTGGAGACCACTGAGGGGCAGGAGGAAGAGGAGTTAATGAATGAAGCAGGCTGAGATGTGTTTGAGCGTAAGCAAGGGATTTAGAAATGGCGGCGTAAATAGAATCCCAAGGTTTCTAAGGAGACTGTTCCTGGGTGTCAGAGGCAGAGCTGAAATAAGAGAGGTCTGGGGGCAGCGACTGATCTTGGTATTAGGATGTATTTAAGATGGCTGGCCAGGTCTGGCGAGGCTGTTCTAAAGGCAAATCTGGGGGTGCCTGGGTGGCTCAGTGGGTTAAAACCTCTGCCTTTGGCTCAGGTCCTGGCATCGAGCCCCACATCAGGCTCTCTGCTCGGCAGGGAGCCTGCTTTGCCCCATCTCTCTGCCTGCCTCTCTGTCTGCTTGTGATCTCTGTCAAATAAATTTTAAAAATCTTAAAAAATAAATAAATAAAGGCAAATCTGGGAGCTGTCCCATGTAAGTAAAAACGAAAGACATACAAGAGGGAAAGAACTGAATGACAGGAGCAAAAATCGCAGAAGTCATCTCAACGTGCGTTGGAGGGTGGAAAAGCCCCGAAACTGCAAAAAAGCCACCAGGCTTGGTGAACCGGAAGTTCCTGGTGCCCTCTGAGAGTCCCCAGATGGAATGGCTCCTCTCTGAGTTGTGCATTTGTGAGTGACGAGGCCCTGTGAGCACATACATAATTTTGCAAGAAGGCCACTTCCATCTGGTGAGCTCAGTCCCTTGGGAACTAAATTTCAAAAACTACTATCTAATTTTGTCAGGAAACACTAGCCACGTGATTTAAATTGGATCAGGGTGATTTGCACCCATGTGCGAAAAATCAGGAGCCGGGTGTGCTCCGTTCCAGCAGAGAACCACAAGTCTCCGTGCACACACGAACCTCCCCAGTGCTCAGCCAGACGCTAAATGAGAAGCTAGACGCAGGCTCTCCCCACCAGGCCCGTATTCTGTCCATGCTCTGGGGCCCCCAAGCTCAAAGTCAGTACTTCAGTCTAGCAGGCTTCCTGGGGGACACCACCGCCGTTGTCATCGTCCTCATTAAACTGCTCTGGCGAACTGACCCGGGTAGATTTCGAGTCTCCCGCGGTCTTTGGTTTCACAGGCTAAGATCTTAAATGCACTGTTAAGGACGGTCTCGGAGGCCACCGCACTTCTGCGGTTGCGGTTTTTGCACCTCTGCTCGATCCAACAACCAACGTCTTCCCTGCTCGGCGTGTTTGCGGGGAATGAGTGGGCCGTGGGGCGGGCTGTCCCAGGCGGCGTCTGGAAGCCGGCGGTGGAAGGCGAATGACATCAGGCGCGGGGCTGCGTCCCTGACTCATGCGAGCAGTTATCATCAAATTCCTTCACGGCCACGCGCACATTGCAACCATACGGAAGGAGTGAGTGCCCTAAACCCACCATGCGGCTTGGTTTAGTCTACAGCCATTGATCCTTGCTCTGTTCTCTCTCTGTTCTTCACCATAAGTGGGGGGGGGGGGGGGTGCAGCTGGGCTCCAGGCCGGGCTCAGCCAAGCCTCCTTTCCTTTAATGGCAAAGCAGCTATACTCATGGTCAGAGAATTCCAACCTCCACAGCCAAAAGGTGAAGCGGAAGGAATTCCATGTCTGAAGCTTCTGGAATCTGTGACCAGGTGCCAAGTTACAAACGGCAGGCGTGATCACAACCTCGTTGATTTTTAAAACCAGGTTCTAGTTCTCGTGTCTAAGTAGTCTTGTTGGAAACCTACAAGCATGTCTGGGAGTTGGATGGTGAACATTTCTTGTCTTGTCATCTGGGGACAACAGTCGATTTCCTCACACGAAAAAATTCTGCCTGAAGTAGGCTGTGGGTAACACAGAATGATCACTAGGGTCTGGTCTAAAAGTAAAAGCAGAACAACTAGAAACCCACAGCACACATCCTGAATTCTAATAGGTTTTGCCCATATGGTTGATATTTGAGTCACTACGTGCTCACTGCGGGTCCTTATGTAGGTGCCACATCTGCTTGAGAGTTAAAACAGGTGTCCTCCCCAGCCCTAAACAAGATTTCCAGAGGCGATTCTGGGGCCCCCGTGTGGGCTCTACGTAGCAGAAACAGATCTCTGAGTGCCATGAAACTCCAGTTGGAAGGCTAGACATTTCAAAAAAATTAAAGATATCCAGGGGCAACAAAGACTCTTAAGAATGTCACTGAGAAGGAATAATGAAATAACACAAAGCAAGGGTCCTGTAACACTCAGTCCGTGTATCACGATCAGCATGACTCAGTCTTCACGTGGCGCTGGTTTACATTTAAAGTGTAACTAGCTAAAAATAAGCCTCAGAATCCTAGATTTTCTGAAGTAGCAACACAGACCTCACTTCAAATCGCACATCATTTCATACACACACACACACACGAATCAGCAGTTGAGGATATAAGGGGCCCTTTCTTTCCAAAATATGGGCTCCGATCCCACAATGTCATCACTCATGTTCCAGACCAGAATTCCCTAGAAATTCTTCCAGCACTTTCTATCGGACCTCCTGGCCTCTTGATCCTAAATTCACATACCATGTGGGGTACACGGAACAATGGTCCCCCAAAGATGTCTGCTTCCTAATCCGCAAAACCTCTGACTACACAAGAAAGGGGGGTTAAGGGTGCTAATCAGTTGACCTTAAGATAAAGAGATTATTCTGGGGCACAGGGTGGGCCCAGTGTAACCACAAATGTCCTTAAATGTGGAAGAGGGAAGGTCAGACATGTGGTGATGGAGGCTGGATCCGAGACATGCTATTTGGCTGAGTCTGAAGATGGAAAGAAGCGTCCACAAGCTGAGGAACATGCGTGATCTCCAGAACATTCTCTCTAGAGCTTCCAGAAAGGAAAGCGGATGTCCTGCCACTGACCCCTTGAGCAGACAGCCCATTGAGACCATGTGGGACTTCTGACCACCAGAACTGAACGATAGTAAATCTGTGCCATTTTAAGCCAGGAAACGTGTATTAACTTGTTACAGCAGCAATAACAAACTGATACATTCTATCCAGGATGCAGAGATGAGCCCACCTCGGGATTGCAACCACAATGCTAGGATAGGCAATGTCAGGGATTCTTTGGCAAGAAGACCTATTCATTTACTTTCTTCCTAGTTAAACTCCAGCACCCAGCGGGGTGCTAGTCCTCAGAAAGGATGGTATAAAATGGTGCAGCATATTCTAAATTTGTGTGTGTGGTGGGGAGGAGGTACAGCTGGAGGGGAACACAGCACTATTGTTAGAAACTCAGTCCCTTTTTTAGCGAACCTGCCTTAATATGATTTTTAAAATCTGTCTTTTCTGTTTCCCTGTTCTCTTCTCTTCAAAACACCCCTGGGTGCTTTCAATGTCTGGATATAATCTTCGGAGATCATCTATATCTAGAGAGTGTCAGCTCCCACATCATGCAGTTTTTTGGACTATGCCTTCGATGGGATTCAGAGAAGGTTTGATGATATTTAATACAATACAGCTGCAAACAGTCATGAATCAGAAGGTGAATAATTTAATTAGAATACTAAGGCTTGCTTGGAATAACTGATATAAGGCTACATGGAACTGGACATGGGTTTGCTGGTGGTGTTGTTTATAAGTTAGTTTTAATTAGAGAAAAAATAACAAGAGATCCTCTAAGCAAGTTAATGTGTACGGACCAAAGATGCTTTTAGGCAAAGACTTTTAGGATCCCCTTGGAGGGAGGACACAACTCAAGTCCATGCTCAGAGATAAATGAGGATGTGCCAGGTCCTATTTCAGTCCCCCTGCCCCAGATGTCCGCAAAATTGAATTCTTTACCAAGGCACAAATCATGAGTCATCAGACAAGATGAGAGTTGAGAAGCCTTGAAACCCGGTAGTGGGGTGTGGCTTCATCAGGAGACCATACCAGAGAAAGGGATGGCCTGACCTATCGAATAAAATTAAAACTAGAACGGGAACACTTACCCTCATGTCTCCATTCACAGTTTTCGGTATGTGGTTGAATGCATGTGCGGGGTCCTTGTTGTACACTTTGAGGAGCGATCTGTCCTGAATGTTCCTGGAATCAAAAACATCAATGACTACGGCAGATGAAAGGAGCCTCACTTTGGCCATTTCTTTTGCCTGCCCTGCAGAATCAGGCAGAAGACACGAACAGGCAATCCAAAGGCTGTCTACAGTCAACCGGACAAAAAGTTCCTTCACCATACAATAGGCAAAAATCAATAAGCAAAAGGAGAAAAGGGACTCCAGCTTCTCTTTCCCGTTTTTGTTCCCCAGGAAAGTATTCGTCTCTCCCTGCGGTTCTCCACCCACAAGTATCAGTTAGTGTGGACTTTCTTTCAAGATTGGAGCAAGGAAAGCTAACACTTTCAGGGACAATAAAGCTCCAATACTCACACTACGTTCAAAGAGATTTGGTTAATATTTAAATATTTAATCGTTTACTTTGCCCAAACGCCTGGTTTTCTGCTTATCTCGCGAACGCACACAAAGGAAAATGGTTTTTCCTTCAAACACTTTCCGCAAGGAACAGAAAATGTTATTTGCAGTCCAGGAAAAAAAAAAAAGTGCCACTAAGATCAAAACCAGTATCTTTACAATGCCTTTTTTTCCTTCCACAGTGGCTATTAAAAATAACTCGTCTACGTACAAGAGGACTGAGAGGACGGGCAGAGTCTTTGGAAGGAAGAGCAGCAGATCGAGTCTTCTGCTTGTCTCTTTCTCCTCCGGAGCCCAGCACTTAGAGCCCGGAAGTCAGTCACGCCGCAGCCAAGGACAGAAGTCCCACATCTTGCTCGAAGCCTACCTTAAAATTATTTAAGAGCATAGAAATGTCTACGAAGTCCTTCTCCCTCCACATTCAGCTTTCGCCAGCAGAAGGGCCACCCAAGGCACATTTAGCCCCGTCTACACTGCGTCCTCCTGAGCCCGGCGCGCTGAGCTCAGGAACGCGTGTGCAGAAAGATGCATTCCTTTCCTCCAGGTGCAGCAGCCGCACGTTCTGGGGGTTGATCGCAATCTCTGGGATCACTGGGTTATGTTTTGTTTTAAATGGAGTGGAAGATTCTTGGACTGGTCTTGCTTTCTTCCTTTAAATATCTGTCAGTAATTGCTTTGAAGCAATGACTAGCCCAAGCTTGCAGGGCTGTTCCAGACTTCAAGGAGCTCGTTACGAGGCGGCGTAAGGGGGAGCATGCAGAACCTTGTTATCTCAAAGGGGCGAGGTTATTATGAAGGCAAGAGCTCACAGAAGGTGAGGATGTGGGGGGGGGGGGTTCCTTCAGTGAATCCCCGCTATGGCTTTGGGGGGGGGGTGGGGAGTCACGAGTGACAATAGGAAGAAACTGAAAACCTTCCTTGAGCCATGAAAAAAACGTAGTGGGATTCTAAAGGTATTTAAAATACATGAGGTTGGTTTATGATTAATTTAGAAACATGCTCATCCGAGATGAACTAACAGTAAAGGCCCAGATTGCATTCACCATGGCAACATTTACAACACGGAATTTCAACCTGAACACTCCATAGCATTTCCCTAAGGAAAATATGAAGAACCCAACCCAGTAACGAAATAGTTAAATGTTTAACCAATACACACTCATTTCAAAAACACTGGATATAAAAGGAAATTTGTCCTGGGCTCAGAAGATTAAAGCCATTGTCTTCAGTGACAGTCTACATGGTAGATTTTTAGAGGGGACAGAGAGAATCTATATAATGTTGTTGGTAGAATTTATTCTACCAATCAAAATACAATTGAGGCATTTTATGCAGAGAGAGAGAAGAATTCTTTGGAAAAAGACATACACAGGATCACCTAGCATGAACATTATATCCACTATCAAATAAAAACACCTTAACCACTTAAATATTTTTAGATCCATTTTTATCAGTAAATCAAAATACTGAAAAGGAAAATTACAGACAATCCTATAAATCAACGACTTTCCCACTAAACATTTTAAAATTACGTTTTAAAAAACGACTTTCACAAATGTTAACCTATTAACTGAAAACTATTATTGTTGAAAGAAAGGATCTTGTCTTCTCTCAAGCCCCATTTTCATCTGTTTTATCAACAGGCTTCGCATCACGGAGGATCATCTCGGTTTGAAAGTTGAGGGGGACCAAATTTTCCCCTTTGTCCTCCCTCCCAATTCTCTTTTCGTAACTTCCTTGAGACACTCCGGAAGAATGAATAAAGGTAGCCCTAGCAGTAATGCTTTGAGGTTTGGGAAAGGCTCTGGAAAATCATGACTTTTTGCAAATTTAAAAACGCTTGTGTGAAAAAAAAAAAAAAAAAATGCTTGCATGGGCCGCAAGACAGTAGGATCTGATTGTTCCTAATCACCTCATCAGGCTTGAGCTCCAAAACCAAAAATGGCTCGATGTCGTTTCATACAGATTCATTATGACCATTTCTCTCCAGTCCTCTAACTACAAAACGTGGGAAGTCAAGAAAATAGCCGTAAAACAAGATGCCTGTGTGAAAACACTATCTGGGACTGTATAACCACAAATATACTCTTTAGATACAATGTGATGACTCTGTGTTTAAGTTTGTGCTCTGTAAATTCAATTTTTTTTTTTAAGTGACAGGCTGATTAATAATTTATTTCAAAAAACAGACATGAATTTTCCGATCCCATGAATATTTAAACATGCCTTTTCAAGGTAGCAAGGTACTACAACAGATGTAGCCCCTATACCTTAGGGCCTATGCCAAAGCCCTAAATTACTCGTACACCTTGGCACACGCCAAAATGTCATTTGTGATCACTGTTAGGTATTTATCAATTCATATGTGTTATGCACTAGAGGCACACTGTTAAAAAGTGGTTACGGGGGTCACCTGGCTGGCCCAGTGGGTTAAGCTGCTGCCTTTGGCTCAGGTCATGATCTCAAGGTCCTGGGATAGAGCCCCGCATCGGGCTCTCTGCTCAGCAGGGAACCTGCTTCCTCCTCTATCTCTCTCTGCCTGCCTATCTGCCTACTTGTGATCTCTCTCTCTGCCAAATAAATAAATAAAATCTTAAAGAAAAAAAAGTGCTTTCTATTAATGCCATAATGAAGAAACAGGGCATCCTGCTCTCCCCATGGGGAAGGGACCCAAATCCAAGTCGTGGACTCGATCAGTTGGGCAGGGAACATTCTGAGGGAATTAAAAAAAAAAAAAAACAAAAAACCTCTTCACCAAGGATGTAGACAGTCAGGTCTGGGGCTGCACCTGGAAATGAAGGGGCTGGCTGTGTGATCTTGAGTAAGTCCCTTAACTTTTATGCATCTGAGTTTCTGGTCCCATAAAATGAAAGGGCTCAATCAGTCACTCAGTAACTTTTTAAGTTCTAAAATGTCCAGGAGCTATACTAGGTGACTCCTTCTTGTTTGTGCTAATTCAAGTCTGGTGTGTCAGGCTGTTTGGCTGGGAGAGATCGGATGGGTCCCTTCTGCTCTAGGCACACCACCATCATGGTGAACCCAGATGCTTTTACTTCTGTGCCCTCTGCCGTAGCATGAGTCCTCTTAGCCTCATTTGAGGGTACATTCTCCTAGGGGACCCGGAGAAAGCCCACCCGGAAAGTGAGATTTTTTTGGTGAGGGCAGCTACTTAAGAAAACCATGGAGACGGAGAATGCTTCTCAGTCTCTTTCTTTATGGACAACAGCACAGGGTTCCCTGCTTCTACTCTAACCTGTTGGTGTAAATAATGGCCCAGTGGAATCACTACCCAACATGTTCACAGTCTCTGTGAGGGAAAAAGCACTTGAGAAGGAGCTGGGAAAGTTCCAGTCACAAGCATGTCTTAATGAGGTCGATCAAGTCTCCCCACTACCTTTTGGGCCTCAGCTCCCCCAGCTCTTAAACAGTGGATTGGTTACTTCTTATATTCTTCTCAGAGGTCATAGGCAAAGATCTATGTGGGAGAATCTGTCCTCATCTTTGTAAACCAAGTAAACTTTATAAATGGATTACAGAAAAACAGATGGTGAATTCATACCTGGGTGAGATAAGCCTACCCAATCAGGACCAGTATACACTGTAGCAATGCTAAATGGAGTATGGTGGGACCCACCCCCCCCTTACACACACAAAATGTAACTACCTACCTTACATCATTTAGTTCATAATAGACATTTCTGCTTTCATCTTTGATGTAAATGGCGACACTGGGCGATTCTAGCATTTTCATGGTGAGCTGCTGTGGAAAGGCACTTACGAAGAGAGCACGGATTGTGTCTGCGCTTGTGATTTCATTCGGCATCCTGAGCTGCTTGGTTTCATCTCCGTACTGGAGATAGAGAACCCCTGCATGCAAAATGAACACAGTTATCAGCCCCAGATCAAGACTCACGCTGTGCGCAGCAAAAGCTTACCCTTTTCTGTCTTACCCCAGGCACCAATGATCAGGACAGCTTGGAAAGCATGTAACAAGAGATGTTTGTTTGGAAGTCCCAAGGAACGCACTTCTGGTTATCACATGAACGCTCACTTTTATTCTCTGGAATCCAGGCTAATTTCCAACTATTTTAAAACCAAAAGGACAAGAAGCTAACCTCTGGTAGCCTAAAGCAAAAGACAATACTTTATTCCCTTGAAAGGTATATTTAAGAATTTGACCCCATCTGGCGATTTTGACTGGGTTTTTCATTAACTAACAACACAATCATTATAGCGATGGATAGGCTGTAATATAGCTTAAGTCTTTCTAGTCCATTCATTTGAAGCGGAAAAGCTACAATGTTTCTGTGACTCTAATACATGTTTATTGAATGTTTATACAAATTGCAGCTATCAAAGGAAAAGAATCTGGCATCCTAGTGTTTCAGAAAGAAAATGAACAAGTCAGTTACATAAAGAAAAACAGAAGCATAGGATCATAGAATCTTAGAGTTCCTGGGGGTATATGGCTTCCAATGAACCACACCTCCCAGTACCCATCCTCCTGGGGAGTGTAGTTCCTTCCCACGCGGACTCTGGGCGTGGCCATGTGACTTGTTCTGACCAATGAGACCTTAGCAAGTAAGATGCAAAATGGAGGCTTGGTGAGTGCTTGCATAAGAGACCTTGTCCTCTTGATGTGTGATCTTGGATGCTCCCTCCAAGAACCAAGCTTCTGTGAGTCCACGGGGGGAGGCCACATGAAGAATAACAAAAGCCCTGACTGAAGGCTCCCACTAAGCATCCATTCTATACACCACTGGCCAGTCGTGGGGGTGACCCACCTTGGGAGGAGAACCCCCAGCTCCAGGTGACCTGCCGCAGCTGCCAACACATGGAACCTAAATGGGATGCCTCCTCCCAAGCCCTGCCCAAATTACAGAATAAAGCAAGTAAGTAACTGTTGATTTAATTCACTATGTTTACGTAGTGAATTGTTATTCAAAAATGCGTTACTGAAACAGGGTATCAAAGATTCTGACATTTAATCTGACTCCACTTCTTGTGAGGATCTACTGAGGACAGACTACTATCACTAGAGTAAGCTTTGGCAGGAGACTCAGAAAAAGCACAGAATATGACTTCTGGTTACAGTAAGGCAATTTATGTAATAAATTTGTCTCTATCTCCTCCTGAAATTCCATTAAAGTGACAATGAAGATTAAAAAAGCATAGATCAAAGAATTAAGGGAATCAGAGAGGAAAGAGTACCAGACAAGAAAAGGCCGACACCTGAGTCTTCAAGGGGAGAACTCCAGATAAAACACGTAGGGCTAGGGAAACTCCAGAAGCAAGGGACCAGATCCCTCTGAGGAAGGCAGACTGAGTGGAAAGCATTAGGCCTGACTGAATTTTCTTTTCTTTCTAATGGTGCTGCAAACTTCGCCGAAGCTTGCTTTCTGTCCCAATCAGCCAACTGACATCCCACATCCACAGAAGACCAAAGAGGTAGAACCAAACAGACTGGATTCTGGCTCACTAGGCGTGGGGAGGGTAGGTGAGGTGCCTTCTCACAGAATGTTTGCAAAGGGGTGACCTTCAGTCAAGAAACGGGAGGAACCCCTCTAGGAAAGCTGACTGGCCTGTGAGAAAAGATCAATAGATTTTTGAGGGTGATGCTCACATTCTGTTTGATCCTCATTATGAACTGGCCCAACCCATATATGAAAGCTTCCAGTCAGGATGACCACGTCTCACTCACACATTTGCAGGCTACCCAGAATTAACAGATGCTTCATACAAGCCACTAACACGAGACACCAAATAAACAGAAAACAGAAACTCAGAAATGAGGAGAGAGTCCAAGAAAAGGGGAACATTTGGAGAGCAAGAGTGAACTCTGGGAATAATGAGAGCAGGAATTAAAACTTCAGGAAGGAAGAGCGATGCCTGGCTGGCTCCATTGGTAGAATATGTGACTTGATCTTGGGGTTGGGTGTGGAGTTTACTTAATTAAAAAAAAAAAAATTCAGGGAGGAAGAAAAGTCGATGAAATCTCAGAAAGTGGAGCAAAAAGATGAAGGGACAGGAGAGAGGGAAAAATAATAAGAAAAACAGAAAATGATGTCCGAGCATCCCAAGTATTACTAATGGGAATCTGGGTCAAAGAGATCAGGAAAAACAGAAGACTTACAAAAAGCATTAAAAAAATTTCCCCCCACACTGAAGAGTCTGAGATCGGAGACTGAGAAAGGTTCTGAAATACACGACACAATCAGGGTGGTCACTGAGACATTCCAGATGGCAGAGGGGAGAACAGGAAGTCCTACAAGCTCCCAGAGTGTTGGAGAGAAAAGTCACAAACAAAGGAGCAACAGTCAGAAAGGCATGAGTTTTCTCAACAGCAACCCAGAAACCAGAAGACTAACAGAGAAATAGCTCCGAACATCCAGAGGGCAATATTTTTGATCGAGATCTCTATCCATCCAGGTCATCGTTCAGATATTTCTGAAAAGTCTGCTTCTCAGTGAGGCCTTCCCTCACCACCTCTGTCAAAATTTCAGCACCCATTCTTCCAAATCCTTCATACTCCCCACTCTCGTTGCATTTCTATTCCTCAGCATTTTTCCCATATGCTATAATTCCTATTTTAACTCTTTTCTATCATTTATCATCACCTCCTTCCTCTAGACTGTAAGCTTCACGAGGTCAAGGATTTTTTTTTTTAATGTTTTTGTTGTTGTTGTTCACCTCAGTACCCTTAGTACCCACAGATACTACCTGTTACACAGCAGGTTCTCAATAAATGTTTGTGGAATGAATGATTTACCAGTCGGCCAAAAGGAGTGTTCATTTGGGGGTCTACCCAAGCTACAAGAGTTTTTGCTACATGAAACAGCCTCGTGACCTGTTCCCAATCTGAATACACATTAGAAGTATTTTCTGAAGTGGCTGTTTCCTTGACTGGAGTAGTCCTTTTGCACTAATCATAAGCAGAGGAAATTTTGATACTCAGCTTCTTTAGGGAACTACTTTTTCAAGATATCCATGCTGTTCCACATTCCACAGAATCCCAAAAAATCCTCTCAAGTCTGTCTGATCACAGATCTTGCAATTCTTCACCCCAAACAGGAGATGTGGTGACTGTCCCACATGATCCATGATGCCACAGCTAAAGGCCAAAACCACTCTTGAGGTCTGGGCCCCAACCATGCTTGGGCGAGGTCCCCTGCCAATGGGCCACTTACAGCCTCACTACAGTCAAACAGCACAGCCTCATTTACCCGAAGGGCCTGGTTTTCATTCCTACATCTGCATTCTGTACATGTGTGTGCTTGAAATAGAATTTGTAGGCTCTGAGTGAAAAAAAAAAAAAAAAAAAAGGGCCCAAATTACGGTTACCTCAGGGTCTGGCTGGTGCTGCCGCCAGCTGGGTACACAAGTCCAGTTATAGATCGTGAAAATCCGGAGAAGATGGGAAAGATGCCTTTACAAACAGAGGAGAACAGTCTTTTTGTACTTGATTCAGTCTGCTTTCTCAATTCAGGAGAGGTATTCAGAAATGCTTGAACTCAGAAGGAAATCTCTTAATGTATGATGGCGGTTTACTGGCACCGTGATCAGATTCAGTACGCTCTGGCATCCTTTCCTAGCTCAAAGGGTGGCGGCTTCCTCCAGAATACAGGGGAAGTCTGAAGGCCTTTGGATCAAAAACTCCCTTTTTATGAAGAAGGGAAGAGGAGTGGGAAATGCATTTATAGGACGTCTGCTATGCGTCAGAAACGGGACGCACAGGCTTCACTTAATCAGCACAGCATCTCTCCTCAGGTCGGTATTATGGCCCCATTTCACAGAGAGGGGAAAACAAAGCTCAGAAGGTTCAAGTCATTTGTCTAAAGTAAAAGCTACTAAATGGTTAACGCGCTCATATATCCCATTTCTGTCCATCCACAGACCTGAGGGTGTCTTCCTTGAAGCCTGTGGCCTCTGAAATCCCACCCTGAGTGATACCCATCTCCTTCGACCTCCCTTTCTGGACCCTCTTAGCTGCCCTCACACTTTTTGCCTGACCCTCTGCTTGAAGACGCTGAGCGTGACAGGGGGTCAGCTCGGAGAAAAGATTCTTGTCTTTAAGTCAGCTTCAATGTTGGACACATGGTTAGAAACAATCCGCATGCTGAGGGGGGCAGGGGGGAGAGGGGGAGGTACAGAGCTCCAGAAGCAAGAAAGCGTTCATATGAACCTTGGGATACCTGGAGCCTCTCTGAGAAGCCAGAATATTCAAGAATTCTTCCACCTCAATGGCCCTGCAGAGACAATGTGGATTTTTCACCAAGAACTCTCAGTCATTTTTTTACCAAAAAAAGTACACTTGGCAGGTCACGTTTGTGCAACACATCCTCAGAATCAGTTCCGGAACGTGGGACATCCTCTCAGTTACCTTGACTGGTACGCAAGGATTTTCACACGGTCACCTGGCTTGGACTGAATGTCTGTGTGTCTGTCCCAGCCCCCACCCTGCCTTCTTCTGTGGAAATCTTAATCCCCCGATGGTTTTGGGAGTGGGGCCTCTGGGAGCTAATTCAGTCAGGAAGACGGAGCACCCTGATGGGATTAGTGCCCTTCAAAGAAATGAGCTGGTTTTCTCTCTCTGCTCTCACTGTGTGGGGATACAAAGTGGAGACTGTCCCCTGTAGACCATGAAGGAGGCCCTCCCCAGACGCCGGATTTGCTGGTGCTGCGGTCTTGACCTTTCCAGCCTTTCCAACGGTGAGAAACAAATGGTTTTAAGATACTCAGTCTAGGGTGGGGCGCCTGGGTGGCTCAGTCAGTTAAGTGTCTGGCTCTTGATTTTGGCTCAGGTCACCGTCTCAGGTTCCTGAGATCCAGCCCCAGGTTGGGCTCCTCAAGTTCAGTGGGGAGTTGGCTTCTCTCTCCCTCTGCCCCTCCCCCCACCCACATGCACTGGGGCATGAGAGCTCTCACTCTCTCTTCCAAAAATAAGTAAATAAATAAATCTTAAAAAAAAAAAAAAAAAGATAGTCTGTGGTAATTTGTTATAGCAGCCTGGATGGACTAATACGGACCTATCTCCTATTCCTGCCTTATGATCCCAAACTGTGCCATATTCCCATGGCACTAGAGTTCCAGAAATCCTGTTGTCCTGTGAACTTGTCAGGCACATTTTTGCTGCACGCCATGTCATTGCCTTCGGTGATCTCCCTGCCAGTTTCCTTGGCATGCACAGGACCTTCTCTGGGCGATTTTCCCCCACCACTCCTCTATCACTTTGCCACTAAGAATTGAGGAATGAATTTTTCTAACATAAGTGCTCACATTGTGTTCTACTGAAACTGTAAGCATAGTTTTTAATTCCACAGTATGATTAGCTGTATTCATTAGATGGGAGTATAGTAGAATGTTAGGCACAAAGTAGATGCTCACATATCTTTTAGCTGAAAAGAATTCAATTCTCCATGTGATGTGGCCAACTTAACAAGTATGCTTGCCTTGGTGCAGCCATTTTGGAAAACAGTGTGGAGATTCCTCAAGAAATTAAAAATAGAGAGCTTCCCTATGACCCTGCAATTGCACTACTGGATATTTACCCCGAAGATACAGATGTAGTGAAAAGAAGGGCCATCTGTACCCCAATGTTTATAGCAGCAACGGTCACAGTCGCCAAACTGTGGAAAGAACCAAGATGTCCTTCAACGGACGAATGGATAAGGAAGATGTGGTCCATATACACTATGGAGTATTATGTCTCCATCAGAAAGGATGAATACTCAACTTTTGTAGTGACATGGACGGGATTGGAAGAGATTATGCTGAGTGAAATAAATCAAGCAGAGAGAGTCAATTATATGGTTTCACTTATTTGTTGAGCATAACAAATAGCATGGAGGACAAGGGGTGTTAGAGAGGAGAAGGGAGTTGGGGTAAATTGGAGGGGGGAGGTGAACCATGAGAGACTATGGACTCTGAAAAACAATCTGAGGGTTTTGAAGGGGTGGGGGGTGGGGGGTTGGGGGAACCAGGTGGTGGGTATTATAGAGGGCACGGATTGCATGGAGCACTGGGTGTGGTGCAAAAATAATGAATATTGTTACGCTGAAAAGAAAAACAAAAAACAAAAAACAAGTATGCTTGCCTTCTGGCATGCCTTCTACAATCTCCCCTAAATGGCATTTTCCACAGGCAGATGATGGTGACAATTCCAAATGACCTAAATTCCTCAGTTTCCCCAAATCCAATTTAAGATTATGCAGATCAATATTTGCATTACAACTACTGCGAATGGCTAACACCTTAAAAATATTAAGAGCTCTTATAGTATCTTCTAGTAGGAAACTCACTCTTCAACTCAATAAGAAAAACATAAATATTAAAATATCAAGATAGCTTTTTATGCTTATAAAACTGGCAGAGGTTTTTATAATACAATAAACAATGCTGACAAGGATCGGGAAAATGAATTTTCTCACATACCACAGTTGGGAAAATCAAATGACACCACATCTCTAAAGGGTTCATTATTAATATATGTCAAAAGCTGCCCAAATTATATATATGCTTTGAACCACTAATTCCATTTCTACATATTTGTGCACAAAGATACAGTAATGGGGGTGCTTGATAAGGCATCATCTGTAAGAGCAGTATAGGGAAATCCCAATAGTAGGATTTTTAAGTAATAAATTAATTCACTTAAGAAATCTATTCATTGAACACGACCCTGTTATTAAAAGGAATTCTAGGGGCACCTGGGTGGCTCAGTGGGTTAAGCCTCTGTCTTCGGCTCCGGTCATGATCTCAGGGTCCTGGGATCGAGCCCCACATTGGGCTCTCTGCTCAGCGGGGAGACTGCTCCCCCTTCCCCCGCCTACTTGTGATCTCTCTCTCTCTCTGTGTCAAATAAATAAATAAAACCTTAAAAAAAAAAGGAAATCTAGAAGAATACGAGAAAACCTTTATATTTTGTTTAATGATAAAACACACTACAAAACAGAAAGGAACTCGATTTGCAAAAGTCCATGAATCCCCTTGACGGCAGCGACGGATCCAGGTTTTGTATGGTCTGAAGCTTATAGAGTTTTGAGGCCCCTCTTTAAGAACAACAACACAAGTTAGAAACCTAAAACTCAGTTTGAAAGTTAATTGTTTACTTACAGGGGCTGAACCTTGCTTGCATCAGGCTCATGGTAAGTCTACCTATTTGATGACCACACACCGAAATGACAAGACTGATGGTTTCTGGGTGGTAAGCTCATGGCTGGTAATGCTCACTACGATTTTCTGTACCTTCTGTTCTACACTTTCTAAAATAAGTATGCTTTGATTTGATCACTTGAAAAGATAACCCCAGGGTTCTAAAAAGACTGGCCCATTAGGGATTCTACTCAGTAAACTGACTAGTATTTTGGGGCCCAAAGAAATGGGCCATGGGAGGCTGCTCCTACAGAAACTTCCAGGGGGAGCCGGCAGAATGTAAGTAAATTGGCTTCTGAAATGGGAAAGACATCGGTATTGAATATAAACGAAAGATTCCAGGATGGGTAGCACATTCGTGTACCCTTAAAAGGCTGAATTCAAGAGTCTTTGGATTTAAGACAAAATGAATTGAGGGGGACCTGTCGGGGTGCCTTCATTCATTCACCACATAAGCCTCTATGGTGTGCCAGGTCCTATACCAGGAAGGGGAGGTACAACGCTAACCCTGTGGTCACCCTCTGTGTTCTAACCACCCCACCAGGAGTTCCATAAAGGACACTGTTCTTTAGAAGTTAGCAATTCACACCTCACACCAGCTGACATTCTGTTTCAGACACAGCAGCGATTTCCAGACCAGTCTGCGTGTGTTCCTTGAACAGTTCCAGCACACCCCCAGAGGTCAGTAACTTTTTCCGTCCCGGAGAAGACCCATGCTGCGAGGTCACTTCCTACGGAGTAGCTTTTCAAGGAGGTGACAAAGCAGGATGGAGATAGTTGCCTTGTGAGGACAGACGAGATGATAGAAAATTTATTCTTCAGAGCAAGTCTGGATGCTCTTTCGTTTTGGAATAAGTTGACCACTCTCCGATTTCAGTCTCTTCGTTTTGAGTAAACACCAAGTCTTTGCGTCGCGTTCTGAAAATGACTGTATCCATCAAATCTTTCATTCCATCCAAATACCTGATAGTTAAAGGCAATGTGAGACTTTGTTGAGTCTTCAGCTAACTTATCTTCTAATAGTTATACCCGAGGAACTATGGAGACCCTCTCAGAGTCCCTAATGGAGAAACCTGTTGAAAGGCTGAAAATTTCCAAGCAAATAAATAGAAGTTTTATGCCAAATTCTGGTTTAGAATGTGCTCCAAAGACTCATAATTGTGGGTCCACTTGTTTTTAGCATCATGGAAGAACATGTTAGAGCAACGCGTTTGTTGCAAATTGAATACGATAGAGTCTTGCCCCCTCAACAGCCTGACAGACAGCCATCACTGGACAGAGTTCTGCTCGGAGGCACTCATTCTCCATACAGAGTCTTAGTAATGGCACCATCAGGGCTTAACCCCTCCATTTTGTTTTGTTCCCAATAAAATGATACAGCTGGGACTCAATGATAATACCATTGAAGTGAGCATCCCAAGGCATTTCTCTAAAAATAAAATGCCTTGAAGCATCTGCTGATGACTTCTGGAATCACACTGTGTTCAAGTCATAAATGTGTCTGATGCTGATTCCTAGTACTGGGGCCATATTCATTCCCAGGGGATATTGCTGTCTTTTTCCACGGATGGTTAGACACGCGTCTATGAAGAAGCTATAATGCAAAGTCACGAAAGAACTTGCAGCAATGTCAGCGGAGTCAATCATTTAATCTTAAAGGTTACTCAGCAATTAAGGTAGAAAGGGTATGAAGATGCTGTGAGAAACACTGTAATTAAATTGAGTATGGGTACTGTACCACTGTAACTGAATTCTCTCTTATACTTACGATGAGCTGTCAGTTAAATTAAACATCACAATGTTCATTCATTTTATGAGCTAGTATTAGTATGAATAATAGGAAAGTAGTAAGAGGAAAAACTTCAAGTTTAAATGCAAACCCCTAAATAAAATATTAGTAAAACCAGCCTAGCGATGTATGAAAAAATACATAACAACCAAGAAGAATTTATCATAAGAATATATGGACTACAGAATCTAGTCCTAATACAGTCTGCAATAAGAAATGAGCAAAGGGACTCCTGGGTGGTTCAGTCAGTTAAGCACCGACTCTTGGTTTCAGCTCAGGTCATGATCTAAGGGTTGTGGGACTGAGTACCGAGTCAGGCCCTGTGCCAAGCATGGAGCCTGTTTAAGACTTTCCCCCCTCCCCTACTTGCATTCTCTATTGCTTAAAAAAAAAAAAAAAAAAAAAAAAAGAAATAGAAAGAAGTAACGAGAAGCTATATAGGATAATCTTGATAGTGTCAGAAAAATGTTAAGAAAAATCCAAAATACATTCATAATTTTAAAAAATTAAGAATTAAAGAGAACTTTCTTAACTTCTTAACTTTCTTAACGCTTAATGATGAAATATCAGAAGCATTCAGTTTAAAGTTAGATTTTGGGAGGGCGCCTCGTTCAGTTGGTGGAGCATGTGACTCTTGATCTCAGGGTTTTAAGTTTGAGCCCCATGTTGGGTGTAGAGATTTCTTAAAAATAACGTCTTTAAACTCGGATTTTTTGCTATTGGTGCATCTGAAGTCAGTCTGATGAGCACTGTTAATACAAGGAAAAGAAAGAAAAGGCTTGTGGATTAGAAGGGATAGTCAAAACTGTGATCATTTTCAGGTCATCTAATGGAGAAGTCACGGAAACCTGCAGACACTATTAGAACCAATAAGGATTCAGTATTACTGAATGATGTAAGATCAATATATCGAATCAACAGCAACACCAAATACTAGAAAAAATTAGAAAATGCAGTTTAATAAAAATATAGAGCAACAACATGGCAATTTTGAACAACAGCAGTAAGAGGGAATACTGGCGGGGCGTCTGGGTGGCTCAGTGGGTTAAGCCTTTGGCTTAAGTTCAGGTCATGATCTCAGGGTCCTGGGATCGAGCCCCACATCAGGCTCTCTGCTCAGTGTGGAGACTGCTTCCCCCCACCCACCCGCCTGCCTCTCTGCCTACTTGTGATCTTTCTCTCTCTCTTTCTCTCTGTGTCAAATAAATAAATAAATAAAAATCTTAAAAAAAAAAAAAAAAGAAAAAGGAATACTCACTCTATCAACACTGTTAACACTGTGGTTTGAGCACAGGGATAGAACAAACAGAATTACAGAACAGAAGAGCCTAGCCAAAGACCCAGATTTTATGAAAGCTTGATATATGTGACAGAGGGCTGGTACAAATCCGTGGAGAAGTTGCTGTTTATTTTTATTTATTTTTTAAGATTTTATTTATTTATTTGACAGAGAGAGAGAGCAAGACCACAAGCAGGGGGAGCATCAGAGGGAGAGGGAGAAGCGGGCTCCCCACTGAGCAGAGAGCCCAATGCAGGGCTCTCTTCTAGTACTCTGGGATCATGACCCGAAACAAAGGCAACCACTTAACTGACTGAGTCACTCACGAGCTCCGAAATTATTGTTTAATAAATAGTATCAGGAAGATGGGTTCTCCAAATGGAAAAAGTAAAAACAAAACAAAACAAAAACCATAAAAAACAAAAACGGTAAGGGCCTATTTAGCTAGAGCGATTCCGTCCGGGTAAACAATGGCCTTGTTGTTTATACAGTAAAACTTAAACTGTCCTGCGGCCCCTTTCCCCAGGGGACTTACTTCAAACAAGTCCCGGAAACTAGTCCCAGGTAACAAAGCCCAAATACAAGGGTGGGTCAGGCCAGGTGAAGGTATCCCATCAGTGGGGGCGCATACTGTCTCCCTAGCTACCAAGGAGTATGGGCCCCGCCCTTAGGGTGCCCCCTGGGTGCCAATTCTGACCAAGGTGATAGGCTAGTTCAAATATCTACTATATGGTAAATTGTAATTCAACTGGCCACTTATGTGTGACCTAGCAGGGCTGTGCAGCTTTCTCTGTGTTACAATCTCATTGGTCACCTGCGCGTGGCCAGGCCCAACCACATGGCCTTTGCCCTTAAAAGCTAGTCTGTAAGGCAGAGGGAGGTCGCCTCTTTGCAAGAGACAGCCCTGGCCAGTCAGTTTGATTCTCGATGTTTGGTGCGAAATAAAGCTTTGCTTGACCTTCGCTTTGTATCAGTCTCACTCCTCTGACCATGGACCCAACAAAACAAAAACCTTTCCTTATACTACAAGTAAAATAAATTCCCGATGGACTCAAGACCTGTATGTGAGAAGTTAAAACTATGAGATTTGAAAAAACAAAACAAAACACGGTGCTCAATCTCCCAGCACATCAGTATAGGGACTTTTTACAAGAAATAAAAACCAAAAGCCACAGAGAAAAAATACTGCTTAATGACGCTACATTAAAACGAATATTTTTACATAAAAGGCATTATCAACAAAATAAAGACAAGCCGCAGTCTGGGAGAAGTCACTTACAGCTTACACGCTCTACCCAGGATGAGTATTCAGAATAATTAAAGAACCTTATAAATAAGAAAATAGAAAATGAAATGGAGCAATAACAGATATCCAAAATCGGACACAGAAAGTCAACTCACAGAGGAAGAAGCACCAGCAGTCGATAATCGTAAAAGTCTCCAGCCTCCGTATTCCTTACGGAAGTAAAAATGGAAACAATGACATACCCAACCCAGAGGCAAAAGTCAGTAAACCCTAATAACCTAATAAGGTCACTGTTACTCAGTGCTGGTGGGACACCTGACAAAGCCAAAGTCGTGCATCCTGTCCCCCGGCTATTTCTTTAAATTATCCACCCCAGAGAGCAATCTCACAAGCAAGCCCTTGTTCTAGAACGCTCGCTGCAACCCCAGTTCCCACCAATTGGTTCTCAGGGGTTTATTCCTGTAGTGGGACAGTCAACAGCACTCACAGTGAATGAACCAGAACCACGTGTATCCTCAGGGATCAATCTCAGATACCTCATTTGAGGGGATCTAGAAAGTTACAGAGGATACATGCAGTATGTTCCTATTTATGTGACGTTTTATAACACAGAAAAATAACATGTACTACTTATGAAGATATGGATGGAAGCACCGAAGCTCTCAGGCAGTCACATCCCCCAACTTCAGCATGGAGTTAGCTCTAGGAAAGGAGGAGGGGCATGGGAGGTGATGGAATGTTACATTTTACTTCTTTAAAAAATGCCAGAGGGTGGAAGCAGTTACAGAAAGAGTTTTCCTTTTGGGGGCACCTGGCTGGCTCAGTCAGAGACACATGGGACTCTACATCTTGCAGTCAAGAGTTTGAGCCCCACATTGGGTGTAGAGATTACTAAAAACAAACAAAAAGAAACTTTAAAAAAAGAAAAAGATAGTTTTCCTTTCAAAATTGGACAGATGCTGGGGCACTCGGGTGGTACGGTAGGTTAAATGTCAGACTCTCGTTTTGGCTTAGCTCATGATCTCAAGTTACGAGATGAGTGCAGAGCCGACTTGAGGTTCTCTCTCTCCCTCTCCTGCCCCTCCTGCATGTGCTAGTTCTCAAAACAATACACGAATAAATCTTTAAAAAAAAAAGACAGAAACTTAGAGCACTTGCCATGTGTCAGACCCTGACCTTTGCAAATATTAATTCCTTTAATCTTCTCTATGAGGCTGCTACTATAACCACTCCCATTTCACAGATGAGGAACACTGAGGCAAGAGAAGTAACTTGTGTGACTCCGTTAATGACTGCAACCACTGCACTGTGCAGTCTCTCAGGTGTTAAACAGATGTGAGTTTCTATTTAATTTTGGTAATGTCTATTATGTTTTCTGTCTTTTTCTATTAAAAAAAGCCCATATATATATATATATATATATGTGTGTGTGTGTGTGTGTGTGCATACATACATATATGTGTGTATACACGTGTGTGTGTGTATATATATTTTAAGAATGCCAAATAATGTTGTCCTAATAGTGTCCTTTCCACAAGACAGTGGCAAGTGTCCTTTCTAGCTTGCACATGGATGTAGTTATGGGAATTCAGGATGTTTTCCCTGACTTGTGAAAAAATAATGGGTATCGAAATTCTATAGTACAAGCAAAGGATAAAGGCCACAAAAGGAAGAAGGAGATTTTCTTAAAGGCAAGAATAAAAGTATAAGACAGTAATCACGGTCTCAGAAAAAAATTAATTGACCTTTCAAGGATATGAAAGATTCAACTTTTACAGTTTCCAATGCATGTTTTCAAAGGATCAGAAAGACTCTAGCTATAATTCAGAAAAAAGCCTAGAACCACCCCACTAGGAGATTTATACATCCTGCATTTTCTTCAATCACAGGCACAGAGATCACGGACCTTAGTAAGAAACCATCTGAGTTAATCTGAAATTTACTCTCTCTTCTAAATTATTAGCAGTTTACATAATAACTAGTAATTATTATGGATGAATAAATATATCTTTGGAAAAGTTTTCTGTATGAAATTTTAGTTTTTATGTTATCTACAGGTAGATTAAAAAAAAACCCACCAATATATAGTGTTAATTTTATTCTTCAGAATTTCTTTTACTTTCTACTATTCTGCAAATGTTATTTTGCTTGGAAAGGTAACAACTGTTCGGTCCTCAAGCTGTGGGAGAAAGACTTTGCAAGACATTGATAAGTTGAGCCTCTTTTCTATCCTCGTAGGATAGAAAATCTTCAGGATCACCAGGAATTTCCAGAGGAAACTTTTCCAGGTAAATGGGAGCAGCGGTGCTTCTTTATACTTTGATATGATAATGGCAATAAAATAAAAACCATCCTGTGGTGAGAAATGTCATCAACAAATGCTGTAGACTCAATCTCTCGGATCCCGTTCCGTAGGGTAGACTCCCTCCGTTTTGAAACTCATGTTTAAGTAGGAAATGGGGGATGCTTGGGCCCCAAAGAGCCTTGCCTTCTGGTGCCAACTCCGCCCATGCCTTTTCTTTGCAGGATCCCTCTGTCCAGCCGCACCCTTGGTTTCCTGCCAAAGTCCAGGCTTCCGCAGGGGCTGGACAGCCATGTTAGTACTCCCTGTCCCTGTCGGTCTGTGATTCTCAAGAACTCACCCCCTCGCTACCAGCTCAGGGAAATATTCTGGGGGGTGGGGAATGACCCTTAGATAATCAGTAAATGATGGGGGTCTTTGCCACCCTGAGGTCTTGGGGTGCATCCACTCATGTCATCGGGCGCAAAAGAGGGACCTGCCTCAGTCAGAGGGTGACCTTCTGGCTACAGGCAGCCATTGAGAGCTCTTCAGGAGCACTCGGATCTTCCTCCTTGCCCTTCGGTTCCCAGGGTCCGCGGAAAAGGCAGAGCAGGGCGTGTGGCCAATTAGGAGGGCGAGGCACGCACTGGGCAGAGCAGCTGTTCCTTTTCTGGGTGGCTTTTTCTCAGCTTCTTCTTAGGTGTCTGAGGGGGAGGCTCAGAATTCTTTTCCAGAAAGTGGTGAGAAAGAGCGTGTGGGCAGTTTAGGGGAATTCATATCTCACTGGCCTTCATTTGGAGCTCTTAAAAAAAAGCACACAGAATTGCTGTTTCTCCGTTGTGACCCTAAAACATAAGGCAACCCACCCAATGCCAACTCATGGGAATGATTAACCTCCTTCCTGTTTGGGATCAGATTCCATGGAAATGCGGGGTTTCTCCCAGCCCCAACACAGGTGCATGCCCCCCAAGTATGGAGGGATGAGGAGGGGTGAGGGCGGCAGGGCTGCATGGGGGGCCCGTGGACGACACACATCCACGCAGGTTGGGGCATGGCTCACGAGGCGGGGGTGGGTGGCTCTACGGACAGGGGCTGGCAAGAGCCTTCTCCATCTCGTCGTGATCCAGCAGAGAACTCTTGCGAGCATTTCTGAGAAGGCGAAAATCCAATCTCGCTTTCTCTGTGGTCACAAAGGTCTATTTATCAAAGTATGAGGATAGCACATATTTTATCTAACCGTTTGCCAGCTTGATTTATAGCTTTAAAAATATTTAGACAGATGGTCTATGAGCCCCCCTCTGCTCCTGCCCCAGGCGGGCCGGAGGGTGACCCAGAAAAGATGAGCTGCGTTTCCCCAACATCGGCTTCGAAGCAAGGGATGGGCCCGTCCTCGCCTTCTGGCATTCAAGCTGGTAGGCCATCCACTGCATCAACAGGGGATTCTGTATTTAATTTTTGAGTAGTCCTCATGGAAGCAGGTACCCGTGTGCCCTCTCCTTCTCCAGGGATTCGGTCACTTTATTTTCGGTTTTACGTTGGTCGGAAAGGAGGAGTCACGCTGAGCAGCTTTCAGTAGCTGCACGTTTTCTACATCGTCCAACTGCTTTGGGCACTATTTCAGCTCCCCTGTTTCCTTTTACTATTACATGCTGGATATTTCTCTTATCTTTTCGCTACCTGAGTCCTCTGGGCTCTTAACAGACTTTCCCGGGGTGGCTTTCAAGCCACAACCGTCCTGTGGACACTCCCAGACAGACCCAGCTGGGCTCCAGCCCCCAAGGGAGCAGTGACAGAGCACGAGGCAGGGGGAGTCTGTTCCGAGGCTTGTCCGTGGCCTCCTGCCCGCTCCTCCTCCCCGCGTCTTGCCTGCTGCTCCGGCATCCCTCCTCCTGTGTCCTCGGGTCCATGCCAGAGGGTGTGGATCTTCTGGAAGCCTCTGTCCTTGCCCCTCTACACACCCTGCCCCCAAGGGGAGATCTGGAATGTCCTCTCAGCTCTGGCCAAAAGCATAAAGGGGTCCCCAAGAGAGCTCCTGCTTAGGGGACTCCAGAGAGACGGCCGGGTGAAGGCCCCCCACAAAGCCTCCAAGGCCCGCAAGAGTGCTTGGGGTGGTGCATACGGGGTCCCTGAGTGGGAGAGAAACGGGATGGGGTTGAGACTGGCCTATTGGTCAGCTGTTCTGATCCAGGGCCTGCGGTGTACGTGGGGGAGGGGAGTCGTTGGGAAGGGGCTTTTCAAAGTTTTTGTCAGGCTTATGTCCTTTTGCCCAGGCTACCCCTTGATGCCCCCCCCCCCAGACCCCCCGTCACTGCCCGGCCCCCAGCACACAGGGACCCCAAGGAAGGGACTGGCGCTGGGGGCTAAGGGCCAAGACGTCCGTCTCTAGGACCACGCTCTGAAAACTGAGCTTTCTAACTGCCCTCAGATCAGATCCCCAAAGACTTTTTATTGTATCTTTACCTTCTATTTCCCTCTGGTACTTTCTGAAGTGGCGTGGAGGAGACATCACACACGCCGCTACTTCCTTCTCTCTGTTTCCCTTTGAAGCTGCAGTGCTGCCTTTTGAGAGCAGCTTCTGTTCTCAACCACAAGATCACAATAAAGAACAAATGTCGGAGGGGGGCGAAAGCAGCCCTGGGAGCGGTGGGTGGGGACCGGCCGTGGTGACCAAGCATCTGTGCTCAGAGCCCTGTCCCCGGGACCCCCGGGTCACTGCTGGTAAAAGACCATCCCTGTGTCCAGATTCACCATCAACAGCCCTTCTCTCTCTCTCCCCACTTTCATAGGTAAGAGTCCCCGCTAAGTGCCTCAAGATCAAAATGGCAGTTGTTGACATTCCTACTAACGGTATCGGGAGAGAAGCCACGAGCCCTATAGCACCTGGACCCGCTCGATTAGCTAAAGAAGAAATCAAGCCAAGTCGCTCTCTGGGGCTGCCCTCCTAACACACATTAAACCCATGGACCCACCTTCCACTTGCTGGAAAAAAAACCCGGAGAAACGTCACCCAGCTCAAATCACTACCACTTACAGGTCCCCGTGCGTTCTCTTGGCTTAATTTTCCATAATGGCAATTCAACAGATATACAAACATTATGCTTTAAAACGAGCGGAACACGAAGGTGAATAAGGGACTCTGTCGCTTTGCCACAGCATGACGATTCAACCTACAGAGCGTGCTTCTCTGAGTTAAGACAACTAGAAGCGGAGGAGATTGATCCCGAAGGGAAAGCTTCAGGAATCGAGAATGTTCCAGGAAGCTCAGGGCCGTTTGAGATTTATAGAGCAGGGGCACGGGGCTCACTTCAGTCGAAGCAGTACCATAAACGACAGATTCCATTCACTCAAGGAACATTTATGGGGTACCTGCCACACAGTGTTTTGAAGGTTGGGGATCTAACAGGAAGCTCAGAGGTCTTAGCTTCTACTGATGTACGAGAAACAATAAGCTCACAGGCAGGAAGGGGTAGAGTGTGCCAAGTACCAGGGAACAAGACAAAAGAGCGTGTGAGGGACAGAGTTTTGCAGTGGACGTGGGCGGATTGCTATTTTATTCACAGGAGTTGGATGACCTGCTGGTAAGGTATTTGAAAGAAATGTGGGAGCCGGTCTTGCAGATATCTGGGCAAAGAACAATTCTGGCAGAGGGAACAGTAGTTTTCTCGAGGCAGGAGCATACCTGGTGTGTTCCAGGAACAGCAATGGTCTGGTATGTTTACAGGGAAATGAACGAGATGGGGAACAGGATGAGGGGAGATTAGAAAGGAAGCAAGCGCTCGGACCGTGTGGACCCTTGCATGCTCTTTGAGCTGTGAGGCCAACAGAGGGCTCTAGGCAAATGAGGCTGACCTACCAGCCTGGCTGGGTTGAGAACTGGGCACCAGGGACAAGAACTAACTTCGGGAAACCACAGGAAATTTAAGTCAGTATGCCAGGAGAGAGATGGTGGTGGTTTGGACTTGGGCAGAGTACTAGAGATGGAGATAAATGATCAGATAGCTGGATATATTTTGAAAGTACAGTGAATAGGATTTCCTGACAGATTAGGTATGAAATGAGACCAAAAGAGGAGTCAAGGTGAACAGCAAGGTTTTGGCATGAGCGATTAGCAGGAGGGGGATGCAATTTACCGAAGGATTAGGTTTTGTGGGGGGGGGGGGGGGGAACTAGAAGTTCCTTTTGGACCTATTATGGGGGAGATGTCAAATAGATGATGTTAACATATTAATCTAGACTTCAGGGAAGAGGTTTGAGCCAGAGGGGTCATTAACATTGTTGTGGACTGAATATTTGAGTCCCTCCCAAATTCATATGTGGACATTCCAAGCCCCAATGTGGTAGTATTTGGAGGTGGGCGCTCTAGGAGGTGACATGGTTTATATGAGGGCATGACGCTGAGGCTCTCATAGAGGAATTAGACCTTATAAGAAGAGTCACCAGAAAGTTTGCTTGCTCTTTCTTTCCCCTCTCTCTCTTCTCTTTTCTTTTTCTGCAGGCACTAAAGAAAGGCCATGTGAGGACATACAGGGAGGGTGGTCATTTGCCAGCTAGGAAGAGAGACCATACCAGTACCTAATCATGCTGGCAGCCTGATCTTGGATAAGCTTGTCCAAGCTTGATCTTGGACAAGCTTCCAAGCTTCCAGAACCGTGAGGAAATAAATTTCCATTGTTTAAGCCACCACGTCTACATACCCTATTACGGCAGCCCAAGCTGACTAAGTCAATCATACAGGGGACATCTGGCACTGTGGGGCTAGGTCAGATCACCTAGGGCACTAGTTTAATTGAGGACAGATGAAGTCTGGGGGCTGAGGTCAATGCTTACAGGTGAGAAAATGAGATGGAACCAACACAGAAGACTTAAGAGGGAAAGTCAGTGAGGTGGGAGACTGCCAAGTGAGAAGTGTCCAGGAAACCAAGGGAAGCACATATCTTAAGGACAGAAAGTGGTCTAGCAAGTCAGGCACTGACAAACCAAGTAAAAGGAATGCTTATTCACATGTGGGGGTGCCTGGTGACCTTGACCAGAGCTGTCTATGGAGTGGTGGGACCGAAGGTAAGTATGGGTGGGTTGAAGAGAAACTGCAGGAGAGGGACTGGAGATACTGCTTAAGAGACAACACTTTCTGGTCATTTTGTCCTAATGGAACAGTAGCCGGATGGGGATATTGTCAAATATGAGGAGCTTAAGCTAAAGCGTTGGGTAATCCAGTCTCAAAATAGTTCCAAATGATCGCTGAGGACTGACAAGCAAGTCAGATGAGACACAGCTCAAATGCCATCAGTAATTATAGAAATATTTTTAGAAGGTTCAGATTTCTTTGACCAAGTGTTTTTGCGGTATTCTTGCAATGTGAGTGGAAAATTATAACAAACGAAAAATTGTACAGGGTCTTTTAGAATTCTGCAGACGCAAATAAATTTTGGTCATAGTGATGTCCAACATCCAGCTCAAGGTTGTTCCTTTGCAGACATTAGCAACCCAACCACTACAATGACTCCTTTGGCTTTACAAGACATACTCTGTGCACGAGTTAGATGGTCCTGCCATGGTCTCTGCTATGCCTGGCCAGAAGGAAAAGCATCAATTTTCATTAGCAACTTCCTACTGATAGTATCTAGCCTCCAAATTCCAGAGAAACATTAAAATGTTTCAATGTTTGCATCTAGACTCAAAGAAACATACTAGTTTCTATTGAGATGTGAGACATGTTGCAAATAAAAAAAAAAAAAATCACACTGGAGTTTAAATTTTCCATTGTTTTCTTTCTCTCTGCCAGAGTAAGCTTGCCTAAGATTAGTGATGCTTGCAAATATAATGGGAAAAGGTGGTCCCGATTTAAGGAAATCATATATGTGTACGTATATACATACATCCACACACATACATATATGCATGCACACACACACAATTTCTCATAATGGATAAACCAAGGAGTAATTATTAGTTTATGAAAGAATTCAGCAAGCATACTCTTTAAGCAGCAGTTAGTATCCAAATGCACCTAGATTCACAATTATAAATTCTTTGACAAAGGGTCTTGGGAATATAAGTGCAATAAAGGAGATACACCAATAGATTTAAAAGCTAAAAGGTTGGGGGCGTCTGGGTGGCTCAGTGGGTTGAAGCCTCTGCCTTCGGCTCAGGTTATGGTCTCAGGGTCCTAGGATCGAGCCCTGCATTGGGCTCTCTCCTCGGCAAGGAGCCTGCTTCCCCCTACTCTCTGCCTCTCTGCCTACTTGTGATCTCTCTCTCTCTCTCTTTGTCAAATAAATAAGTAAATCTTAAAAAAAAAAAATAAAAGCTAAAAGGTTAAGATTCAGTAATAATTCAAAACAAAACAAAACCATTTTTAAGAGTCTCAAAAATAGTATGCTTTCCTTGCATTACAAAATACTTGTGCATTTGTTCTGTTTATTCAAAAGTTGGGCTGACCTAATCTCTGTACACCCCTATGTCAATGGACATTAAGTAGGTACTCAGTAGCACAGAGCAAGACATTTTTTTATTGAGAGGAAAAATACTGATCAATTTAAGAGCAAAGGTTTTGTCAGCAACAGATTTATTAATTAAGGTGTGGCCCATCTGACCAAAAGAGATAGAATTTCAGCCCTAATTTCACATGCACATTTTGCTGACATCTTCACTGAGTTCAGTTCTATCAGTATTGTTTTCAAAAGGTGGTGTCCCTCTCACGTGGTAAATTAAAAAATAAACAAAAAAAGGGTGTTAACAGTGACTCCTATATGGGTCAGAAGACATTTTAGGGTAGCTCATTCATAGGACAGAAAAAGAAAACATGCACAAAGGACTTCAAGAAACATATTCTTGGTAGTTTGGAAAGAAAAAAAAAAGGGTTATAATTTGCCAATAAAATATGGAAAGAAGAGAAATGTGGCTTTTATGCTGGAAAACAAAATCTGGGGTTATCCAATTTCTCGTTCCTGTGCCAAAGCTGCTGCTCTCGATGACCTCGGTCAAATCATTTAATTCTTTCAATTTGCTCATCTAAAATTTCTGTAAAGCTACAAGTCCTCAAATATTATCCAATTATTTTTGGTAATTTGATTTTTACTAAATTTAGGGGATGGAAACTTATGTAAGTGATAGAAAATACCTCCAAACGGTAGAATCAAAGTTCCCTTTTCAGCAGAGAGGCGTATATATAGGTAAATGTTAGAGAAAATCGGGTGTTGTTACTGTTAAGGACCCAACTCTCACTGGTCACCTGGTGGACAGTGCAGGGAACCTGAAGAACCCCATGGGGGTGGGGTCTGGTCTAGCATGGCCAGAAAAAATGCGGAGTGACCTTGGTAGGTTACCTAACTTTTTTTCTTTTTTAAGAACAGCTTTATTGAGGTAAAAGAACACACGATATATTATATGTATTTAAAATGCGGAAATTTTGTAAGCTTTGATATATGCACATACTATCACTACAATGACGATCGTGAATAACTGCTCAATTCCCAAATGCTCTCGTGTGCCCTTGGCAGTCCTCCCCACTGCCTAAGCAACCACTGATCTGCTTTCTGTCGCTATAGAAATCTCTTTGGGATTTGGTTCATTCTTTATATGTTTAAGTGTAAGCAAAGAAATTTGCCCCCTACACTGTTCCCCACCACCCCTGCCAGGATTCCTAATTCACAGGATTTGATAAGACAGCAGAAGTACTTTGATAGTCAAATGTAAACTACTGTATCATCCCCTCCAGTTAAGTAATTTAGTCGTTATGTTTTTAATTGAGCATCTACTATATGCTGGCAGTGTATTAGGAGCTTGTAAAACAGCAGTGAACAAAGTAAGACACCTGTTCTTATGGACCTTTTATGCTAGTTGGGGAGAGACCAAAAGAGGTCAATAAACAGATGATCACATACTAGGTCTGGCGGTGATTAGTCCACTGTAGAAAAATAAGGCAGGTAAGGGTAAACCGAAAAGGAAAGGATGGTGGATGGTCTTGCGCTCTGAAAGAAATGATGGGCCATGGAGCACAGGGAAGAGAAGAATGCTATGATGTGACTTAGGGGGCTGGAATCACTACCTGGGCTGCTCTGTGGAGACCGGCGGGGGCAAGAGGGTGGCAGGGAAACCAGGAGGAAGCTACTGCAAAAGTCCAAGCAAGACGTGGTGGTGGATTGGAAATGGAAGAGGCCAGAAGTGGCCAGGGTCTGGATACGTTCTGAAAGTGGGCCAACAGCTCATGATTTATTTCCCCCACAATGGCTTTATGGATCCTTAATAATGACAACATTCCCAACTTCTGTAGTATTTATTACGGTACAGGACCAATACTGAGCAATTAACACACATTAATTACTTCAGTGCTTTCAACGACACTATGAAGTACATTCTACTTTTATACCCATTTACAGATAAGGAAACTGTGGCAAAGAGTAGATCAGAACATGACCCACACCACATAGTGGTACTTGACAAAGCTGCGAGATGATTCTAAGCAATCTGGCTTCGGAGGTGAGACTTTCTACGTTCTATGACATCTCAAGGTTACTGTAAAAGAGAAATAATAACTATTTTGATCCAGATGAACCTCACGTAATCAAAAAATTGAGAAACAAATACGCTCATCATTCACCGAAAGCTTAGGGTCTCAAACAAAAATTTCAGAGATAACCTTTTCATCTTTTGTTAAGAGCAAGATAAGCCATTTTTCACAGGTCTTCTTGCATAAGGTCAAGCTCCCTGGCCACTATCCACAGGCACAAATACATTCACAGTGAGCGCTGCTGAAGGCTGCCCACCGAAAGCACTGGACTCCAAGCATTTGGAAAAGCACGGGACTCCAAACTGGGAGCTGGGCATGAAGCATTCAGAGCTTTACTTACTCAGTCCTAACTGCCTGTCTTCTGATGAATCCTTTCTTTCTGGTACCTTCGTTCCAGTTTTTCTTTAGTAAAAGAATAGCTATCTTCTCTTATCAAGAGCCGATGGTCCCCTACTTTGCCATCACTAAGAATTTCTGGGAGACATTCTACTTTTCCTAACTGGGTCTTCCCCTCAGATCTCCTGGGCAATGGGTCAGGATTTCACTGATGAAGAAACTGAGGCCCAGGAAGGAGAAAGATTTGCCTCGGGTCTCTTGAGTTCTACCATGACAGAGTAGGGATGGTAATGCTGAGATCAGAATGGTCCCCATGGTTTTAACCCACTGAGTCACCCAGGCGCCCCAGGGTCCCCATGTTTTTATAGAAGGCTCTGAGCTCAGCCTATGACAGGTGCTTCTGCTGTTTCATCAGATGAGTCTACTTACAAACATGTTGTGAAGTCTCCACACAGGGGTGGGCAATCACACATGTTTTTATTTAGAGTTTCGAGCTACATTTTGCTTAATGCTCTATTTGGGCGTACTTCAACACTTCCTGCCAAGGCAGAAATCTGTACACATTAGGGAAAGTTGGATTGTTCAGTAATACACCTGATTATAATTCTAACTTCAGGAGGCAACACATTTCCAATCTTTTTCTAGAACATCCGCTATAGTCATCCTAAGTACAACAGATGAGGCATAAAATCTTTTATGAGCCAGTAAATAGAAGCTTCTGCGGCACAATGTTTCAAGTAAAGATAAAAGTACTCCTTCTTTTCAGGCCTATAAAATGGAGAGCTTTAGTCATTTATTCCTGGCTAAAAGAAGGAGAAAAGGCCTGAGAGATCAGAGACAAATCCTCAGGTTTCTTTTATTCAAAGCTGTCAACAAACACGAGCAACAAAGCCCCCGACACCTATGACCGATGCGTCCGTGCCTTCTCCCTGCTTGCTCTGTGAACATGGGGGTGTGACGCTGCATCAGGACAGACTCGGGCTTCAAGAGCCTTTCAGCATCCGGAGAAACAGAAACAAGATTTGCAGATGGGGAAGTAACTAACAGTTGGAGAGGCTGGTGTTTTCCTTGATCTTTAAAATGTTACCTCCCTTTTTCCCATCCAAACAGAATAAAATGGAAAGAAAAAAAAAGTCATCTCTAAGCTCCTTGCTTTCCTAAGAAAACATAAACTTGAATGTTAACCGCTGCCCTTCATTCTCCCAGGTAAGGTAACTAGTTGAACCAGCTTCTGTGACACACAGCTTCACGATGACTCTTCAGGGCTCACAAAGGAAAAGACAAGCTATGAAAGCTTTCTGTTTTGCACTAAAATCTCCCCCCTAGGCTGGACACTGAAATGCAAAGGGTAAGACAAATGCTTTCTGTTTTCTGTTTTGGAGAGGATACATATTTCAGTCCACATAAGGTAAAAATATTTCACATTCAAAACATACTGCAGGCACTCTCTTTGGAAAATTAATCTATTTCGATACTCATTTCGCATCGCCGGGCATCGTGGAATTAAAAGAACGCAGGCTTCAGGTGTCAGCAAGCGTGGGTTCAAATGCTGGCTTCGCCACTGACTGCTGGGCGTGACTGTTCAGCCGTGATTCGCCCCCACGGAGCCCGTTGCATCAATGAAAAGGGGACCACACTGCCTTCTTTCAGGATTATGGGAGCAATTAGTGACATCGGTGGGTTTCTAGACACGGAGCAGGTGTTCCGCAGATGATTTTAGTGTGAATTAAAATAACTTTGGTTGGTTTAGATGCCATTCTACCTTTTTTTTATCACAAAGACATTTCAGACATATGGTTTTCTATCCTTCTCTCTAGACAATCAGAGGCTTTAGAATGCTTTCTCTCTCATCACCTTCTCTGGTCTTCTATTGTCTCTAGCTGGTATTTTTGTTTTACCTTGCTTCTAACTCCCTTAAATGATTCATTATGACTGATGTTTATTTAGATTTTACAAAAACAAAAACAAAAACAAAACTAAACAACCCCCCAGCTTATCTTACCAGCTTATCTAAGCGTCAATGCACACACTCCATCTCCCCACCTAGGTTCATTACATTTCTTAGTGGAATATGCATATTTCTGTAGCCTTTTGTTCAGAAAAAAATTTGGATTCACAGCAAGTTGCAAAAAAAAAAAAAAAAATGTACAGGGAGGTCCCATGCACCCACACCCTGCTTCCAATAATGTTGACATTTGGTGTAACTGTAGACAACAACAAAACCAGGTCATTGAAACTGCGACGGGGCACCTGGGTGGCTCAGTGGGTTAAAGCCTCTGCTTTCAGCTCGGGTCATGGTCCCAGGGTCCTGGAATCAAGCCCCGCATTGGGCTCTCTGCTCAGCAGGGGGCCTGCTTCCTCCTCTCTCTCTGCCTGCCTCTCTGCCTACTTGTGATCTGTCAAATAAATAAAATCTTTAAAAAAAAAAAAAAAGAAAAAAGAAACTGCGACAAAGCACAGAGCTTACTCAGATTCATATAAGCACTGGTGTGTGTGTGTGTGTGTGAACTTCATGTAACTACTACCCCAACACTGCTATGTAATTGAACCACCATAACAAGGCTCCCCCATGCTACCCCTTCGTAGTCACCACCCCCAAAGCCCCTTGCAACTACTAATCTGTTCTCCATCTCTATAATTTTATCTTTATGGCATTTTATATAAATGCAACAGTACCTTTAAAGTTTGGGGCTTCTCCCCCACCCCGCTTAATTCCCTTCATGTCCAGTCAAGTTGTTCTAAGTATCCGTATCTTGTCCCTTTCACCGCATTAGAATTCCACGGCACAGATGTATCCCATTTGTTTAACTATGCACCCAATGAAGGATGCTTGGGTGGTTTCCAGCTGCTACGAACACTCACAGCTTCTGAGTGAACCTAAGTTTTCATATTCCTGAGATAAATGCCAGAGAGTGCAACTGCTGGGTCCTATGGTAAGTCCATTTTTAGTTTTAAAGTTAACCGTAAAATTATTTTCCAGAGTGGCTGTACCATTTTACATTCCCACCAGCAATATATGAATGACCCAGTGTCTCTGCATCCATGCCAGCATTCGGTGTTGTCAGTACTTATCCTCTTAACCATTCTGAAATGTGTGTGGTGGTATCTCACGGAGGTTTGAATCTGAATTTCCCAAAAGGCAAATGATGAACGTATTCTCCTCTGCTTATTTACTATCTGTATATCCTCTCCAGGGGAATGTCTCTTCCTATTTTTTTGTCTATTCTCCAACTGGACTGTTTGATTTTTCGCTATTGAGTTTTGAGAGTTCTTTATATATTCTGCATACTAGTCCTTTGTTGGTTACGTGATTACAGAGAGTGTTCTGCCAGACTGTGGCTTGTCTTCTCATCCTCTTAGCAGGGTCTTTTTTGGATGAGGCCCATTTTATCAACTGTTCCTTGTATGGATCATGCTTTGTGGGTCATGGCTAACAACTCTTCACAAAGCTCAAGGTCCTAAATAATACTTCTTGTTATTTAGATGGTTTCACAATTTTACATTTTCCGTTTAAGTCCGTGGTCTATTTCAAGTACATTTTTGCATAAGGTCAAGTCCTGGGTTTTGCCTGCAGATGTCCAATTACTCCAGCATGATTTGTTGGAAAAGCTATCTTTCCTCCACTGAATTTTACAATTTGGTTAAAATCAGTTGGGTATCACTGTGTGGGTGTATTTCTGGGTTCTCTATTCCATTTCACTGACGTATGTGTCTCTCCCTCTGCCAACCCCACACAGTCCTAATTAATGTAGCTTTACGGTAAGACTCGAAATCAGGTAACCTGATTCTTTCCTCTTTATCCTTCTTTGCCAAAACTGTTTTAGTTATTCTAGTTCCGTCACCTTTTTAGAATTACCTTAAAAAAAATAATCTTGCTGTGGTTTTGACAAGAATTGTTTTAAACCAGTAAATCCATCTGGGGGACAAGGAACATCCTTCCTTTGTTGAGCTTCTAGCCTATGAAAGCAGTGTGTCTCTTCAATTATCAGGCCTTTGGTTTTCCTCATCAGCATGTTGGAATTTTCAGCACGCAGATTTCCAACATGCATGTTTTACTAGATTTATACCTAAATGTTTCATTTTCTCTGAAGCACTTGTAAGTGGTATTGTGTTTTCCATTTTGCGCCATTTGTTTGCTGTTAGAACATAGAAATGCAATGGATTTTGTGTGTTGATCTTCTATGTTCTGCCCTTGCTAAATCACTTATTACCTCTATGAGGTGGGTTTTGTGTTTGTTTTTGTTTTGCTGGTACATTCTTTGGGGTTTCCTAGTAGATAATGTCATCTAGAAAGAAAAACCATGTTCTTTCTCCTTTCTAAACAACGTGACTTTGGGGTATCTGTGTGGTATAGTCAGTTACGCATCTGACTCTTGGATTTCAGCTCAGGTCATGATCTCAGGGTCCTGGGACCAAGCCCTGCATCAGGCTCCATGGTCAGCACAAAGTGTGCTTGAGATTCTCTCTCTATATCCCTCTGCCCCTCCCACTCATGCTATTTCTTTCACTCTCTCTAAAGTAAGTAGAATTAAAAAAAAAAAAAAAAAAAAAAAAGGCATGGCTTTTTTTTTTTTTTGTCTATGGCACTGACCAGAACTTCTGAAATTATGTTGCGTTAAGAGTGGTGAAATGGGACATTCTCATCTTGTTCCCAATATTAGAGGGAAAACACTCCACCTGCTGCCATTAAATATGACATTAGTTGTAGGGTTTTTGTAGCTGCTCTTGGTGAGATAGTTCCCCTCGATGCCTAGTTTGCTGAGAGTTTCATTTTTTCAAATAATGAATGGGTACTAGATTTTTTTCAAATGCTTTTTAATGTGTCAAATGATGTCACCATATGATTTTTCTTCATTAGCCTATTGATAGGGTAGATTACACTGACTGAATCTCAAATATTTAAATGGCCTTGCATAGCTGGAATAATAAATCACTTGGTTTTGACATATTACTAACCTCATACATTGTTGGATTTGATTTTCTAATATTTTGTTGAGACTTTTGTGGGAAACACATATTCTGGTTCTTTCAGCCAGAGTTCTGTGAAGGCTAAATTCTCATTTTGTTTATTTCAAAATGTCTTCTTTGTGCCCACTCTTAAGTAATAATTTTGATGTCTAAAAAATATTGGTTAAAAGTGATTTCCCCCCTGGATTTTGAAGATATGATCTCACTGTTTTCTGCCTTCTGGACTTATAAAAGTATGCTGTTGTCAAGTTTTCTTTTCCTTTTAAGTAACCTGTCCTTTCTTGTTGTCTGCTTTAAAGATACTCTTTTGACATATGATGTTTTGAAGTTTCCCCATAGTGGGCCTAAGTGCGGATTTTTTTTTCCCCTAAATCTTGCTTGGGATTTTGTGTCGTGTTTCAATTTTAAGGCTCTGGTCTATCTACAGTTTTAGAAAAATTACAATTTGTTACATCTTCTACTATCATCTTCCCCCAATTATTCCTAGTCTTGTCTTCTGGAACTCCTATTAGACACAGGTGGTCTTGATTGCCTTATGCTCTCTCTGAATTGCCCTTCAACGTTTTCTCTTTCTGGTTTTTTTTTTTTTTTTTAAATCTCTCCTCAGATTGTAAATTTCCCAAGATTTAAATTCTATTTGATTATTTCTCTCTTCAGTTGAATAACCTGCTTTAGGGATTTTGGTGGTCCTGAACATTTCTATGTAAATTTATAGGTTCAGCATAGTTGTCACTAGCATTGTTCCAGAAATACTCTATTTCTCTAGACACATTGCTGGATTGTACTTCCTTTGTCCCTTTTAAAGTGGAGCACAGCCTTGTGCTGACTTTCAACTGAAATATCACTGCTTGCAGAACCTTTGAGAGCCAGAGCAGGATGTGTCATTCTCCCTTTCCCTGTTTAGTGATTCACTGAAATGGAGCTTCTATCAACATGGTTCCCTAACTGGCTATGAGATCGACAGATAATTCTGCCACCTAGCACTGGACATGCAATTTGAGCAAGATAGAGACACTGGTTGTGGTAAGTGCCACTGAGATCTGGGGATTGTTTGTCACTGCAGCATTACGTAGCCTATGCTGACTGATACACTTGGGGATTCCCCCCAGATGCAGCTCTTACAAGTTCAGATTCCCTCCATGTGAGTGGTTCATAAGCAAGTTTTTTTCTTTCTCATCCAATGTTCAGGTCAGAAGGCAAATTTCTTTGTTGTTTTCCTGGGGTGCAAGGAAGTTTTTCTCCTACCCTCAACCCATTTTAGTAAATTTCCACCTATCTGAACCTCTAGCCTAGTTTTGCAGGGACCATTAGTCTATGTTTCTGTTCATTTCCTTGTTGCTGTATAAGTATCAGCGTTCTAGCCCAAATGCCTGCAACCGATACCCACTTCTGAAATATCTATGCTCCCTGGCATTTCTACTTTGATATCCTTTTCCACTTCTGGAACCTAGGGACTTCCTTTGCTTTATTGCAAACTCAGCTATGTATTAATTTTCCATTGTTAATATATTTTATCTTTTGCTTCCATGTGTTTGTAGGAAGAAGGGGACTGTTGGCATTCTATGCTCCTTAACCTTTGCATATTGCTAGAAATCTCCCTAAGAATCTCCCTATAAACATAATTTCTACATGTTCTGGACTCTTTCTGAAACACTACCCGCATTCAACTTCACATCAGCTCATCAGCTCTCTTCCTGTTGGGATGCCTGGGTCACACCCTTAGAGCTGAGGAACAGAGTATTTGAAAGAGATAGATCCAGATAAATAATGGACTGGGAGGGGGAGATTAGACTTGAAGAGACTAGTGTCTAACAATCAAATAGGGAGGGAACATCACAGATGGGGGTAGTTGCCTGCAGGGGAATTCCAGAAACAATATAGACTACAGTGCAATTTAAAGTCACGTGACTCATGGAATGTTCCTCTGTCTTAAAAAAGAAGGAAATCCTGTCATTTGCAACAGCACCGATGGATCTTGAAGACATTTTGGTAACTGAAATAAGCCAAACAGAGAAAAGACAAATACTGCATGGTATCCCTTATATATGGAATCTTAAAAAATAATTTAAAAAAACCACACAACCCAAATTCATAGAAATAGAATAGAAAGTTGTTTCCAAGGGTGGGGGAAATAGGGAAGGATTGGCAAAAAGTATGAATTTTCAGCTATAAGATATATAAGACCCGAAGATCCAATGTATAACATGGAGACCACAGTTAACAGTGCTGTGAGGGACTTGTGGGGGGGGTGCTCAGTTGTTAAGCTTTTGCCTTCAGCTCAGATCATGATCCCAGGGTCCTGGGATCAAGCCCACATCAGGCTCTCTGCTCAGCCGGGCGGCCTGCTTCTCCTTCTCTCACTCCCCCTGCTGTGTTCCCTGTCTCTCTATATCTAATAAATACATAAAATCTTAAAAAAAAAAAAAAAAAGCATGTTGTGTAACTGAAATTAGCTAAGAGGTAGAACTTAAATGTTCTCACACACAGAGATGAAAAGACAAATAAGTGACGTGAAAAATGTATTAATTACCTAGTTGGGAGGAAGGAATTCTTCCACGATTTGTATGTATATCAAATCATGATACACACAGTAAATAATTTACAGTTTCATTTTTCAACTATGCCTTAATAAAGCTGAAAAAAGAAAAGAAAAAGCCATGTGATTGCTGCAAGCAGAGACTGTCGGAAATCAGCCAGCCTAAAATGGTATTACTGTAAAACAGCTCGTGACCGAGTGAGGGAAATATACTGTGAAAGGACAATGGAGCGGGGGGGCATTTATTTTGGACTGCGGGAAAGCTGAGGTGATCCCTTTCATTAACTTTGTGGGCAAATAAAGTTAGAAGCTAATGAATCTCCGACAGGAAATGTTTTGATTTTCACCATTTTCATAGGAGGATTTCTTTTTTTTTCTTTTTTTCTTTTTATTATGTTATGGCAGTCACCGTACAATACATCATTAGTTTTTGATGTAGTTTTCCAAGACTCACTGTTTACATATAACACCCAGTGCTCCATGCAATCTGTGCCCTCCGTAATACCCACCACCGGGTTCAGCCATCCCCTCCAAAATCCTCAGTTTGTTTCTCGGAGTCCAGTCTCTCATGGTTCGTCTCCCCCTCCGATTCCCGCCCCCCCCCACCCCTGCATTTTTCCCTTCCTTCTCCTAATGTCCTCCATGCTATTCCTTATGCTCCACAAGAAAGTGAAACCATACGATAAATGACTTTCTCTGCCTGACTTAATTTCACTCAGCATAATCTCCTCCAGTCCCGTCCATGTTGCTACAAAAGTTGGGTATTCATCCTTTCTGATGGAGGCATAATACTCCACAGTGTATATGGACCACATCTTCCTTATCCATTCGTCCGTTGAAGGGCATCTTGGTTCTTTCCACAGTTTGGCAACCGTGGCCATTGCTGCTAGGAACATTGGGGTACAGATGGCCCTTCTTTTCACTACATCTGTATCTTTGGGGTAAATACCCAGTAGTGCAATTGCGGGGTCCTAGGGAAGCTCTATTTTTAATTTCTTAAGGAATCTGATCCACACTGTGGCTGCACCAACTTGCATTCCCACCAACGGTGTAAGAGGGTTCCCCTTTCGCCACATCCTCTCCAACACTTGTTGTTTACTGTCTCGTTGATTTTGGCCATTCTAACTGGCGTAAGGTGGTATCTCAATATGGTTTTAATGTAATTATTTCTAAATGAAATCCATAATGTTCTACCTGAGAAAATGAAAGATGCAATTGACATTTCAATTTATTACGCACCTTGCCATTATGAACATAGGCTAATTGACAGGGTACTTCCTATGTGCCGGCACCACGTTAAGACCTGCATGGTCTCCACTGTTCTTTGCAACTATTGTACAGGGAGGTATTTACGGAAGCAGCTCAGAGATGGAGTAACCTGCCCAAAGTCGCATATCAGGTAAGTAACGGAGTCCGAGGAGGTGGTCCTAATTACTACATCTGCCACTTCTGTGACACTCAGTGTCCTTTTCTGAGGGAGACGACGCCACAGCTACAGCTTTGAATAGCACAGGACAGCACTGAATAGGGCAGACAGAAGGCACCACAGGGGTTCCAGCTCAGCTTTTAGAGGAGGAAGCGTGTTCAAGGCGGGGTATCTATCCCTCTGGTTACTGCCCTCATACTAGAGCTGTCCTTTTTTTTTTTTTCTTCAAAGAGCCCAACTTTTATTTATCACTCAAAGTTCATTTCAAAGGCTACTTTTCATTAAAACCTCCCACATTACCAAATACCTAATAGCATACCTTTCTATGCCTTTTTAGTCCAGTGTCATAGTTAAGTGTGTGGGCACTGGATATGGCCAGCAGGGTTCAAGTCCTGGCTTTGTTGCTCAGTGGATTAGACATGGCCTGGCCTAGAGTAAGTGCTGGTTGGCACAAGGTCAATGCCAAGCACGCTGTAGCTACGCTGATGGCATGTGCGTTCATGGTTTCTCATCCGTATGCCACCTCTATTAAACGCAAACTCTTGGATGGCAGGAAGCCACCTCATTCTAATTTCCAAACACCTGCAGAATGCCAATTCTTTTCACCACGTCCTCTGCCAACAGCTTCATCTCCCTAGATTGTTGCAAGACTTCTAACTGGTCTCCCATCTCTGCCCACGCCCCCTTTAGTCTGTTCCAAACCCAGGAGCCAGAATCCAATCTTTCCTACTGAAGAGAGGTCACTGATCCTAATTCTGCAATATGACTGTTTCCATTCTGATGTGGCCAGCATGGCCCAATCCTGACTGCTGTAAAAGGCTCATGTCATCCAGTCCCCACCGCCTTTCTGACCTCATTTCCTATTCCTCTGTTACTCTGCAACTCCAACCACAGTGGTCTCCTTGCTGTTTTGTGAAGGCTCCAGACATGCTCTCGCTCAGAGTCTGCGCACTGGCTGTTCCCTCTGCCTGGAACTCTCCTCCCCTGGATGTCTGCGAGGCTGACATCCTCACACACTCCAGGTCATGGCTCAAAGGCCATTTGCTCAGTGTTCGCCTCCCTGTCCATGCTTTAAAAGGCAGTCTCATACCTTGACCTCTTCGGTGCTCCTTGTACCCAGGCCCCCATTTTATACCATCTACTACAAATTGTAATTGCTTACCATCTGCCTCCCCAACAGAACAAAAGCTCCAGAAGATCAGAGGCTTACAACTGTTCCGTTCGTTGATTGCGCCCAAGACTGCCTTAGTAGGAACTCAGTAAGGATTTGTTAAAAGAATGATTTTCTGTCCTCCTACCTAACATAGCATGTGAGCCCTGTAGGTACTTAGTACATATTTGTTACACTGAATGCTTTTACAAAAGGCTCTTATGTTACTCGTCTTTTCTTAGGAAGGCAAATGGAAGCACAGGAGAGCACGTGACTCCAGAATCATGCAAAACCAACCCAACTGCTGAACCAAAGCATAAAGCATCTGTTCAAAGGAACTCACTTCCCCAGGAAAATCTTCAGCTGCATTGGCCTCATTCATTTGCTTCTGCCTTGTCAACACCATGAACAATATCAACATCCGGGGGCCAAATGACCATGGCCGGGGCTGAGGTCCCCTGGGTCAGACAAGGACAGGACATCGGCAAGGGAAAACCCTGAATTCCAGAAAGGGATGGGCATGTAAACAGGCATGAAGTTATATGAAAACGTCAGTCGCCCTTTCATTTTTGAGTCTACCTAAGCATGTCAAATTGGGGGTAGGGTGGGGTGAGAGGGTAGATAAAGGTGGTCCAGGGATCAAATAGGGATCCAAAATAGGAATGGCACAGAGTAGAAGGTGAAGCAGAGCTAGTGAACAGATGTTCTCCAGCTCATGGTGGGAAGGATGCATATTCCCAGACCTCCCGTGAGGGCCCTGCTACTGATGTGTGCTGGGATTAAATATTCTAGTTTAAGGACGTCATCCAGGCCAGACGCATCAAGCCTCTGTATTTTCCCAACAAAATATAATAACTACTTTCCATCCTTTATTGAGGACTGATTAAAATGCCCTCATGTGGGGTTCCTGGGTGGCTCCAGCTGGTTCAGTGGCCAACTCTTGATCTCAGCTCAGGTGTTGATCTCAGGGTCGTGAGTTCAAGCCCCATATTGGGCTTTCATGCTGGGTGTGGAGCCTACTTAAAAGAAAATAATGCTCTCAGGTGGCACTATGCTGTCTAGATGCTTTCCACCTCTCCTCGGGCATCCCATGACCCCCATTCAGTGATCGACAGCAGCAGCAGCAGAAGTAGCCCCTGGAGATTTACTTAGGGCTGCAAATCTGGGGGTCCTGTGCTAGAGCCACTGAATCAGAAACCCAAGTAGTAGAGCCAGAAATGGGTGCTTTCACAAGGTCACTGCTCATGTTGGAGAACCAGCGTCCTCAGTGAAAAGTGTCATGAGAAAGAATGTAGCAGGATACGCGGAGAAAGATTGGAGGGCAGGAGAGTGCTATCTTACTTGGGGGGGGCGGGGGGGTGCTCTCTGAAGAGTGCCATTTGAGCAGAGGTCTGAGCGGAGTGGGGAGCAGTCATGATGTGGGGGTGCTAGGACTGAGGAACTGGATCCAGGCAGAGAAAGTAGCATGGGCAGAGTCCCTAAGGAGAGAGGCTGGACCGCTGGGACTGCCAGGAGGCAACATGGCTGGCGTGTGTACAGTTTCCTGTGTGCACTCTGATTTATGCAGATTTTAAAGTCCTTACATGGCTACCATGTGTCTTTAGTTATACTGAAATTTCTTCAAATACAAGAACCAGATTTCATGTATTTTCTAAATAACTCACCATGGCACCTTTCACAGTGCCACAAACGGAATAGATTCTTAATAAATGCATAAATACATAAATGGAGGGGAAAAAAAAAAAACCTGGGAAGTGAGCAAAACTCGTGGCGGAGGGAATAAAAGGAAAGATTTATTTCCATCATATTTAGAGTTAATATTACCGGGAAGACATGGAGCCAGAGATGCTGAAAGCCAATTAACACCTTAGAAAAATTCTGACAGTGAAAAGTTGGTGGGAACACCATTTTTAATGACATTCACCAAATTTTCAAGAACTCAAACTCAGGAGCTTTTCTTGATGGGATATAGTTAAATCAGTTGGATGTCAAACGACTTTCATTTCCTAAACTGGAGGATGGGGTTCGGGAGACGCCAAACAGAAAAGCAGTAACAGAAGTTGAATTGGTAATAAAGGTTTTTCAATTTTTCCTTACGATGCTGAGAAACCAAGTCAATGCACTGTGCAAAGGTTGAAGAGGCTAAAATAAAACGAAACTAAACTAAACAAGAAACCTAACAAACCTTATTGTACTGTCTTGAAGAAACACTTAAGGTCTCTGGTAACTGCCATAAGGCTGACCGTCCCCTCAAATGAAAAAAAAAGTAGGAACGAGAAGGGTGTCCTCAGCCCCTGTATGAGCTGCTAGGTGATCATCACAAAGTCCCACAGACTGAGGGGGGCGGCTTCACCACACAAGTTTATTTTCTCACAGTTCTGGAGGCTGAAGTCTGAGATCAAGGTCTTGCCAGAGCTGTTACCTTCTGAGACTTCTCTCCTTGATTCGCAGATGGCGCCTTCTCCCTGTGCCTTTGCAAGGTCTTCCTCTATGTCTGTGCACTTACCTCCTCTTCTTATACAGGGGGGGAAGGGAACGATTCGGCCAACAATACCCCCTGGGAAAACGGTTCAGATTAACGAGAAGCTAGAGGTCATCGTCATCGTAGTGGTGCCTCAGGGCTTGCTGGGCTGGCTGTCATTCTCCAAAGCAACTTCTGGATGGAGAGTGAGTCCTGGTGGTCCACACAGAACATCATCTCCAGACGTCAAGGCTATTTAGCTGCAATTCCCATATCCCAGAGCTAACTTGATAAATCTGGACGGGAATTCACTAGCTCCTTCACCCAAGGAGACATAGGTCTACCTCGTAGCTGTGCAGAACAGGTACCTTCCTATGTTCTTATGCTCTACCTGAAATAGAAGCTGCCAAAAATCTGCTTCCAGATGTCAGTGGGCAGCCCTCTGGAGGCCATTGAGAGAATGACAGCACCAAGCATGGAGGTCTACTTACTTGGGTCTATGACAGAAAGCTGGTTTGCATCTTAATATTATTTTCATATTTCATAGAGTATTCTTTAAAGGCTGGTGCAAAAATATGTGTGGGAATTCTTATAGAATTAGAAGAATGTAAAGGGTTATATTTTAAAGACAGCTTTTAAAGAACAATGAACTTGGCAAGAAACCTTCAAGTGTGCCATGAATCTTGCATTTACCAAAAAACAGCAAGACAGAGTCATCAGACTTTTACATCGAGTTCATGGCAAAGGAAAACAAAAGAGACGGATTAACTGAATCTTTCCTCCCAAACGTCATTCAGGCAACATCTCTGAACATCTCATCTCTTATTCCAACCAAACCATAGCAAAGCACATCAGAATACATCGTCTGAATCCAGATACGCCCAAACACATTCCTGGAGAGAGTACGGAGTAACAGCTCATATTATTAGGACACATTAAAAATCTGGAATTTTGTCTCCATGGAGTGATGGGAGAGATTCCTTCTCTAAGTCTTGTTGGTCATTCAAGCCTTCAACAATGACGTGCCCCTCAAATTTTCCTTTCTGCCTGCAGTTACCCACCCTGACAAGATAATGAGTAGTCAGCCAGCCAATCACCTAAGAGCCAGGTCAATTATCAAGACTGTATCAGGGGCACCTGGGTGGCTCAGTGGCTCAAAGCCTCTGCCTTTGGCTCAGGTCATGATCTCAGGGTCCTGGGATCAAGCCCTGCTGGAGGCCACGGCATGGTTGGAGTCAAGGATCAAACCAGGCCCTGACTTGTGTCTCCTTCAAAGTCTGGACACCTTGACAAGGTTAAGGACGGGAAAGTTGAGTAACACTGAGAAAAGGGTCTGTGCTATGTGTCGCGCACGCTCATGTACGTTGACTTCCCACACACTCCCCCTACAGAAGGGAACAATGTGGTCAGGGGTCATGAGTTCTTAGCTGGTCCTTGTTGTTTCTGTACCTCCCATAACCCACTCTCTGGTTGATTGTCTTGCTAATGGCTTTTGCCGAAAATACTGGCATCACGAGGTTTGCTTGTAGTTAATGTAAACTTGTTATAGAAACTTGTGATCATCTGACTAGGTAATGATGTATTACTCCTCCTATTCTGGTCTGCCTTATAAATGATTGTGAGATGTGGAATAAAATCGGCACAGTTGGACATCCTCCTCAGTGTCCCTCCTGCCCCCATCTCTTTGTCTCTTAATTTCTTTTCACCATCCTCTTAACCCTCACATTTTCCTGGTCGATTTGTCACGCTGGCCGCGGCAAAGCCCCACATCAGGCTCTCTGCTCAGCAGCGGGCCTGCTTCCCTCTTTCTCTCTGTCTACTTGTGATCTCTGTCAAATAAATAAATAAAATCTTTAAAAAAAAAAAAAAAGACTGTATCAACTCTCTCTGTGTATTACACTAGATCACCAGAAACCTACAGAGTCCAAGAAAATGTGTCTTCTAACAACATGGCTTCATACTGGGTCCTGGGATTTTGAATTTTTATGTAAAGGTGTCGCTATATGAAAAATCTTCTCCTGGAACACCTGGGTGGCTCATTTGGTTAAGCCACTGCCTTCAGCTCAGGTCATGATCCCAGAGTCCTGGGATCGAGTCCCGCATCCGGCTCCTTGCTCAGTGGGAAGCCTGCTTCTCCTTCTCTCTCTGCCTGCGTTTGTTCTCTCTCTCTCTGACAAATAAATAAAATCTTAAAAAAAAAAATAATAGAAAAACAACTAAAAAATAGAAAAACAACAATTCGGGGGCACCTGGGTGGCTCAGTAGGTTCAGCCTCTGCCTTCGGCTCAGGTCATGATCCCAGGGTCCTGGGATCGAGCCCCACATCTGGCTCTCTGCTCAGCGAGGAGCCTGCTTTCCCCTCTCTCTCTCTGCTGGCCTCTCTGCCTACTTGTGATCTCTGCCTCTCAAATGAATAAATAAAAAATATTAAAAAAAAAAAAAGAAAAAAGGAAAACAACAATTCGTAAAACAACTTATTAAATACAACTGTCTATTACATGATATGTTGTCAGTAACATTAAGATGCAGGAGTTCTCGGGCGGTAACACCTTAGACTCTTCCTTCTCGTGAGCTGGTATAAACCTCTTTTTCAATAATGGAATCGATTTGACTCATTACATTTCCCCTTTTATATTCCTTTTTGTCTTGGCTGCAATTATGGCAATTATCCCCATCTTAATTTTTCTGGCACACATATTGTGCCCAACTGCTACTTGTGTTAATTCTTGTTTTAATGGTTCTTATATACTTTCATTATCTCTGAATGAGCCAAATCAAATCTATTTTGGATGTAGAGAGGTATAAATAACAGATAAAGCTTGCCTTACTTTCTCCTGTTGCCTTATGAAACTTGACAAAGGCTTCTTTTTTGAATAAGATTATTTTTTACATTGGAAAAGAAAGCAAAAACATCGTCTAGGTGTCTGGGTTAGGCTGGGGTATCACAGCTGAGACAGAAAGATTTCATACCCGCTTACTGGTAGCTTGAGCTCCTAAAATTGCTTTGGAAATTTAAGGTACCTTTCGAGGTATCAAACCGCATAGCTCTACCTGCAGTACTGAAATATTTTATGTTACCTTACAAGGAGGTGACCTGCAAAAATCCAGATTTAGCATCACCCAACTGTACAGGGGGTAGGGAAACAGCAGATCCCGAGTCTTCCTCGGGATACCTCATTGTCACGATCTAACCAACCACAGACCCTATAGAGTCATGGTAGCGGTGGCCCAGGCTGGGGGCCGTGGGGGGGGGGGGTAGGTGGTGGGGGGCATGGAACTCTGACCCTGAGAAGCAATCCCATCTTCTGTTCACCTCTGTTGATGTTTTTCTTGGTACCAAAGGTTTTTCAATTTTGGATTTTACCTGCATCCTGTCTGCAAAGTACCCTCAAGATATTGAGGAGATAAAGGCCCAGAGCTCCTCAGATATCCTACTAAAATGCTCCTCAGCTATCTTACTACAAGGCTTTCTTTGAAATCTGAGAAATCTATTATAGGGTTTCAACCCAGCAGTTAGTAGCGAGAGATTCTGAAAGATATCTGATGAACTTTATTTTTTTAAAATAAGCACAAGAGACACCTGGGTGGCTCAGTTGGTTAAGCATCTGACTTTGGCTCTAGCTCAGGTCATGATCTTGGGGTCCTGGTATCGAATCCCGTGTCGGGCTCCTTGCTCTGCGGGGCCTCTGCTTCTCCCTCTGCCCCTCCCCCATGCTTACGTGTGCTCTCTCTCAAATAAATTTAAAAACTCTTTTTACAAGAATAAAATAAAGGGGCTCCTGGATGTCTCAGTGGATTAAGCATCTGCCTTTGGCTTAGGTCATGTGGGGAGGGGGCTGGGGGGGTTCCCTGCTCAGCAGGGAGCCTGTTTCTCCCTCTCCCTGTCCCTCCCCCTGCTTGTGCTCTCTCTCTCTCTCTGTTAAATAAATAAATAAAAATTTTAAAATAAATAAATAAAATAAGCACAAACAAACCATGAATCTACACAGTGGTCTTTTACAGGAACATTCTTTCTCATGGGTGAAATGAGAGCCAAGAGGTTTTAAACTTGGATAAGTGCACTCCCTTCTTTCAGAAAACCTCATCTATGAAAACCCAAGCTTATAAAGGAAAATTTAGAGTGGTTACTTGCATCGCAAAACCATGCTTCACTATACCAGAGGATTTCTAGAATAGTCCTTTCAGTGGCTAATTCCCAGCCCCAAACCCATTTTTCCCCCTTAGCTTCAAGACTGATTGGTTTACAAAAAGCTACCTTTTGTGACCTTCATTACCTGGAGTGCAAACAAACTAAGAGGCAATCCTTCTGACTCACTCTAGCCAAATTAAGGTACTCAAGGACTTCTGTTGTATAAAGGAAATTTCTTCATCCTTCCTTCCTTTTTTCCCTCCCCCCAGGCCCCCCGGTCTATTTAACGCTTTTACTGTGCGTGTGTGAATTTAGCATAGCCCATTTTCAAATAAAATCCTATATAAAAGCAGCATTTTGTGAGAAAACTCCACAGAAAGGTAAAGTTCTAAGAAACACAGTCGAAAAACCGGATCTCCAGGTCCTTCTCCAGTTCACTGTCAAGTCTCTAGAAGTCACGGGTTTGCACCCACCAGTGTTTGTATTTTCTTGAAACACACAGAACAGGTGGAACTAACTACATTTTCAACAAATATAGGAAATCAGTTCCTCTGAATCAGGCAGGCTTCAGCTGCAGGGCCTGAACCGACTCGGGCTAATTTAAGCAAAAACGGATTTACTAAACAGCTTGCAGGATCATTGGGCTGACTTTTGACCACAGAACTGGGACACCAAAGAACCAGTTTGACAAGGAAGAAGCTTCCTGCCCAGCCGCCACCCTCCACCCCTCCCCCCTGCCCCCTCCCCCACCCATGACTCCAAAGCCTTGCTCTCATGAGCAGGAAGCTACTCCTAGGGTCAGAGACTCAGGCCCCATTTGTGCCCGCGCCCCCTCCCCGCACCAGAAAAATGGGTGCCTTGCCCTTTGACTCTCAATGCTAGCTTCCGTGACTACACCCTGGGACAACGACAAATGACAAATCCAAAAGCCTCCGCAAATGCCTTGGTTCCTACTTTTGGAACCCAGAGTATTTGATATTCTAGAACGACTCTGCATTCCAGCCCCGGAAGTGAAGGAAGGCTCACTAGAAGGTCGTAGTGGGCAATGCCAGTCAGTCACCAGACCCACCCATGCCTGTCCACTTAGTTCCATGCTAGAGACAATACTCTTCTGGGGTCGCACCCTAAAAAGATCAGGAATGTGCCCCAAACCTCTTGACTTGCTACAAAACTCTCTTCTGTAAATTTCTGCTTTTATATGACATTTCAATCGCTCCTGGCACTTAGGAAAACACATTTCATAAATGTTGCACTTATCCTGTAGAGCAATGTTTCTTTCCATTTGTCTGAAATTTATTTCTCTTTTAATTATCCAAGGGCTAAGCCTTCATGCTCAAATCATCGAGTACCCAAATGTGAGTCTTAGCGTCTCGGCCCCAATCCTTCCTGGCTTTTCCACTTTGTAGATGGGGGGTGGTTTCCTCAATCCTTTGCTAGAACCTCCTCCTCAGTCTTGTGCACAGAAGGGGAGATCCTAGCAAGCATGAACTTTCGGCCCCTCCCCCCAAATCATTCTCAGAGAATGATCACCCTCACTGTTACCATTCTGGAATAAAAGAACAGACAGGGAGATGCTCTGTCATTCACAGGCACCGAGAAAATTCTCCCTCAATTAGTCTAAAATCCTCCCGAGCCATTTAAAATCATTCTCGTTTGTCAGGGCTGAGTCCTTCGGAGGCAATCTGTTACAGAAATGGCACCACCTCTGGCGGCCGGGCTGGTCTGGGAGGTCTCTTTCCCAAAGTGAAGTGTTGAGAATCCAGTCAACAAAGGCATCTGGCGGCAGCTAGGAGGAAGTTGCTACTGCTGTTCTTGTTTTCACAGGAGTTTTATTTTCAAATTCCTGAGGGCACACAGAAGGGCGGGAACATCTTGTGGCTACCCTTTCCCCAAAGCCAACTGTGGAGCAGCCAGACCCCAGCCCCTGCTCCTGGTCGGGTTCCAGACAGGCATTTCGAAGATGGCCATGATGAAAAGCAAACAACTCCATCATTAAGACCCAGACCTAATATCAGGGGGACATTTTTTTTTCCCCCCACGGAAATGATTTCTAAAACCAAACTCGACTGCAAAGCGGTTTTGACTTTATTTTGCAGACTTCCTCTCACTTTCTCTTTTCTGAAGCGAGAGGGAAAGAGAAGCAGTATCGGTTCCACCGAGAAAGATTTCTTCTGGGCTCTGGATGGGTCGCGTGGGCGGGGAAGCCACCATGGCAGGAGTGGACATACCGAGCGGCACATCGTTGGGACCTGGCTATGTGAGGAGTCAGAGACTCCGAGCGCATTTCTCTCTTTGCTTTTCTGCTTTGTAAATCTCCAAGAGTGGCTACCTTTGCCCTGGGCATAGGAAAGGACTTGTGGGTTTTGCTGTCATTTGGCCAAATCTGTGGTCCCAGAGTCCCCTCCGGCAGCTCACATCCTGCATGCAGAGACAGTGTAACACAGACACCAATGATGTCTAACTTCTCTGTGCTGAACAACGAACGCCTTGTGCCCCCCACCCCCACAGCCTTCTCTCTCCTCCATGTCTTCTGAAAGCCTCTGTGACATGCGACACGCACCATGCCCAGCCTTCCCGGGCTCCTCACACCCCCTAAATATGCTAAAGTAATAGGAGGAATTAGTCAGGTGGAAACGTGATTAAGCAGGCAGGTTTATCTCCAGGCACAGGCTGCCTGAAGTGAGAGCAGGTTTCCTCCCCACCGGGGAGCGGAGTGGATTCAGGATGCTGGGCGGTCCTGGCCCCACTGTCCCGGTGTCCAGGCCTCCTCCCGGTGCTGCCTGAGCTGGGGGAGTCCTCATCTCCCGAGGCTCCTCATGCCTGTGCAGAAGCTCAACCTCACTCAGGCCTCTGAGGCTGCAGACCCTACAGACGCCTGTGCTGCTCCTGGGGTGACACAGGGGACAGCCACTGGCATGAGGAAGAGAGGAGCCCCCAGTCAGGGGCAAAACCGAAAGGGCCTCTCAAAAGTGAGTCATTAAGCCAAACAGTATTTTCAGGTGAGATTTTTAAAACGCAGAATTAATGCCAAAAATCCATCATGAACAAACTATGAGAGTTTTAAATAAAAGGACAGGATCAACAGAGCTTCGGGGCAGATCTTAAAATTCTGCAGAGGACTGTAAAGTGACAGTATCCAGATCCCAAACGTTATGCGGGGCTTCCAAATGGCAGTGACAATGGGTCTGCCGGAGATCGCGGCTCAGTACCCCCATCTGTGGCCTCTGGGGCAGGCAGTCTCATAGCTGTGCTCCTCGGCCACCACCTGCTGGGGGACACCCACCGTTCCAGGTTCTGGGCTCTCTGGGGAGCCTGCCCTTCCCCAGGGCCCGCCTGTGCGTATTAAATAAACACACGCACGTTCAGGATTTTCCGGAACACAAAGCAGAGCAAGGCCCCTGGCAGGGAGACCGTGTTTAGACTCTCCCTGGCTCACACTTTCCTGTTTATTTCCCATCCCGGCTCAACTGAATCACGCCACAAAGAGGCGGTCAAGGGCAGCGCCAACCCCACTGGTCCCGCCCCAAGCCCCCTTTCTCCAACCTGGGATCCTCCGGCCTGGGGGCAAACTTCTCATTCCCCCACCCCCTCTCTGCTCACCGCCTTCCTTCCTTTCTACCCAAGAGTTGCAAAAATCACAGGCCAAAAAGTGCGTCGCGGAGCTAGAAGAATAAGCACCTCGGATACCCTTTTAAATCTGCAGTGACCCTGAGCGCCCCAGAACTTGCACACCTGGCTGTACTCAGTAAAACTCGAGAGCTTTGCAGAAGCACAGGCAGCCGCTTGGTGAGAAAACACCAGCCACTCTCAGCAATTTCGAGGCCAAGGCTGCCACCGGCGCCGGCAGCCTCTGTGCCCCAGGCTGCTTCCAGAACGCTGCCAGGATCTACCTGGGCTGCCCGCCCGCAGCGTCTGGCTGCAGGAGGAAACTCCTGCCCGGCAGGACAAAAGAACCATTATCTCAGGCTCGGCATTCCCCAGGTAACTCAGGTACGGAGGGAGGCACCTGGGCATTCATTCTTATCTTCATTTTATTTTGCAAAGCACAGGCTATCTTTCCAGGGACCCGAAGCTCCCTCATTTCCTGCAGAGCACAAAGGACACATTCCGCTCCAGGGCTGGCTCCTGCTCCGCAAGCTGAGTGGGGCAAAGAGAGCACAGAGCTCTGGAACCCAGATGCGACGCCCCAACCTGGGGCTGGTGTGGAAGCCTGTGTCCTCTTGACCCTGTCCTGGCCCAGGATGTTCCTCGGGTGTATCCCACCCCTGTGTGTCCCACTCCTTCAGTTGGGCAGGAGACGGAGAGAAACTGGAGGCCCGCTTCTGCCATCGAACTATGTGACCCCCCCAAAATAAAAACAAAAACAACCCCCCAAACCCAAAAAACAAGAAAGGAAAAGAAAAAGCAGATTCCTCTGCGGTTTTCTTCTCTCATTTGTAAAATGAGGACCCTGGATTATTAACCTAGAAGGATCTATATAAAACTTAATGTGAAACTGTCATACCGATAATACAAATAATAATAGTTTTGTTTTGTTTTTGTTTGTTTGTTTTTTGTTTTTTTTTCCCTTTCCTTAAGGCCAGTGAAGAGAATGTTTGCAACCAGTCTTCTTGTCATCTGCAACCAAGGGAACAAAATCAAAATCAGCCTTCTTCCCCCAAAGCGTTCACTGCTCTTTTGCCCTTCAAGCAAGACATTTGCTTGGTTTCGCGTGGCGTCTTCGCACTGTCTTGTACAGAGGCCAGACCCCGAAGCGTTTTGTGGGTTGATCCTGTTCCTGTTCCCTCCTACCCCGTGATCCCATCAATCTACAAAAACAAGTACTGGTCTGGAACCTTGAAACAGCAGGTTGAGCTTATGAAATCAGCAGAGAGGTCTAAATCCTTATTGTCTGTACATTTTGTTAAAGGGCCCAAACATTTTTTTTAAAAAAAAAAGCAAAGCGACTCAGAAACTGAATTTCCAACATTAAAAAAAAGCAAATGGTAAGTGGTGAAGACAGAACAACAGAATCCTTCTGCTTTCTTTAGAAGCTTGTTGAAAGGAAAAGCTGTAGCAAATTGCACACCAAGACCTCTGTCCTTCCGTGGGTGGTGGGAAGAGCCCTGTGTTTATGGTTTTCACTAACAGGCGTGCGGGCCCAGCCCGAAAGACAGTTTGGACTTATTGTTTCTTCAGCAACACGAGGCCCGGCCCCAGAGACAGTTTGGACTTATTGTTTCTTCAGCTCAAAGTTTATTCAGTCAAGTTTCTCAGGACTTGTGTTCGCACAAACAAGATCTAACAAACATTTGGATGCTGGGCCATGGGTTCAGAAGTATAAAAAGACACATGCGCAGTAAAAACGGGCATCAAAAACTACCCTCTGAGCTTACCCAGAGATCTTTCTTTCGTCTGGTTGGTTGACCTCACCACTGGTAGGCTCGCTCGAGTTCGGCTGCCTCTGGAGAAGGGACTTGGAGCTTCTCCTTCAGACATGGCTTCCAAAGAATCACCAGACGTCTCTGATAAATGCTCAACCGGGTCGCCCAAATTGGGAGGTTGGGGACTATGAGACAGCTTGGGACTTCTTGTCTGCAAAAAGCATGTGAAAGAAAAGAGAAAAATAAATGACTCTGAATTACGCTGAAAATATTTTCAATGCCATCAAGTTCCACAGAGCTGGGCAAACAATATGGCAGGGGGAAAATCTGATAGAAGGACTGGACACAGGAAACCGAAGATCCAGTGGGCAAAGTATCAGTTGTGGAAGTTACTGGAAAAAAACCAACCAACCAACCAACCAACCCACCAACCCATGTTGTCCGGGAGTACTCCAATGAGATTCTTATCACTGAACATCTACAGTACAAATTCCAGCTTGAACAAGCAGATGCAGACAAGGCACATCACAGGAAAGAATGATGGCAAATCAATTCCTTTGGCCCCACACATTTTAATGGTGGTTATGACAACAGACGGGATTGTGCACATTTATGTATACTTAAATGGATAAGGACTCACACCACAGAAAACTGAACACAACTGGTCCTTCCAAGTCTTCCATCAAGACTGTTTCCAAAATCAGTAAAACTAAGATTGTGAAGGAGACATTTCTATCACAGTTGGATATCTTCCTCTGAGCCAGAAATCCTGTAGGTCAGATGATGTCTAGCTTTCGTTATTACCTACCTCGCCAATCAGCAGGAAGCATCTAGAGTAACTTATGCACACATGGCACGTAACTGAATTCTTAAGTTATCTATGCTGTGACGGCAGGAAATTTCCTGTGTAAAATGCTCATGATCTATTCGTCAAGGACATTCCTTGAACACGGACCAGGGGTGGAACAGTGTGGGAGATGGAGAAGAACAGACAACAGGTTGCCTGATGTCAAAGCGTTTCAGAACTGATGGGTGCAATTACTCTAGGGCACAAAATAACACAGATCAGTGGGTAATGAAGTGTATGGTAGGAACCGTGAGGTACATCCACTGATCCTTCCAACAGACACGGACTGAGTACCACTATGATCCAGGCGTTGTGCTAGGTCCTGGGGCCAAAATCATGCAATAAGCGGCATAGCCTTGCCCTCCTGGTGTTCACAGTCTACTCAGGGGACCAACACAGAAGACAAAGTAAAGGTGCACTGAGACAGTGTTAACTCTGACTTGTGGGGGTGGGGTCCTTGAGTGCAGAAGTCGGGGATTAGGCCAAAGGAACCCATTATCTCAGCTCTCCCCTCTCGCGATGCCCACCGGGACAGGCATTACCGGATCCTGGGCGCCTTCTGGAGGGCAGACTGATTGCAATGAATCAGGCAGGTGAGTTTTCTATTCCTAAGATGCCAAAGGCGCTGAGGGGTCGGTGCTGGGCTACAGGCAGTCCACAGCAGCCGGATTTTCCGTTTGTTTGCATTCCTTCATTTCCTTTAAGCCTTCCTAAGGAGGCCAGTGCATTTTGAAACTAAGCACCAATTAATTTTCAAGGCAGGAGCAGCTTCTCGGGTGTGCAACCTATGCCCGTGCTCCACTATGGCTGTCTTGAATTTTATTTATTTATTTACTCATTCATTTATTTATTTTTGAGAGAGAGAGCAAGAGTACGAGGATTTGGAGGGGCATGTTCTGAGACAGGAAGGAGGGAGACAGAGAGACAGAGACAGAGAGAGAGAGAGAGAAGGGAGAATTTAAGCAGGCTCCCATGGAACCTGATGCAGGGCTCGATCTCATGACCCTGAGATGATGACCTGACCCGAAATCAAGATCTGGACGCTTCACCAACCGAGCCACCCAGGCGCCCCTGTCTCGAAATTCTTAATGATTTCTAGAACAAGGCACACTGAAAAATATGTAGCCTGATACAGCCAGGAACCCTACTAATGGCAGAATGATGAGCTTCTTTCCCCCCTCTCTTGCTAAACAAGGAGACCCGTTTTGGCAGGGGGATTATCGCATCACCTACACTGCTGCTCCTGGCTACGCCGCTCGGGGCCTTCCCACGGAGGAAAACCAGAAAAAGGTGGTCAGCGCACAGATCCGTGCACTCCCTGAAGTGTGAGCTGTCACGGAGAGCACCGACCTGAGTGTTTCAGAGCAAACGCTCAGCTCAGATTACCTGCCAGAGAGGACACCCATTAACAGTTAAATTGTCTCCTTGAGTTAATTTTTCTGTGCCAGCCCCCAAAAAAGTGGTTGATTCCCAGATTTATGTTCCATTAAGTCCGCTTCTGGAATAAAGACTGGGATCTGGCTTTGGCACTCAGCGAGCATATTCCTTGACTAGAAAAATCCTTCCATCCCCTGGCTAGCCCACGGAGATCTAAATAAAGTCACAGGGTCCTCAATGAAGAAGGTACCTGCATGTTATGCTCGGCAGAATATCCAGGGAAGATGTCTTCATTCTGATTTAAAAAAAAAGAAAAAGAAAAAGACGACGCACTCAGTTTAGCAAAATAGTCAAGAGATAATATTACTTTAAGCAACAGGACCACGTTCCTGGCCTCTGCCGTTTTGGTCATCTCCGCAGCCCACGGCAGAGAGGAAACATTTGATGACTTGTCATTTTCCATTGCAAAAGGCAATAATCCTTGAAGAGAGTCAGAATCAAATTTCTGTTTCTCGTTCAGGGTCACCGTGGTGGTAATATGTATAAAAATAGAGTTGTAAGGGCTAATCTTTTTTTTTTTTTTTAAACTTCCTGTACACAGCCACTTAGTTCCAAATATAAATTCCCCCTCTCTTTTTCTGTGTCATTCACTTTCCCCCTGCAAACTGTCATTGCGGGTTCGCAGTCTCCTCACAGGGTCCCCTCCCCTGATGCCAGCTCTCGCTGCACAGACAACATATAGTGCAGAGGAGACAATGGAAATTGCTGATACTAATGAATGTCGGCTACCCTGGGATTTGCTGTTATGGCAAAAGGCAAAAGGCATTTGGAACAGGGACTCTGCGCTCAGCACCGCGCTAGGCTCCTGGGGTTAGAAGTGCTGCACGGGGTTCTTGAGCTCCTAAGGCACTGAAGGCATATTTTGGGGCCAAGGATAACATATTCATTAATAGCTGGACGAGAGGAGCTAAGAGGTGTGGCAGGGTGTCTGCAGAAGGGGTCTGGGGGCAGGGCTGCTGGCACTGGAGGGCGGATAGGGTGGGGGGCAGGGAGGGGGAGAACATGCGTGAACTGAGCCAAGTCACACACCCGTGTTCTCAGGTCTCTATGCCCTGGGGGTCACCCAGGAGGAGAAAGTGGGACATCTGCTGGCCTCTCAAGGGACATTTCTCCCCTGTCTCTCTCTCAGCTGAGCCCACAGATTCATGGTTCAAAGAAGCAGAGTACCGAGCGAGCGGTCTCTTTCTAGAAGGCGACCTCGGGGCAGGCTTTTGCCTCCTGCTACCCTCTTCAGTAATACCAAATATGTGAAAAAGCGTTACTTTTATCTGACTTGACGCTCAGCCATCTTTGAAAGAGTTCCGCCCCCAAATGATGTCCTCCTCCCCTGTGGCATTCATTCCTCCCTGCCCACTTGGATAAGCTCCCGAAGACCCATGTCCTATATGATGGAGGTGGGGGGAGGGGGCATACAGGGCAGCTACCTGGGGACACTCCTGCTTTTGCACCTGTCGTCCTAGGGTCATTCTCCGGAGAAACCCCCTTTCACTCTCAAGCATATATTGGTTTGCCCAGGTAAGTGCTGTCACCCACGTCCAGCTCAGTCACAGCTGACTGGACCAAGCAGTAGCCACACCTGATCTTGACCAGACCCGTTATAGTCTCTCCCCAAGAAATGGAGACCTGGGACAGAGAAGCGATTTCATGTGAGGTCATAGGAAGTCGTGGCTGATAGGGACAGGGAACAGGAAACAGAGAATACAGAGGAAGAGGTAGATCTGTTCAGGAAAACAGAGATCAGAGATCCCCATGACCCAAAGGGTGGAGAGCAGCTATCTGGGCCACTGGGCACCCCGGGTCCTGATTTCAGCATGCTGGGGGGGGGGGGCGCTTTCCCATTAATTCCTTCCAATTAATTCCATTTTTGTTCTTAAACTGGTTTGAGATGACTTTGTGCCTTGTAAGCAAGCTATCACGGAAATAGACCAATTCTAACAGCTCCCAGCCTTGGGCAGTTAAGACATAGCCACATTTAAAATATTAGCATGATAATACATGCATTTCACAGATGAAACTCTCTTTAAAAAATTATGAGGGAGGTTATGCTGTAGGGTTACTACGATGGTTTTTCACGAAGTTGAGGGCACCCAAATATGTCCTCTCTACTGAAATTTTTACTGTGTATGGTATGATTATGTAGGAAAGGAGATTATTTTAATTAACAAAAGAGGGGGAGCAGGATACTCACATAATCTCAGGTTTGGCCTAATAAAAAAGTATTTACATTGGGAGCTATTCTCATTTTGGCTCAGGCGAAGCCTTTTCTCCGTCAGGCACAGTCTGTGGCATTTGGAGCCTTTGCCCCAAGCTGCTGGAGCGGAGAGCTGACCCTCACGGGGAAGAAATGTGGAGCCGTGAATGGTGGAAATTCTACATGAGCCACAGGAACGGGACTCAAGGGTTTGGAAGGCTGGATTTCCCTTCTGTGCTTCATGGGGACCCAGGAAACCAATCCATCTCCCTCTGCTTCCATTGCAACTTTCTAGATGTTTTCCCCAAATCTCCAGGCGACCTCCAAACCTTCAAATCCAAACAGGAATTCCTTTGGGGTCCTGCACCGCAAGGAATGGTTTGTGTAAACCAAACCATCTGAACTCCCCTCACCCTTTCTAGTCGTCCCTTCTTCCAAGAGGGCTTTCTATCTCCAAGAGATGCTGGGGTAACAGGCCTCATGCACGTCTCCCCTTGGCTCCATCTGCACCAAGGGCAGACTGGTCCTCCAGGAAGGTTCTCTTCCTAGTGGAGAGATGAGGGGAGAGTGAGCCAGAAGGAATGAACCGATGCCTGCCACACCGTGACTGACCTAAGGGCTTCTCATTTACACCTCACCGCCACTCATGACCCTGGTCACCACCGAGAACACAAACCGTTTAAGCAACCTGCCCGAAATTCTAGCGAGTGAAGGGACCAGGACCAAGTCTGGAGGATTCCAGAGCTGACAGTCAGTGCTAAAGACATTTAACAGGGAGTCTGGAGATGCTGGCTCTAGTTAAGCTTCTACCGAAAGTTGGGAAACTCAGAGTCTCCCCGAGTCCTAGTTTCTCGTCTGTAAGACCAGAGAGGTTGAACTAGCTGGTCGTTTAGTAAAGTGGTAAAGTCACTGAACTGGGCGTCTAAGGACAAAGGATTAAGATTTCATAACTTCCACATACACACCAAACAAAGGAAGAAAAAAACCACATCACCCAGAAGAATTTCGTTTATTATTTCTTTCAAATTATTTACCCTACTGCACTTGCTGGACAGAAATACGCAGCTTCGCTATAGCACGAGGATTGAGGTTTCTACACTTAACATCCTCAAGCGCATGCAACACAGTTGGCCAGCATTAATTTTTTAGAAGACTGCCATACTTGCATTTTATCATCATGAACAAATATTTGCTGAAATGTTCACCACAAGCATTATGCTGTGCTAGGAGATCAAATTTACTCTCATTCTTCACAATGTTGCTTTATTTGGAGATCAAAGCCAAAGGGAAAAGGAAGTTTAAGCTACAGGTACTCGTGGTGGGTTTCCACTCCCATTTTTCGGACCCCTTAAAGTCAAAATTGAAATGCTGAGGTCCAAAAAAACGAAGCCTGCAAACATAGCTCTACGTAATGTGTTAGTCGTCAGGAACCGTGAAGTGTCTGGTTACTTGGGCTAGACACTTCACTTCAAATTCCGTTATCTTTTGAAAACAAAACTCAACATTGCCTTACTGAAGTTTTGCATCATTCTAATTAATGCTCAATTTCCACAGAGAATTCGGAGATAGGACGTTTCTCACATGCAAATGTACTTGGGGTGACTCATTATCCTAATACAGTTGACTTTTTTTTTCTTAAAGATTTTAATTTACTTATTTGTGTGTGTGAGAGCGACAGAGGACACAAGCAGGGGGAGCAGCAGGGAGAGGAAGAACCAGGCTCTCCAGGCTGAGCAAGGAGCCTGATGCGGGGCTCGATCCCAGGACCCCGGGATCATGACCTGAGCCAAAGGCAGACCCACTTACACCGGGAGTTCTTTGATAAATATAGTACAGGGCTGTAAGTGTATTTTCTTGTCCTTCTGATTTCCTTAATAACATTTTCTTTTCTCCAGCTTTCTGTATCTTAAGAATAAAGTATGTAACACATGTAACACACAGAATATGTGTTAGTCAACTGCTTATGTTATCAGCAAGGCTTCCAGTCAATAGTGGGCTCTCAGTGGTTAGGTTCTGGGGGAGTCAAAGTTACACATGCATTTGCGGCTGTGAGGGGGGTCGGCGCCCCCAACGCCTGCGTTGTTCAAGGATTAACCGTACTCGTTAACTGACACGGTTAGTTTAATCACGACATTCAGACATTTTGGTCCCATTTCTTGTACTCAGGAAGCTTTCGACTCAAACTGAGTTCAAATTCTGCCTTCAACTGAAGAGAACTTTCTAGTCCTTCGGTACTCTTGTGAAAGACTCAAGGAGCAAAATATTAGAAGTTAACAGCCAGGGATCATCCCCAACTTCTGTTTACTCCACCATCCGGCCTCCACAGTGGCCTCAGGAGAATTAAGAATCGTCGCTAAGTAAGGCTGAAGTGTCTCCTTTGCTGAGAGCCCTTTCTAGAAACCACAGTGCGGTCCCCTGCCTCCATTCTTTGCCTCCTCTTGTTTCCAAGTTGTTTTCTTTTCTTTCATTTAAGTAATATCTGTGTCCAACGTGGGATTTGAACCCACGACCCTGAAATTAAGAGTCGCAGACTGCACTGACTGAGCGGGCCAGGCGTCCCTCCTTGTTTCCAAAGTCTAAGGCCTCTGCGGGGTTTGGGCCTGGCGATGGGAGAATGACAAGAGCTCTCCTGGACGTATCTGGCTTCCTCCTGCCCACGTCCTCACTCTCCTGCCCACCTGTCACTCTCCGCCGAGCCCAGGGCCCACAGCCAGGTGCGTTTCAGCAGCAGCAGGCCCTGGGCTCTGCAAAGCTCCTTGGTTCCTTCCCATCACTTCTGCGGCCAGAGAAGCAAAACCCAAGCCGCTCTCTCCTCAGGGTCCATTTTGTGCTGATGGCCAGCCGGGGGAATAGACAGAGGACAGCCACGATTCTAGAACAGGCCAGGTGGATGTGAGCACTAGTACACAAACATGAGAACGAAATGCTTGGTTTAATAACAATGGTATTAAAGACTTAGATGAGAAGTCAGTTTCTATTTTTAATAAAAATCTTGAGTGCAAGCAGTGCACGGTCCTGATGTGAGTACAAAGACACACAATGGACTGCTGAGTGCGTATCTGTGTCCCAGGCAAAAGTGTGCAGACACACACCAGCGTTGCTTCTAATCAAGAACTCCTGGGCCTTACAACTGGAAAGACAGATCTGCCCAAACCCCACTTTAAGGCCGACTTCCAACTGTGCATACCTGAGATTCTCAGAAGTTTCCCCATGTCTTAAGTTTAGCTCTGAAAAATCAGCTTGGACATGGGGGGGGGGGGGGGGGGAGGGAAGCATTTTCTCCGGGATTTATTTTGATGAGTTCCCCTTGATAAACTCAGTTTATACCCTGTTTCTTCAAGGGTAGGATTTCAGCCCCTTCCTCCCTCTTTCCACCAAAAGAGTACCCAGACATTCTTCATGATTTTCACCTGTGAAAACAGAAAACTGTTTGGTCTGGAGGAAAATCAGACGATTCAGCAGTGGAGCAAAGTACAACTGTGTTTTTTGTTTCCACATTTTCCTTCCCTGGGTGTGTTACTTCATTATCAGATCAGAAAGATGAAAAGGCTGCGAAGCCAAGTAGTCACTGCCCGCTGCCTCCCCAGCTAGATCCGGCCACAGGCATGTCACTGCGCCCTGTGAGCCACGCGGAACCCCTGTGAGCCGCGCGGAACCCCTGCGAGCCGCGCGGAACCCCTGTGAGCCGCGCGGAACCCCTCCGCGAGCCGCGCGGAACCCCTCCGCTAACTCCCTCTCACCTCGCAAAGCACCTTCTCCAGATCCCAAGAAACAAATGACGAAGGCATCTGGTGCAGAAAGGATGCCTCCTCGTTATGTAAAGAAGCACCCCACTACATAGATACTCGCTTTCAAGCTGTTTCTGTGGTGGATGACTCTTTTGAGATATTAATTTATCATGTCCTCATCGTTGTCAGCAACAAAAATAAATATGGAACATCTACTCCTAACCCCTATTCCCTGAAACAATTGCCAAGCCTCTGTTCTCAGGTCAACCCGGGGGAGGTCTGTTAACAGTGTCTTCATGCTACAGAGGCCACCAGGTCCTAGATTAAGTTTAGGAGGTGAGGATATGTGGAAAATAAATATGGGAGGGTCCTCCCGCCCTGCAGAGCAGAGGAAGATTGCTAACTGGGCAGGAAAAAGGGGGTGAATGATTTGGAGGGCCAGCTAGGGGATGATAGTTTGTTTGTTTGTTTGTTTTTAAGATTTTTATTTATTTGACAGATAGAGATCACAAGTATGCAGAGAGGCAGGCCGAGAGAGATGAGGAAGCAGGCTCCCTGCTGAGCAGAGAGCTCGATCCCAGGACCCCAAAAATCATGACCTGAGCTGAAGGCAGAGGCTTAACCCACTGAGCCACCCAGGCACCCTAGAGGATGCTAGTTTTGCCATCAGTGGTGGTGGTCATGGCCGTGGTATTCCTCAAATCATGGAGACCTGGATTTCGGTTACAAGGAGTGGCCCCACCAGGCAGGATAGATGTGTGGCACGCTAGAGCGGCTGAAACCAGTGCCCAAGCTTAGGACGCTTGCCAGACACCCCCATGAGCCCACCGCACACGGACTGCTGGAAGGCCATTAAACCGTGTCCCCGGAGACTCAGAAACCTTACCCAGTTTTATGGGACTAAATGCTGTCCTTAGGATTTATGACCCCAAAGTGACAAGAATCAATTTCTCAATAATTGCTGAAGCCAAGCCAGATTAATCTGATTTGCAAAAATTAGAGAGGTGATACTTCCTGCACTGGTGGGTCGGGGAGCAAATCTGTAGAGATGACATCTGAAATACAGAATAAATAAGCCTAGAGTCACACAAAGGTGCGCTAACAAATTACCATGGAACCAGACCATGGAGTATCACGCCGTCATAATCTGGGCTTTTTAAAGGATATTTATTTATTTATTTATTTATTTTACATATAACTTGAGAAATGGAAGCAATACACTCAGATATCAGCACCGGATTTCTTTATATGGTAGTATCCTGAGTAACATAATTTCCTCTTTCTTTCTCCAAAATGAGAATGGCCCGCTTTTGCAGATCAATGACTGAATAAGCGTAGTTTTAAAGAGCTGATCAGAGGCAGGGAAGACTAGCTCACAAAACATTTAGAATCCGGAAAGATGCTTGTCTATGGTGACCCGAAGATTCTGCAGCTCATTCCTGTCCTCGCAAGCATATTCCTTCTGTATAATGAGATGCCAGGTAGAAGGACTCATCCTTCTAGATGGCCTCGGAAAGAAGAACAGGAACTCATGGGGCGGGGGCAGGGGAGACAGGGCAGGGGTATGAAGATGCATTTTCATTTTCATGCCATGCCAAACTGTGCAGGAATCCAGAACTGCGTGGACTTCCACTTCCAAAAAAGATTACAGCTAAGGAAGAAGAGCCAAAGCCATCCATTACATTCTGGACATGCAGATAATGGGCTTTACCTTTTAAGGAGACAAGATTCTCACATCTGTAGCTCTTCCCCCCCCCCCCCCCCGCCCCCATATCTGTCATTCTGACACCATTACCATAACTTAACTTTAAAGCTCTGATTAAAATGTGACTCCAGGTAAATCTGAAGTTTTAGCCATACTTTACAGTCTCTTGGATATTTTCTACATTTCAGCCCCTTCACTGTATGGAGATGATCCGTTTCTCATTTTTTTCCTTTAAGTCATTTGTGCCTAGAGGAGCAGCTAAAACCAGTTACCTTCCAGATGGGCCGTGAGCCCCTTGCCAGGTCAGCGCAGGTAGGTGGGGGAGCGGGACAGCCTTTTCCACTTGCCGGATTGGAGGCCGACCGGCCACCTGCCCTCCAGGTGTCCTACCTGGAGTATGACCCAGACTCACTTTCTGAAGCAACGCCTTGAACTGGCTCTTCTCCCTCCAAAGCCAGAAAGAGACCAGGACTTTTCAAAGAAGATAAGGCCAGGCTGGCCTCCCTCTGTCTTCAACATTCTTCCGCGGGGATAGAAAGTTACACCATCAGCAAGTTCCAAATCTGGATCTCGTTAGCTCAGCCCCCCACCCCTTTCAGACACACACTCCTGCCATTCTTATCCAGTGTCCTGCTTTCCTCCTGACCCAGTGGATACAGAGTAGAAGGCCGACCGGAGAACGCTGCGGTTTCCCCGTGGGCCCCGTCTCTTCCGCAGATGGACACCCCCTCTGAAGCCATGAGCAAAACAACGGTACTTCTACAATTTCGAACAAGGAAAATAATTTCACCTCCTGAAGGAGTAATAAGTACTTTGTGCCATAATGAGAAGGTTGCAGAACATATACAAAATGTCGCATACAGCAGAAAGGCTGACCGTAAATTTAACGTTCAAGACAGTCCTATCTTGTTGTACTCCTAAATTTTGTCTCCTCCTCCTCTGAGGTTTTGCCTTCGGATTTTTAGTTTATCCACCCAAGGTAGAGGTCTCTTTATCAAGCTGCCTTGAATCAATCACTCAGTCTCTCTCTCTTTTCTGCTTTATTTTGCATCAGGAAGGTGTGCTGTAGAAACAAGTAATTTTTGCAGGCTGGGGCTCCTGCTGTCCTCACTGGGAGAAGCCAGATGCCTTTACAATTCAGAGAGCCAGGAATGCACTTAAAAGGCTTCAGGATAAAAGGTGTCCAAGTCAGGACTGCTGTTATTATGGTGATGAAAGGAAAGGGGCCTGCTAGCAGGCTTTGAAATTGCAAGACAACCAGCACAACACCGAGGGCTAAGCAGACCCCAGAGAAGGCCTCCTAACAAAGCCATCTGTAAGTTCATGCCCACGCCCAGGCCGCAGTGGGGCCCCTACAGCTGAGCTGTGTGGTTATGAAACCGAAGAGGCCTTCCCTGCTAGCCGAGGCCCCTCTCCTGTTCTGTCCTGGGAGATCTGAAGGTACCCCCCCCCCCCCCCCCCCACCCCGCCAACACCCAGTGAGGAAGGCCCCAGGGAGGGAGCTGAGCCAGCAGGGACACTGGGGTGCCCAAGGCCTCCATGCCTCCAAATGCTTGTGGCCGGGCCCTCCTGAGACATTCTGAAAAGAGGCTTTGCTGATACTTTCCAACTCACATCCACAGGTGCGCCCAGCGGCGTGTGCGCACGCACACACACACACACACTCCCCACCATCACCAACATCACCACCACCACCAGCTGCTCTCCCAATGGCCCAGGAATGCTTTTCAAACAAAAAAAGACCTGTGAAGGTCTAGCTTCAGGCTGTGTCTCTTTTTTCCTCTAGAGCTGCCCTAGGAGAGCACATCAGGGTTTGGGAAGACAGAAGCCAAGATTTAGAATGAGACCTCTTTCCTTTTTATCACACTATTCTTACAGAATCTTCGTAGACCCCAACCCTGCTATGCGCGGGCAGTGACCCCATGTGAAGGTTCTCTGAACGTGTGCTTGCACTTCTCCAAACTAATCAGAATATCTACTTAATGTGCTTGTGGTGAGGGGTCACTGAAAAATAAGACACAGCAATCTGTCAACCAAAAATGAGGGTGGCTCTAGATGGCTGGGCTCCCTGAGGTCCTGCGGGGGGGGGGTCCCTTAGCTTGTGGGCCCCGCGTGCGTGAGAGGAGAGACTATGACCAACCTTTTTCCGTGTCCACCCTGCCTGACGTGGGTAAATGGTGACTTCCGGTTTCCAAATGGAGAATGTGACATCCTCAGAGGTGGAGTGGGACTCCTTTACCAGAGAGGAAGAATCAATTTTCGACCTTATTCTATCTCAGTCCTCCAAAATACACTACTGCCATTGTCATGGGTATAAATGCTTGAAAAAAGAACCCTTGAACAAAATTCTCATATATCCCATTATTGGCTGATACAGCCAAAAAAAAAAAAAAAAAAAAGTTGGTGCTAACAATTTGTTTTAAGAATAGTGAGGCGGACCCCAAACTCTGCACGGTTTATGATGGAGACGCCCACATCGGGAAGTCAAATCTTTGTTCTGAAAATAGAAAGGCTGTTAAAAATGGTCGCAGAGAAAGCTGCAGAGAGGAACCCACTCAGCCTTCTCCTCCCCGCCTGCACCCCTAACACACAACACGCATGCAAGCAAAGAATCAAGCTACCTCTGCCTTCGATGAATTAGAGGAATTACAGAAACGTGAAAACGGGGGCTCCTGGCTGGCTCAGTTAAGGGTCTACCTTCGGCTCAGGTCAGGATCCCGGGGTCTTGGGATGGAGGCCCACACCAGGCTCTCTGCTCAGCTGGAAACCTGCTTCTCCCTCTGTCTCTGCCCCTCCCCCTGCTTCTGTCCCCCTCCCCCACACCCCATTTCTCTGTCAAATAAATAAATAAAATCTTTAAAAGAAAAAAAACAAGGGAAAGGCAATGAAATCAGTGTGGTCACTGCAGGCTGACGGAATGGGAGGAAGGTCACTTCTGAACAAAGGCCAGCCTGGCGCAGGCTTCCTAAAGCGCCGTGTGTTGAAGGCCTCACAGCAAGGAGCAAACACCTCAGACCTGTGTCTGCTCAGGAGACGAGAAAGAAATAGGCCACGTTTGGCAGCGGGTGGGGAGGAGAGAGGAGGTAGGTGGCGATGTGCCAGAGGGTCAGGTGGCCCAGTGTCCACTGCCGAGCCAGGTGTCTAAGCACTGGAATTGCTCCCCACCCTTTCTAGTTCTAAACGGACCCCTTATGACCTAGAGGACAAGAGGACTGTGGGTAAATAATAGGTCAAAAGCCAGCTCTGGGCCCAGACTGCCTGGGGCCAAATCCCAACTCTGTTACTTATTAGAACGATGTGGCCCTGGGCAAGTAATTTAACTTCTCTGTGCCTCGGTTTCCCCACTTGCATGCCTACCCCCTGGGCTGCTGTGAGAAGTCGGTACTTGTAAAGCACTTGGAACAGTGGCTGGCGCACACTGGGTTCTGTGTACCACTGAGTGGGTCTGTTCCTCTCATTTATATTGTGAAGACGCACTTCCGCAGAATGGTCTGGACCCCACACGGGACGTCCCTGGAGCTGAGGGAAGGACGAGCTGTAGGGCTCTGAGGTAATCCGAAGGACACAGCTCCTGTCCGACCGCCATGACTACTGTGCCTCAAGCAAGCTGGGGAGAAGGGGGTCCCGAGGGAGACTATACTCTGATCTCTGACTTACCCTTCATCGCTGCCAATTCCACAGCTCAATTTGGGGAAAATAAATGAAATATTTGGAAGCACGCATGCAATTAGTGTTCACTTGAATATTAACTCTCATAATTAAAACACACACACACACACACACACACACACACACACACACGTGTTTCAGAATGCAGCAAGCATTTGGCTGGCTTTGATGGGTTTAAGTCAGGCCTTGGGGGAACGCGGGAAAGGACAGCCGACCAGGTTTAGTGGCGGATGCTGATTAGAATGCCACATGCAAAGGAATAAAAAGGCAGGAGGTGAGGTACAACTCGATGCAGAGAAAGAAAAGGTGGGAGTACTAACTCGCTGAGCTGATTCAATTTTCATCAAGTACCTTTGAATGTCAAGTTCTGCCTGAAGAGAGATCAGCATGCACTGCAAAGCCTGCATGACAGGAGAAAAAGAGAGAGAAAAAAAGATAGACACGAAAAAGGGTGAAAACATGAAGAGAAAAAGAGGAGGTTGACCAACATGGACCATCGATTCGTTCATGAGGAAAATGTATCACAGTTAACCCCTGTCCCGCTCAACCAAGGAGAAAATGGTGACAGTCCCATCCTTGTATTTTAGGAAGAAATGTTGAAATGCTGAAAGCAAGCCTTGACTGGGAATGAGTCTTCCCTACAATATCTTGCCATCGTCGTATCTAAATTCACCTTGTCGTTTGAGAATGTGTCGCTTGGGCCCACTGTCCTGAGGTTGTCCCAAGGCTGCAGGGGAGCTACGGGAGCCTGCTGAACCAGACTGAAATGCCTTCCTTAGTCTGAGGGCAGTTGGGTGGGAAGGCCCATCCCGCCATCTTGATTGGCACTGGCCACCAGGCTTCTCGACGACGACTGGCTCACGAGCACTGGGCTCTGCGCCTGTCCTCTGCCACACAAGATGACAAGACTCGCATGATTAGACCCGGCGTGAATACTTAAAGGAATGGAAGGTCAGGATTATGACTGAGGGAACTAATTCTGTCATTGAAACCTGGGTGACCCTGAAGTAAGTGTCTTTAGTTTACTCTGGCCAGTATTTAAATATTTCAGTTCTCTTTGATCCACGGATTGATTTTTAGACTTTATTTTCTTTTGAAAAGACCATGGCGGAAAAACATTTTCTTGTTTTGAAAAATGAAAATTTCCATAATCCTCCCGAGCAAATGATTTACTCTGGAATCCAAGATCAGCCAGTGAGAACTGAAGCCTCAGAGAAATAGGTCCACACACCCACGTTCACAGCAGCCTTATTCACAACGGCCAAACAGCGGAAGCAGCCCCCGTGCCCACCAATGGATAAGTGGATCCACAAAAGACGGTATAGACGCGTAACAGCTTACTTAGCCTCACAAAGGAAAGAAATTCAGACACACGCTACAACAGGAGTGCACTTTGAGATTATATGAAGTAAAATCATCCAGACACAACATTTGAATGACCAACCTATATGGAGCCACTAAACCTCGTCCTAACTGAATTATATAGTATCCATGATCCATCCCGCCATTAATAGACACAGAGAGAATATGTATATATAATCCGTTTTTCTTGTATTTCTGAATAATTTTATGTTATTTACAGAACCCGGTTTCATACATGCCAGACACAAATCTCTATAGGAAAAAGAACAGGGGCATCTGGGTGGCTCCGGTCATGAGGGTCCTGGGATCGAGTCCCACTTGGGGCTACCTGCTCAGAGGAGCATCTGCTTCTCCCTCTGCCCTCCCCTCAACTCATGCTCTCTCTCTCTCTCTCTCTCTCTCTCTCAAATAAATGGATAAAATCTTAAAAACAAAAACAAAAAAAACCATTTTAATACCAATGGTGACATCCCCAAACCCAAAGACGGGTCTCCAGACAAGAACGGTACTAAAATGGTCTACCCAGAATGCATTCAGAGGCGGCCCATAAAAAGGAAAAGAACTCGAAGGGACTCGGAAGAGGAAAAAAAGACTGACACCATGAGAAGAGCTATGAGCTGGACTGGGCCTCATAAAAGCCCTTTGCTGGGTGAATATATTTTCTCTAGAAAGGTGAGGCTTGCTGTAGGCCCTCCGATTCTTTACGGGCTTCATCAACTATGAAAGAAATCTCCTGAAGTTGGATCACAAATAATAAAGCCCTGTAGGTGCGTGGTAAATAAACGTGCAGGACAGAAGCAGGGTGACAGACGTGATGAGCTTCTGTGGACAGGCAAGGGGAAAGGGGTGCAGAAAACCAGAGTCAGCAGGCCAAGGACATGGGGAATCAAATGGGCTGAGACCAGACAGCCCTGCTCAGTGCGGGCGGAGAGCAGAAGGCAGGGGAGAAGCGCCCCTACAAAGAGGCTGCCAGGAGGGCAGAAAACCCCATCTCTCTCCAGAGGGGGACTCTTGGCAGAGGCAACAGGCCGAGTAGTGACAGAATACTAAGACAGAAGGGGACAAGGAACGGCCCCCAAGCAGCTGCTGTAGGCAAGAGCTGTCCGAAACTCAAGAAAGCAGGGGCAGAAACACAGGAGAGGTCAAAGGCGTCAAACTTGGAACAAACACCAACTCTACCGGTTGCTTTTTTCCCCGGCTTCATGGATGGAAGACAAGGAAAAGACAGAAGCCGGGAGGAAAGGACTCTGGGGTGCTGGACAGGCAGGAGGCCTTCCTCTCTTAGAAGCCGCAGAAGTTCCTACAGACAAGGGGTTCCAGAACTTGAGGCCACAGGAACTTGAGTTCTGGAATGCCAGGTACCTTTTCCTAGGATTACAGAATTAAACTCAAGTGAGAAAACCTCCTCCCTTGTCGGCAGGTTCCGTACCGTGTGTGAAATGTTTGGAGCTCCACGGGTTCTGAGCCCCCCAGTAAGGAAGTGGAGGGGGAAAACTGGATCTTATTAGGCCACTCACATACTCCGGTTAAATCAAGTGTGTAGAGCTTGGAAGTCTGATTTATAGATTTGACCATAAAACAGAAAACTGTTCCTTAAAAAAAAAAAAAAAAAAATCAGTGTGGGTGGGGAAGGAGTGGCTACGGGTCACTTCAGAGAATTTTAACGGCGAGCTGTCGTTTATGGACATCACGAGGCTACATCAAGCTAAGGCAAAATGGGAAAACGCAAGCCTCACCTCAAGGAAAAAGCTGTAGCGGTAATCATAACAATGCCATAAAAATTAAGCAGAAGGACATTTTGATTATTTCAAAGACTCCTAGTAAATCCAGTGGCTATCATTAAGAGGAAAGTGGTCGGAGTACCTGGGTGGCTCCGTCGGTTAAGAGTCTGCCTTGGGCTCACATCATTGCTCCAGGGTCCCGCGATCGAGTCCCACAGAGCCTGACTCTCCGTCTCTTTCTGCCCACCCCCAACCCCCGCCATGCACATGTTCTCTCTGTCAAGCAAATAAATAAAAATCTTAAAAAACAAAACGAAACAAAACAAACAAACAGGAAAAATCAGAGGAAAATGGTCAAGGGAAACTACAGAGGGGAAAGGTGCTTCCGATCTCTTGCAGAGGCTAAGTGCAGCAGGAAGAGAAAGAGGTTCAAAAGCTCCCCTGTCCGAAGATTAAAGACAGGACTGATGAGCCTGAGAAGGGTAGAACAGGAAGAGCAGATACTGGGTAGATGTCATTTGCTCTTTTTCTGAATTTTCTAGATTAACAATAATTACATAATAATAACAGGAAAAGAGAAGAATATTGATAAAGATGGCAAAAGGGAAACATAGGTCCTTTGGGAGTGAGAATGAGAGAGAGAGAGAGAGAAAGAGAGAGAGAGAGAGAGAGAGAGAGAGAGAGAAAGAGATGAATCATAAAGGGCTTTGGAGATTTGCCAAAACTGAAAAGCTCGCAAAAAGGTTCTGATTTTAACCAGAAATGGAAGGCTTTCTCATACACTTTCCTTCTAGTCAACTGTCGACTATTTAGGAGTAATTTAAGCAGTCTGAAGACTAACTGTGGTCAAAGAAAATGTGTTCATGAAGAAAATGACAAGATCTCGTGAAAACATGTCTGTATTAGGAGTTCCCCAGACTTTATAATTACACAGTAATCACTGAGCTGTCCACCGCATCTTCTCTTAACAAGAAGATCTAATTGCCAGAGCCTTAGCCTAGAATTTTCTTCATGTTTCTAAATTGGCGGACCCGTATTTCCTCTTCCTCCTCTCTTACTGCCAACACTCTTGTTCTTTATTTTACCGATGGAGAATTATCAGTATTCGTTTCCACTCAGTTCAAGATTCAAGGGATGCAAAGGGCTATTTTTACCCAATTTCTGAAAGCCCTCTGTCTCCTGCTTTTGGAACCACAGACTGCTACTTCATTTCTGTAAGCCTGACTTTCCTTATCTGGAAAGGGAGGACAATAATAGTATTTACTTCACATAGTTGTTATGAGGATCAAATGGGATGGGGGTACGGAAACCAAGAGGCACAATGCCTGGCACAGACTAAGAATGCAAATGCTAGGAACTTGAAGCCTTTGTTAAAAACAACCACATTCCCCCAAAGATGCTTTACTGACAATAATGAAGCGATAAGTACCCAGTGCCTTACAAGTGTGCATATCCTTCTGATTCGGCTGTTCGATTTCAAGCAACTGACTTTAAGGAAATAATCTGCACTAACCCACAAGCGTGCACGCCACAGAACCAACCGAACTAAGCAGGCACTAGCAATGATGAAGGAGCAGAGCCTGTAACAACAGAGAATGGACTTCACGGGTATAATTCAGCAGGAAAAATCATGGTAGCTGAAATGACATGTGTTTGGTTTTCCTTGAGTCTATATACTTGGGAAAAAAAAATAGGACATACCCCAAAATGTTAATCCATATGGGTTGTCAGATTATGATTTTTTACCCTTTATCTGTTCTTTCTAGCATTTCTAGAATAAACATGTATTACTTTTGTACTAAAATATATGTGTGAGTGTGTGTATTTATTTAAAAGTTGCCCAGGATTTGCGACTTGTGCTTTTCTGATTCGTTTCTCCCTCCCCCAACATGAAGCACTGAATATAGTATAAACAGCTACAGACGAACTTAAAAGAAAATTGGAAAACAAGATTTTGTTCATTTGATAGCCTTAAAAATAGTTAGAACTGTAAGATCGTATTTGAATGCACAGCCTCTTTATCACTGGTTGGCTTGTCGTTTTTTCTCACGTTGATTATGTATCAGTTGCACCACGAGGGGGCGCCTTGAACTCAAGGCGTACCATGAACACAGTCCCTAGCAAAAGAGGAGGAAACCTGCTGAAATCCCAGTCTTGGGAGGAAACAAGACACACTTCACACTGATGGCAGGGAGTCAGTCTTCAACTCTTCAGAATGCCCCAGAGTCCCTTGTACTGTGCATTTTCACTGTATGTAACCAGTCAGAAAAAATTACACCGGGTGACCGTTTGTGTCATTAACACCGAGGACAGCAGAGAGCTGATATCTGCAAGTCTAATGAAGTTGCCATTGAAGAAAGAAAAATGAGTAGTGCCCCCTCCCTCCCCACAAAACTAAAGAACATCACATAAGCCAATATTGGGGAAATTGTGTGAGAAGTCATTCTATCCCAAAGACACACAGTTCTACCAGTAACTTGGGGACCAAAGCAATTTCAGGTTATTCGGGGTATAAAGAAAAAGTTGTAAGCGGAGAGACTGAACTGTAACATAATTCCTTTCTAAAAATGTTTAAGATACTAAAGATGGAATAAAAGTAGGTAGCCTTGAGAGACTTTGTGAGTCATGGTCAGTATTATAATTGATTAACAATAACCTTAAAACACAAGATAAAGTCTGAGGGACCCTCAAGAGTAAACAGACCCCCCCCCCCCAAAAAAATACAACATCTCAAAAAGAAAAAGATTCAGGGCAGGAATCCTAGGAATTTCGAATTTCCTGAGAATTGCAAATAATTCTACAGTGAATTCATGCCAGCGATGGGGGATATAACTTTTGGAAAGAGAGAACTAGCCTTGAGCCTCAAGTTCAACTCTTAATGTCTTGGGGCACCTCACCTTGGAAATACTGATGAGGTCATGGGTCATGTGCAGCTTCATCATCCTTAAAGTGCTAAAAATTAGTAATAATAATATTTGTATTACAGTTTTGTTGTATGGTGCTCGCTTCGGCAGCACATATACAGTTTTGTTGTATGAAGTGAGATAAGTTCTAAAAAAATGAGAAATCCATGCCTCACATCAGGATGGTCACAACTCCCGTGCTGGTCTTCTCATGACTGCAGTGGAGGGAGGGAACCTGATGTTTAAAAACATTAAAAAAAAAAAAAGAAACATATTTGTCGACCTATGCATACAATGGAGTGCTGGCTTTCAAAAAAGTGGGTTTACACTGTTACACAGTTATTTCTACTACCTTGCCGTAGCCTGCAAAAGCAGATTGCAAGGTAAGCAAGGAAACCTGTCCCACTCTGGGCAGACATTTGACCCGTCCAAGCTGTAGACACAACATGGTGTTTGTGGCCAGTGTTCTGAATGGGACAGCAGCTGTGGAAGACCGTGGTATTAACCCTAGTCATTCTCCACTTCTGGGGTTTCCAACCCCACCCTTCGTAACTCACAGAATACGGGAGGAAACGATGCAACAGACCATGGAGAGATCCGCGAAGGTTGGGTCTCACGCAAAGGGAAGGCTGAGGATGAGGATACTAGTTATAAAATGACCCATGTCTCCTTAACAGATCTCAGTGGGCTTTCCTAAGGTCGTTCCTCCACATTTCCACTTACCAAAGAAGGAAAAGAAGCACAGCGCCCCAGGTAGTGTTAGAGAAAATGTCGGGGAAGAGTTAAGCTCCACAAGGGGGACAGGTATCTCGGAACTGCCCTGACCAGATGCAATCTCTGGGCATCGGAATGACCCATTCCTTGAGAATTCTGCCAACTTTCGTGCACTACACTTAGTGCTACTTGACACGCGAGATAGCTCATTTGTTTGCGTGTTTCTTCTCGGCCTGTCCTCACCCTCCACGTAAGCACCAGGACGGCAGGGATCTCTCCAGGGCTCAGACTTCCCTCCAGAACGAACAGAAAGCCTGGAAGGAGACCCTGGTGCTCATGGAGCCTTGGCTTTGGCAGCTGGCTTGATCTGAATGCTTACCTCCTGTCCCTGGACTAGCTCAGGTCTGAGGAGTCCAGGCACTGGGAGCTGGCCCAGAAACTCCCCAAAGCTCACATGAGCCTCGTCAGAAAACCCGTGGGACTATCCCCAGCCCCCATGCTCCATCCAGAGCGTTCCTACCCATCACCCTGACTTCCCCCCATGCTTTAATGCTTCTTGGCTACTCTCACACCTTCTTGGAAGGAGGAAAATCTCCATCTGATGTGGAATTTCTGTTTGGCAGGGTTTCCCTTCGATGTCCACCAAAACCCTCCTCCCCTGAACACTAAACTCAAGGGAAACAAAAATAGTCAAAACTTTAAAAGGGGGGGGGCTTTGAACCCCAGATTTCTATTTCTCCCTCATTATTCCAAAACTCTGTGATCCACTCCATCCTTCTTCAATGGCTGTTGCTGTGACGGGAGTGACACTGCTGGGGGCTGGGTGCCCACCGACACCTGCCTCAGTCAGGCCACCATGGGACCAGGCCTTGCTTGAGAAGCTTAAGTTGTTGCACTTGAGACATAACTGAAGGCATGAATTTTAATAGCGAGGAGAGAGGGTATAATTGAATTTTAACTCGGAGAAAGGAAGGATAAAGAATGGGATCATTTACTGAAACCAGTCGGGAACGCACTGCACTTCTGATCCTCCCTCTCCCAGAGAGAATCGTCCCAGAGACTAGAGTCTCTTAGATCTTGACCAGCCTGCCCCTGAAGCAAGCGGATTCACACCACCCAAACCAGCTGAAGGATAAGGATGCCTCTGAACATCTCGTCTTCCCCTACCTACTACTTACAACAGGGAAGCACTGGCCGGCCTTTTTACAAAACATCTACTCCAGAAGTTTCCATAACGGTTGGAGGTGAAATGAAGGGGGCGTTTGCAGAATAACGGCCAATGCCACTCTGTGAGGGAGACGGGAGGTTCAGTGGTCCAGAGAGCACTGGGCAGACAGTCCGAGTCTGGGTTGTAGAAGGTTCTCTGGGCACTCAATGCAACTCAGGCATCTGCCCAGTCCTCAGTTTCCTTATGTGCAAAATGAAGAGTTAGATTCAATCTCTATGGCAGACCTTAGCTTTGGGTCGCTCCCAGAGGCATACGGCCTCGTAATATCCTTGGTCACACCAGAGCACAGCACTCACAGCCATTACTGAGGAAGGCCTAGCGTGCAGGACCGGAGCTCCAAGCACCAGGTTGGGAAGAACCTGGGTATAAGACCTAGGTTCGGCCCTCATTCACTGTTCTGCTTTGAATGAATTACTTAGGCTGACATTAGGCTTTGTACTGGACCCATTAAACTGCCAAGGTTCACCTTCACGCCAGCAAAATGGCAACAACCATCCCGCCTACCTCACAATGTCACCAAGAAGGGCAAAGGAGGAAACTGGACAAAAGCATTGGCTCTAATAATAATAAAGCAGTCGTGCTTTTCTCAAGGAGAAGGAGCTGGAAGCAAACACACGTAGACCAGAGTTCCTAGAATGTTCTGCTGCTGAAGGAAGAGGTGTGGCTCTGTCCACTCCAGGCCTCTTAGCTGCAGGGATGCAAGACCTTCAACTTGAACATGCATTCCCATTCATGAGCAAGTAAGAATTATGGTGGCAGATGTCTCAGGGTGGGCAGATCCCCATCCCCAGCGGAGGGTCTGGGTCCTGAGACATGCTGTCCCTAAGGCCCACCTGCCTGTGGGGCTGCCACCTCCCGGACCCCAGGCAAATTGGTGTTTTGATCTCCAGTTCTCTGCTGCCACAGGTGTGCAAAGCTGCACGGACAGGACTCAGCCAACACGCCAGCCCTCTTGGCCCATGCTACCCAAGAGCTCGGTGCTGGAGCCAAGCCTCATTTCCCATTTCCCACTTTCTAGTCTGGCAATCCCCAGAAATATGCATGGGGGGGTTGAAGATTATTGTGAAAGCTATAAACTTTATTGGGATAAAAATGCCTTTGTACACAAATAGTCTTCTCGACAGTTTCATTTCACTGCTAACATCGATTAAATAAGTGGCGCCATTTCTTAAATTCAAAGATGGATTGTTATTATTTAAACAGACAAGGGCCATCATCAGTTGCTAGTCTGTGTGATAAAACATTATAATTATAATTAATACAACATAACTGGGGCCATAATTACAAATTAGTATTTTTAACATTGCAATTAAGGAAAATAATCTGTGGTGGAGTGAAAAGAAACAAACCCAGCTACAGCTCTCTAGCCTGATTTTGAAGCTACTGGAGTTCATACGTTCTTCCAGCTGAAGGAATACCATATGTCGTCATTTTTAATACCCTGGTAAATTTTTTGTTCATAAAAGAACATCTCAATCTTTTGAAACAACAGGCTGGGTTCTAGGAGTTCTTCTTGAAGATGTGTAACAGGCATCCCTCTGATACAATGAATTAAAAAAGAATGTGCACACATAACAGTTCAACAATTGAACAGACTTTTGCTAATTACCTGGAAAGAGAAAAGGCAAAAAGCTGAAAGCAGTTCTCCAAGGACACGAGGAGCTTCTGGCCCTACACTGAAAAATGGACAGTAGTGAGATCGAGAGAGAGAAATGAACCTCTCAGCAGAATTCAAAGTCCTACAGGTCCTGTTTTGCATCCTCAGTATGGAATTTCTGGAGCCGCCGTGCAAATCAGAGTTCAGAAATGATCAACCGGGCACTGGCTGGGGCCATTAAAAGGCTCTCAAACACCAGTTAAGATGATCAACTTCCGCAAATTGAAGCTGCGAATGAAAAGTTACTACAGAAACTCCCTGACACTCTTCTACCGATACATTACCGAAATAAGTCGGAAATCTAGGATGGAACAGAGGCAGTGACGAAGACACTGAGAGAAAGGAAATCGGAAGTTGTTAACTCACAAGCAAACTACAGCGCCAGAAGGTTCTCTGGGCACTCAATGCAACTGAGGCATCTGCCCAGTCCTCAGTTTCCTTCCCGTGAAGGCAGTGCTCCACCAGAAGCAAGCGCCGCATGGGTGCTGGGGTGACACTTTGAGTTCCCACGCGATTCCACCTGGACCGTCTACCAAGGCAGTCCCATCTCGTGTCCTTTAGACCCGAGGGCAGGTGCACTACTGGAATGTCAACCCCATGGGGGGAAGGAGGCTTTCTTTTCCCTCCTCTGAAGAACGTCTTGTTCAGTGAAGGGAAGGAGAGACCCTCCGTCCGGGAGCGAAGAGGAAACCACATCACTGAGATGAGCACTTCCTGTTGGTCTGACTCTCTCCTCTTCCATCTGGAAGACCCGGGAGGCCGCTGTGGGTCTGAGGCGGATGCGGACGTAATATAGGGTCATTCTAGAGCTTTTGAGGAACACTTGACACTATTTTCACCCTTTAGTACTCACTGTAGAAACCCACAAGAAATTGTCCACCCACCATCTTCCCATCTCCAAATTTCTGCAAAGCTCTGCTTTCCCCTTTAGGGTACCCTCTTGGGCCTGAGGGTCTAGGATGAAGTTGAGAAGGTTACTCATCATTTCCAAACTACTTGCTCCATGGTATTTTGACTCTTAGCCAGGAATGTCTGGCAGGGAGCTCCCTCTTTTTGACCCTCTGACCCCCCCTCTCATAATTTATCAAGTATCACGATGACCTTCTCCTTCCTCCCCAAAGCTAATAAATTCTACTCGCAAACACAACTCAAGCACAGCATGGTTCCTGTGCCTCTGGGAATGGTAACTCACTCTGAGGGCAAGAGTGCAGAGCAAGAATAACCTTGATTCTTCGTTTACTCCTACTTTGACAATGACCTTCTCAATACAGGGCTGACTCTCTTGAGATGTCACTGAAGAGCTTTCAGATCCAGCACGAAGGACAGCATTTTAAACGGAGAGCATTTGATTGGTTGGCATAAGAAAATACTATGTTTTCAATGGAACAGCGGTGCTCTGGCCACCATTGGCTAAAATGGGCAGATCAGAGCCCATTTTTGAGAAGGGTAAAGCAACGTTTTTAGGTGGATACTTCAAGTACACACACACACACACACACACACACACACCCCTTGCAATTAATGACACAGAAATGTGAAAGTATGATGTGGCCCATGATTATTCTGTAGAGAACACCGGAACAAAGGCCAGCTTTCTAAGAATGGGATCACTCTTTCAAGGATTATCTCAGTGGGTCACCTCTCCTCCCCATTCATAATGGAGCTCTTAGATCAGCTGAAGAGAGACTCATGTGGCAAGTGTGATCCAATGTTTGGCTCTGGTGTAGGTTTGTCTACTGCCCTCTTTCCTAGTCCAGGGGAGCAAACGGTGCTGCAGAGAGGGAAGGCAGACTTTGAGTGTCCACACAGAATAGTCATGCTGGTGGCCAGCATTCGCCACCCTGGGAGGAGGCAAAACAGCCCAGCTGGGAAGGCGATCCATCCCAAGGTTGACCAGAAGGCCCATTCCTGGCCCTGGGCTGTATTACACCCCCAGGCAGGAGAACACAGGTCTTCCCACCATGTTACCAGCCACCAGCATGTGTAGGCTCTTATCTCTTTTATTAACCACAGAGCAGCGTCAGCCCTGTGAGCAGGCAGGGTAGTGGCTTGTGGTTGGGCTGTGGGAGAAGAAGGTGATTTCATGGGAACTAAGAAGCCATCTTGTTCCAGGAACACTACACCAACATGCCAGCTGACCCTGCAAACCCACAGCTCCTTGATTAGCTAAGCAGGGGGTTTGGACTGACTCCATTATTAAAAGTGCAGAGACCCCTGGGGAGAGACACAACAGCAACCTTATCAGATAGGCTTAGAACCAATAATTTAGTAGAGCCTTTGTAGAGCAGAGATTTTGATAGGATGCAAAAGGGATCCAGAAATGAAATATATTATGCAAAGGCAACTGTTCCTTATTTCATTGTTTTTCATGAGTTCATGAGCCTAGACACAAGGTGAGGAAAAATCCTGTATTATCACTGGCTCCCCAGCTTCCCCTCTCCTACAGGACGAACCCCCATTTCACACTGGGCAACAGACCCAGACTGTGGTTAAACCTCTGCTGGTGTGTCTTCTGGGCACAGTGGAGGAGCACACCTACACTCACCCAACACTGTCAAATGACCAAACAGTCATAAAGACACATCCAATGACCCTGGACTGGGCTGGGAAGGGCATGGTTATAGAGACTTCAAGAACTCTAGAAAAAAATGAAGCCCAAGGCAGGAAGAAGGAAAACCAGACAGGAAGTCAGAACTGGATCCCAAAGTCATATATCCCCTCTTCAGTTGAAATACATGGCCCGGTAGGTATGACCAACCATAAATGTTACCCAATCTACTGTCAGCCGTGTCTAGAGAATATAGGAGGACAGGATTTGGAAACAAGGTTCTATGAAGTTCCTTTTGTTTCTAGCACTTAACCTCATGCTCTCAAGAATAAAACTGAGACTCACTAGTGTACTACAGAGGAAGTACATACCCTATTTTAAGATCAACTACTTATGGCTAAAAAGAGCTTGTTGCATCCCTCCAGAGACATCAAAAATTAAATCATGGAAGCAGAGTTGCCTTGATTCTCCTCTGAAGGAGAGTTTTTCTTAATTATTGGTATTTTAGGGCGTGGGTAGTCTGAACTGTCATGAAAACACATCAAAGGTCTGTAATCAATATCAAGGCCTTTTTAAAAATACTAACAGGCAAGACAGGTTTATCTACTGTACTGTCTCAGAACTAGAACACAGTCCAAATTAATCTTTACCTACAATGGAAATCAAGCTAAATATCTTTCTTTGCTTAGTTCATGATCTACATCGGACTACCTCCCCTCCCCCTACGTTCGTAAAGACTCCTCCCTCCCCCCAGCTGCTACTGGAATTACATGATATGGAAGAATAATATCCTTCAGTGTTGATGTCATCATTGTTTCGAAGCCAGGTCCCAGTTTTAAAACCAGGAAGCATCTGCAGCATATAAAATTACTTTTAACTTCTGAGGCTTCTAGGCCTAAAGCCAAAAGGTAATGAGTTACCTCAAAAATATTTGCTTCTCTTTCTTTACCAAAAAAAAAAAATTACTTGGGGGCTAAGCGGTGAAACAAAAGCAGCTTCTACTACCTTACCCAGGGGTGAAGAGTCACCACCCAGCGTGCTTTCCTTCCATCTCTTCATTTTCTGTTCCCTGCCTTTTCCCCCTGGACCAGAATTCTCTTTATGCCCACCCCTTCCATTCTGCATGCCTTCAACATCATTCCCCGAAGGCCGGCTCTGCAGCTCTGGGGACTAAAGGTATTCTGAGTCCACAGGTTTTTCATTACTGCTTATATTTCTTTTCTGCTGACCGGGATGCACATGAACTTGCCAACAATCTCTATCTACTCAGGAGAGAGATTCAGTTCTTTTTAAGAAGAAAAATCATTTGGTACTTTACTTCTCCGCGAAGCTCTCCTAATCGGAAGACGTTCAGTGTGTCCAGCCAGTGACTCATTTTCCTTAATGGCTTTCAGACAGTGGCATGCCCATTCTAACACCCAAAGCAGGGCGGACAAGACAGCCTCAGGTTATAGGAGGGACGTTCCAGATCAGTGTGTCTGCTAGAAGAAGCTGACCAGGAGCAGGGGCCTGCGTGGGAAAGGGCACAGGCTCGGAATCACATGGTCCTAGAAATACTGTCTCCTAAACAACAGGCTGACTGAGCCTTAGTCTTCTCATCTGCAAAATGGGAACACCACCATGTCGTTTCAGGGAGGAGTTCACGCCTGGCACTGGGTCCATGTTCAAAAAGCATTTATCCTTTCTCGTCAACCTCTCTTCAAATCTCCTCCTAAGATACACACAGAAGTTAGGGGTTCCCCAGACTCGGGGTAGGTAGGGGTGTTTTCTATATTATACGCTGGCTGACTCTGGCAGTCTTTTACATGACCGCAGTTACATGTCCTTCACAAAATGACAAAGTTAATATTCAAAAGTTAATATCACAAAGTTAATATGTGATAGTCAACATAACCTCCTATAAAACCACGAGACCCCAGATTACCCTGCACGCTTGGGTCTACCCTGTGGGAGCACTCTGTCAAACTTCATGTTTCTCCCCCAAATCATTGCTTTTCACCAAACTCACTGCTCCCAGAACAAGTATAAGAATTCAGCCTGCTTATTCCTGAGCTATCTTAATTTAGATTTTTCTGGTTTCCATTATCTACAAGACCCTACAGAACACACAAAGGTGACTTTCGTAGTATGTATACAGTTTTCTAAGACCGCACTAACATCTCATTCAAAAAAATACAACTTTTCGGGGAACCTGGGTGGCTTAGTGGGTTAAAGCCTCTGCCTTCAGCTCAGGTCATGATCTCAGGGTCCTGAGATCAAGGCCCTACATCAGGCTCTCTGCTCAGCAGGGAGCCTGCTTCCTCCTCTCTCTCTCTCTCTCTCTCTGCTTCTCAGCCTTGTGATCTCTGTCAAATAAATAAATAAAATCTTAAAAAAAAAATACAACATCCCTTTATCTTTAGGTAATTTTTACCAAAAAAATCAAGATAATTTTTAAAAGATCTCTTATACCATAAATACAGAGTAAAAAGGATAGAGATAGTTGCTGTGAGTATATACTCAGAGCTAAGAGTCTGTCCATTTGCTACACTGTGCTAGAGACATGATTCTAAAACCACTGCATCCACCGACTATAAAAATAGTGGGACGCTTGGCTGGTGCAGTCGGTACGGCATCCACTCTTAATCTCAGGGTCATGAGTTCGAGCCCCATGCTAGGTATAGAGATTGCTTCAAAACAAACAAACAAACAAACAAACAAACAAACATTGGGAGGGAGACAAACCATAAGAGACTCTTAATCTCACAAAACAAACTGAGGTTATGCCTGGGGCAGAGGGGTAGGGAGAGGGTGTTTGTGTGATGGACACTGGGGAGGGTATGTGCTATGGTGATTGCTGTGAAGTATGTAAACCTGACGATTCACAGACCTGTACCCCTGCAGCTAATAATACATTATGTGTTAATAAAAAACAAACAAACAAATAAATGTCTTTTTTTTTTTAAATGGCCATCCACTTACAAACTTCTAGCTATTTGTGATTATCAGGCTACCCACTACGTTCCCCCAACGTTACATTAAGTCAAACAAATTTTAATGGAATTATATTTTTTTCATTTCTCAATTGGTTACATATTAGAATTATACACATGCTTTTATTTTCCTTTGTAATTTATCCTCAATTAAGTTTTTATCATTTAATGTACAGCAGACAAATAAGTCAAGTCTATTATGTGAATACTGAAATGAACTAAAGTCACTTCTATTTTTGAAGTAAATCTATTGGTGATCCTTTTAGGATAAGAATAATCATATTCTGGGGTACCTGGGTGGCTTCGTGGGTTTAAGCCTATACCTTCTCAGGTCAGGATCCCAGGGATCCCAGGGTCCTGGGATTGAGCCCCGCACTGGGCTCTCTGCTCAGCAGGAAGCCTGCTTCCCCCTCTCTCTGCCTGCCACTGAGCCTACTTGTCATCTCTGTCTGTCAAATAAATAACAAAATCTTTAAAAAAAAAAAAAAATAAGAATCATACTCTAAGTACACTGGGACAATAATTACCTCTTCATTATATGGTCTTTTTCTTCAGGCAAGGAATGGTATGCAAAATAGCATACGCATAGGATGTTTTCCTGTTCATTCGCCTCCAAACTCAAAGCATTTCTTCCCAAAACTGAAATGGAGTTGGTTACATCTTTGTGACTTTTTTCTTTGGAATGAGTACTCTCCCTTTTATTCTACTATATATATTTTTTCATTCTCCCTACCCTCTGCAAATGGAGTAATCCCCAGCTATGAAAACAAAATGTTTTAAAAACAAAAAATTGTGATATAAAGCCTTATGGCTTTTTCCATGGCATGATCCCCATCATTAATCTCCTGCTCACCTACTGCCAAGAGTGGTCAAAGCTGGCATGTATGTAAAAAATAAATGTACCAAGTTTCCATTTCTTTTTTCCTCTGAGAAACGTGAGGAAAATGTTGAGTAAGGAAAGTACTCCGGGGCGAGAGGATGTGAAATAATCTAAATGACTCCCCTCACTCCCATTTTCCGGACCTTGGAGTTGTTTACCTAGCGGAGCCTGCGAGAGAGTCTGGTGAGAAAGATCACGTACTCGGTCTTTGAGGAAATAAACCCACATCTCAAGCTTAGAGGTCTTAAAATGTCCACGAAAAACACACTTTTCTGGATGCCGGGTACAGGGAAATCGATTCAAGAAAACAAACATCTCTCACCAAGTGGTTGCCACCTTTGTCCTTTGGCTTTTTGTTTATTGGATCCTGCAGCTGCTTGAACTTGAAGTGAGAAGATATGAATTCTCAAGACTAGCGATCAGTTGTTGCAATTCATTTCTAAAGTGATCATTTCTTCTACTAGTAACACTCACTAAGCCAAATCACAGTTATCAACAATGGCAGAAGTCTAACCAGGAAGTATTTCCAAATTCTGGAACTATTTTGTTGAAGCATATTCCTGTGGGGAATGGTCTTGTGGGTCCATTTTATTGATTAAAAGTCAAAAAATAAAATCCAAATGTCCATTGACAGATGACGGGGCAACAAAAGGTGGTATATCCACATGACAGAATAGTACTCAGCCCTTAAAAGGATCCCTCAGAAAGGAAGGACATTCTGACGGGGCTAAACCTTAAGGACACTTACACTAAGTGAGTTAAGAGGTAAGACACAGAAAGACAAATACTGTATGATTTCAGTAATGATTTCACCACTGAACTGTACAGTTAGAAATGGTCAATGGTAAAGTTCTATGTTATGTTTATTTTACCACAATCTAAAAAAAAAAAAAAAAGTATTAATAAAATACTGTCAACAGTCAAGATAAATGAGAGCAAAATAAAGTGAACAGAAAGAACAACTCCTAGCCTGGGTTCTCTACAAAGAACCTAAAGATTTATAAGAAGGGCTCAGACGCCAAATTATTTTTAGCATATCATCGGTGGTGTGATGGTAATAATTCCTGGCTTGTGTGTTCAGTCAACGCAATCCGAATGGCTCTCTCCAGAGAGGAATGGCTTTGGACTCAATTAAATTTGAATGAAGATCTTTGCCACATTTCATTTCATCTAAAGGTTCCTCTAGTATTTTCCCAACCTTCTTCCTTGAGCTTTTTAACCTCAAATGTAGGACTATTACAGATGCCCTTTGGAAGGCTCGCTGAGGTAGACTGCAGTTGGTCTAGGCTGTCTCTTTTTGTTCAGAGAGAGCCTTATATGTAGGCAAGCCCTGCTCTATTCCTCCCAAGCAGCTGCTTTACTTGTGGCTGGATGCTGAGGAGAGGTCAAGCCAAGTCCTCCAACTGTCCCTCCACTGCCTTCTGCCATGGCTTTTCCCAAGCCTCTGGTTAAGTATTAGAAGAAGATACAGGTTGTTCATTTTCAGTCCTAATGTCTGTGAAGAAATCACTACGCTCGGTGTCTCAAGTTAGCTGGACTGCAAAAACTTTTTTCACACTTGAAGACAAGACTGAAGAATAAATATACTCTTTTTTCACACACCTACGTTGCTTCTCTGACAAGGTCTGGGACAAATCAGCGCCTACGTTTGTTCAATTGAAAAGAAGCAATAAAACTGCTCATTTGGCTCAAGATGGATCTACCCCCTGCACAGCTGATAACTGATTCTCTGAGATACTCTGTGGAGTTGATTCTGAGGTAAAAACGGTTCTTAATTGTTGCAACTCACTGAATCCACAATCAGTTGTAACTCAAAATAGGACCCAAGACACGAATCTACCACTGAACGTATGAAGACGGAAAGAAATCTCCACATAAATAGTAAGGCTCCTCCTTTAAACTACAACATGCACAGATAAGGAGATTTTAATACGGGGCCATTCTCTGACCATGTTTAAGCACAGATCTGTGAAAAATAACCAGTTAAGCTCCTGTTGTTAAAAGTTCACTGTCTTTTAGAAAATACTTAATTAGTACAGGGGAAAAAGGATCCTCCACTATTCATGTTATTAGCTAAAGAAGGCTTTAGGTTTCCACATTCCCCAACAATAAGATCAGAACTGACTCTTGGATTCTACCCCAAAACCTCAACTTCCTGATCTACAAGATTTACCTCAAAAAGTGAATAGGTCCCAACTGCTGCCAAAGCAAAGGCCTTTATATGAAATCCATATAAAGGACAACCCATAACTCTACTTGATGGGCCACATACTGAAAGACACGGCACAAGAAATACTAACACTTTTCTGACTGATCTCCTATAAATGTGTACATGAATAGAGATACTATAATGTCTTATTTATGGAATGATGTCACAGAAGTGAGATTTCTAGATACAATTTGAAAAACATTCTTTTTCATGCTATTTTAAAAAGTCCCCTTGTTTATTTTTAATTTGGCATATATTCAATCTTTTTAAGCTTGGTATAATAGCAGAAGTTAATTTTTTCAGATGACACAATGTTATCATGAACATTAGTTCATAGAGAAAATTGAAAACAGACGTCCCTGCGTTAAGTAGGCACTAAACAGCGTGCCTATGAACGAAGCAGAACAATGGCTAATCTTCCCCCTTGCTTGACTCATGTCTGAAATTACTGTACCTCAAACATACAGGAATCAGAAAAGTGAGACACAGTTCAATGGAACCAAACACAGAGCTCAGATATAAAGTCAAATACAAGCAGAAATTTGGGTCTCGCAGGGTGGCATTTTAGATCAGTGGGGGAAACATTAAATTATTCAGTCAGTGGTAATGGCACTGCTGACTAGCCACTTGGAAAAAGAAATAAGGCTGAAACCTTATCAAACTCCTGACCCCCCCCAAATAAACTTTAGCTGAATCAAACAGTACAGCCTAAGAATGTTAAACTCTAAAAGTGCTAAACTAAAACACAATTTTATAATGTGTAATATCTGAATGTGGAGGGCCTTTCTAAAAACACAACTCTAAAAGGCAGATATACAAAAGGAAAGATTTCTAAATTTGATTTTGTAAAAATTTTAAACTTCTAAGGGGGGAAAAAAACCCTCCACAAACAACAGACTAGACAGACTAGAAAAAAGTACTTCCAACAATTATGGTGGAAAGTTAATCCCTTAATTTATAATGCAGTCTTACAAATCAATGTAAGAGAGTAATCATCCAACTCAAAAATGGGCAAACTAGAACCTTATCAACATATGAAAATCAGCTATAATTAATAGGAAAATATACCTTAACATCATTTATTTTAAAAAAATCAAAACAATGAGTGTCTTTTTTTCCCCACTTATTAGATATGTAAAATTAAAAAAAAATTGGTATCCCGGTTAGCAATAATAGAGAAAATAGCCTTCTTCCATGTTGCAGGGATATTAACATTGGCACAGCCTTTCTGGTAGAACTTGTAAACATCCTGAACAATCAATTTTACTTAGAGCAATTTACCCTGATAGAATAGCTGGGGGTAAAAACCCAGATTTATGAACAGGATGTTCGACAGAGCAGCTTTGCCTTCCTGATAAACAGAACAACGACCCGAACGCAGGGGTTGCGGATTGAGAAAAGTAGAAACAAGAGAGGTGATTATTTAATTTGCATAGGAGATGGATTTAATAGCATGATAATCTCTACAGTGTAAACAACATGTCACTGAGAAATGAGTTGGACCTGTATGACCTGATGTGTATGTTGAAGACGAGTCATTATAGGAGGAGGAAGGCACCGAACAACTGTACATTCTGATCATTTATATAAATGTAAAAAGAAGCTGTGTACAGTTCTACTGGGATATGCATCTACTATTTTGGGAAAGGACCTATCAAGAAACTATTAACAATGCTTACTTTTAGAAAGAAGGACTGAGAATTTAGGATAGAAGCTTTTAATTCTGTGGGTGTGTGTCAGGCGTATGAGTGGAAGAGTTTACCACGTGCAAATGTTATCTTTAACTTAAAATTTTTGATTAAAAAAAGTGGTCCTTTCAACCATCTTTTCTGTCGTCACAGTGTTCTACAAAATTCGTCAAGTATGTGGGGCAGGTGGTTGTCTAATTAAAATGCTTAGGCTTCACAGCAATCCTTTGTTTCTTGACTGTCTTTTTTCCACATCTGGACTTATGGCTATATTCCAGATTTTGTGGCTGTTGTTCTCTGTGATTGCGGCCTGACGTGTTTGCATGTAGAGCTCACCAGCTCCTGGCATGTCCGAAGAGCGTGGTGTTTCTCAGAAACAAGCAGACTCCCTGAAAAGGCCAGAGTACTATGCCTTGAAACATAATTTCATGCTAGCAAAAGTGATCTGGTAGGCCTCCTAAAATTTTAATTATCTGTCCAAGATCTGTGTACGCCAGTCTTTCAAACAACATCAATTATTATCAAGGACAATCTCTTAGGAACAAATAAGGGTATTCCTACTCTATGCAACTATCTTTTCAGAGTCCCAGAATGCTGACCCGAAAGGAACTTTTAATGCCTTTCAGTTCGACCCTCACGTTGGAGAGCTCGGAGCTAGACAAGTTCATTGTCTTATCTAAGGCCACCAGTTAGCAACTGGCAGAGCCGGTAGGAAATTCTAGATCTCCTGAACACCAGTTTTGTGGTTTTTTACTCAGAACACCACACTAAGGAAATCTAAACTACAACCTCGACTCACAAAAACAGACAATAAATGAGGCATATGACATGACAAAGAAGGCGAAAGCAAATATATTTTGTTTTCCTGATTCAGTTTCATACAGTTTTCCCAGAAGTGTTGAGTTCAGATAGGGGCGATGCTATACGTATCCAGAACTGGAAGTCATGAAATAAACAAGTCTCCACTGAAAAGGAAGCAAAAGGAGGACTCAAGTTCAGATTGTGATGAACAAAACATTGAATTTAAATGAAAACAACTCTGTGTGGTCTCTGTTTTAGGAATGGAGGTGAAGGACCCATCCTGGCAATGACAACCTTCCCACGGATCCCGACTGCGATCCCTGACAAGGGGCTTAGGAAAGACGTTGCCTACGTGCAGAAGACATGAAAAAGGGAATCTTAGGACATACAACTGCAGGATGCTTCTAGAAAGAAATAAGAGAAGAGTTCATCTGCAGGCTGGGGCACCGAGTCCCACTTTCAGCCAGGGAGAATGCATCTGTTGGTTTTCCTTTTGCACCACGATGGTTGATTATTTTGACAGGAGCTGTGGAAGGGGACTAAGCAGCTCTAATCCATACAGACTTGGCGGCCTACTGAGCACAGCACAGTATCTACAGGGAAGGAAAGAGCAAAGCAATCAGAGAAAAGGATTTGCATTTCTTAGGATGACACAACAGAGAACTATCTCTACCTAACACGTGTTAGACACAGCTACGGACAGACACGCTCAAGGAATTTCCCACAACTGGAAAGCTGGATGGAAGACTGAAGTGTTCTGCTTACTTGAAAATAACTTCCAAGCAAATTCCATGATTCCTTGTGAGGTTGTTCTCTCAGAAAAGAAGAGGAGGCAAATCAACGTGAGGCAGTCAACTACAGAAGGTGGCTGATTCCATCCAAAGAAAGTTCCTGGAGTAGATTTCACAGGGAGTCAGTCTGCTTGAGCCAGGGGTGCGCTCCCTGGCCCCGGCCCTCGGATGGGGGCATGGGGCACTAACAGGAATGGGCAGGGAGAGGTGGGGGCTGCCGATATGAAAGGCAGGACAACAATCATGGCAGTGTCGGCTTCGTGAGTCTCCAGGGCAGAGGCCAACGTAAGCAGTCCTCCTTCTGACCGGATCCAGAATGCCTGGAGATCAAGTCCCTACTTGCTTCTCCTTTCCTTCTTCCTAGGACAGTACAATCTGCAATAGGTTTTCTTCCCTGACATCATGACGCTAAGATTACCTTGGAAACAGCTCTACATAATAATAAACTCTAAACAATCAACCTGTTTTTCTCGTAAGCAAGGCAGAGTGGGAGAGAAGATGGAGTCAGGGGGGGAAAAGAGAATCTGTTTTGTGAGACAGACTTTAATGTTGGCTTTGGTGGGACACTAAGGTCCGTATGTTAAAGGATGTCGCCTCATAAGCATGACCCCTAAGTGCAATTAAACTGTGGAAAACACTGAGAGTGGCAGACGGGCCGGAGCGCAACACTGAACCAGAGCTCTCTTCGCGGGCCATCCCGAGTGAGCTAATGAACTTCTGCACGCCTTCATTTCCTCTCCCATAAACGCGGGATAATAACACCCATTGAGGAGTTACGAAGATTAAAATGTGAAACAGGTATAAAGCACCTGTCCTCTTTCCCAGCCCACAGTAGTTATTAAAAAAAAAAAAAAAAAAAAAGGACCCAAATTCCTAACTATCATCTCACCTTTGAGGTGGCCAGCTTCTTCAAAGTGGAGTCCAAGGCCCAAACATGCTAGTCTGACACGAGGAGAGTAAACCCCTTACAACGAATGGCACGAGATTTCCTTCCATTTCGAAAGCGGGTTTTTCTTTAGACTGAAATTAGGAAATACCTAATGAATTATAAATTCATTATATAAATGACTTACTCGAATGGCCAAAAAGTGGTTGACAATACCCAAAATGTTCAGTGACTCCAATGCAATGATCACAACCCAAAAGAAACATATTTTCTGTGCTAATAAAGGGATATCTGAAAAGAGATAATACTTAAGAAAAAGAGGTGAGGGGGCGCCTGGGTGGCTCAGTGGGTTAAGCCTCTGCCTTCAGCTCAGGTCATGATCCCAGGGTCCTGGGATCGAGCCCCGCATCGGGCTCTCTGCTCAGCTGGGAGCCTGCTTCCTCCTCTCGATCTGCCTGCCTCTCTGCCTACTTGTGATCTCCGCCTGCCTCTCTGCCTACTTGTGATCTGTCAAATAAATAAATAAAATCTTAAAAAAAAAAGAAAAAGAAAAAGAGGTGAGGTAGAGACCGATAAGAAGGTCTCGAAGATCGCTACTTGAAGCTCTATGTACCAGATACTCATTAGCCCTCTCCCATGTAGCATTTTATTTAATCCACACACTGACACTGGGAAAATATGGTATCTTCAATTTTACAGATAAGGAAACCAAGCTTCAAAAATTTGTTTTAAAAAGCTGCTTCAGGCATAAATCTGGATCTACACAGGAGTCACTTATGACTCAGTTTTTTCCTTCTCTATGTAAATGGAATTTATCCCAGAAACATAGCTTATATTCTTCTCTGTGCCCTTCTATAAGATAGTTTCAACATGATTCTGCTAAGATTAAATCCCTCTTTCTTAAGAGTCATCTGTATTAAAAGAATCAGTTGTATCTAAATTTCATAGCCATAAGAAAAGAACCAAGGGAATAAACTTAAAATGCCTTCAATTGACAATATTTCAAAGGAACATATATTACTCCTAGAATTGGGGGAAAAACATATAAATTTATTTTATGTGAAAAGAAAACTCATTCCAAACAAATTTGAGGTTCGACACAGGGAAATATCTTGAACGTCAAGGTCAAAATTGTGAAATATGCTCAACATTTTAAAAACTTGACAGCTGCTTCTCTTTGAAAGATTAAATTCAGCCCACCTCGAATACATGAATAATTTCATGAGGTTCTTTCCAGCATGTCCACATCCTATAGGACTTGAAGAGGACCTGCCCGTCTTCTAGAAGGCTGGGGCCATTGAAACCATTTGTTTCAGGGCTGCTTCGGTGTGATCCTCCAGGACTGGGGGACTTGGGCTGAGAAGACTGCTTAAGGTCCAGATCCCCATAATGGGATGTTAAGTATTCTAAAAGGTACAAATGCCCTGCACTTCAGACACCAGGATAACCTGGGAAGGTACCCTAAAGGAAGCCTTGACAGAGAAACTAGATAATTACCCACACCGGGACAAATACTTTTCCTGACTTCTGGCTTAGAAAGGGACTCCAGGGGAATTAAACGAAGCTGGTAGGACATTGAGACTTATGCCGGATTGGGCACTTGTCAGTTGCCTTTTAGGCTACAAACTCACTTAAATTAAAACCATTTTCAGAGATTACAATGCCCCGTTTATTTTTGCTGAAACTGGCAAAAAGTCCAGCAAAAAGGCAAATGCAGAAATGTCAAGTCTGAAGACTAACACACTGCGATGTGTCACGCTCCCAGGAAGTAAGGTATGTGTGGGCAGTCCAACCCAAGATGGTAAGCCGAAGGTCATGGAAGAGATAATGTGTACACAGTTTCAATTTTCAAGACCCCTTTCGAAGCATCAAACTGCATTCCATCATTATCAGGAAGACTCTGCTTTCCACTAAGAAACCGGTTGCGAGACTCAGTAGTTTCTTTCAAGAATACGTTCTTTGTAAATTTATTTTTAAGTTACTGAATCAAATAAGTTACTATAAAAATTATTAGAAGATCAACAACAAGAAAAAAATAATACTATGAAACCTCAGAATTTGGCCCAGATGATGATTAACAAGTCCCAAGTTTTTCGATAGGGTATTAAGCACTATTGAAAATATTATCAATTACTGCTTGATTCACTCAGTAATTCTGAAGTAAAAGCTATAAAAGAATCAAGGTGAGGCAATGCTTGCTGTGTTTGCCTTTTGTCTAGAAGAAGCAACTAGAGACAGTGATGCTTGGGTGGGTAACATGGGCCTTTTATGGCCAACTTCAGTCTCTACAAATAAACACCATTATTTTAAAATAATAATTTTTCATTTTTATTTTTTTTTAAGATTTTATTTATTTGTTTGACAGACAGAAATTACAAGTAGGCAGAGAGGCAGGCGGTGGGGACGGGGGGGGGGGGGGGGGGGGGGGGGGGCAAGCTCCCTGCCAAGCAGAGAGCCTGATGCGGGGCACGATCCCAGGACCCTGAGATCATGACCTGAGCTAAAGGCAGAGGCTTTAACCACTGAACTACCCAGGCACCCCAATAATTTTTTTATTATGGTAAAAATATATAGCAAAATTTTACCATTTTAACCATTTTTAAGTATATGATTCTGGCATTAAGTACATTCACATTAAGTGCAACCATCACCACCATCCTTTTCATCTTTCCCAAATGGAGCTCTTTCCCCTTTAAACAGTATTTTCTCCATTCCCTCCTCCCCTAGTCCCTGTTGATCACGAACCAACTTTCTGTCTCTATGATGGTGACCACTCTAGAAAATGCATAAAGTGGAATCATAACAATATTATTTCCTTTTGTAATTGGCTCACTTAGCATCATATCTTCAAGGTTCATCATGTTTTATCGTGTGTCAAAAAATCCCCTTCCTTTTCACGGCTGAATAATACTCCATTGTAGGTACACACTGCATTTTGTTTACCCATTTACCTAACTATGAACACTAGGGTTGCTGTCATCTTTTAGCTATTGTGAATCAGGTTGCTATGAGCATAGGTGCACAGATACCTGTTTGAGACCCTGCTTTTACTAATTTTGAGTATATACCCAGAAGGAGCTTTGCTAGGTCACATGGTAATTCTATGTTTAATTTTTTGAGATACTGCCATAGCATTTTCCATAGTATCTGCAACATTTGACATTCCTCCCCATCAGCAATGTCCGAGGGTTCCAATTTCTCCACACCTTCAACAACACTACTACGACTGCACACTTTTACTCCCGGCCTTTCTCACTTCCTCTCTCTGCTCTTCCTCCTTCCTCCCTCCCTTTAAATCATCATCCTAACGAATATGAAGTACGCTCTCCTTGTGGTTTGGGTTTGCATTTGTCTAACAAGTAATGATGCTAACCATCTTTTCATGCACTTATTGGACACTTGCACGTCTTTTCTGGAAAAATGTCTATTCAACTTAAAACACAGTAAGAAATGTATATTTGAAAAAAAAAAAAAAGAAAAGAAAGTATATTTGTTCTCTTCCCACTGCTTCTGGCTAGAGATCCTAAAACGCTCACAATTTCCTAAGTGATAAGAACTGTAAGAACAACTTTTTACTATAATATTTGATTTGTGTCCCCAGCTCCTGAATCAGCTTCAGATTAATAAAGGTTATTCATAAAAAGCCCCTTTCAACCACACCTGAGTTATGTTAACGAGGTGATTTTGGAAATCCCCTAGGATGACTGCCAGAGGAAACAACCATGCAATTAGAGAAATGGAACTTCCAGTCCCAACCCCAACCTCCATGGAGGGAAGAGGGACCGGCAGCTGAATTTTCACCAAAGGCCAATGATATTGTCAAACACACCTATACAGCGAAAACTCCATTAGAAACCTTAACCAACGGAATTTGAAGAGCTTCTGGGTTGGTGAACAAGAATGCATTCACGTTCCAGGAGGGTGGCCCTCCACAGGGATTAAAGGTTCTGTGCTCAGGACCCTTCCAGATATCACCTGGTACATCTCATTATCTGTCTGCATATGTGTGTCTTTTAATATCTCCTTTATTATAAATTGGTAGTAATAAGAAAACCATTTTCCTGAACTCTATGAACCGTTTTAGCCAATTATCAAACCTGAGGAGGGAACAGGGGAACCTCTGATTTGTAGTAAGGTCAGACAGAAGTTGTGGGTAATCTGGGACCCACTACTTATGACTGGAGTCCGAAACTGGGGGCAGTCTTGTGGGATTGAGTCCTTCCTCTGTGTGAATTGCACTAATTCTAGGTAGTTAGAGCCAGAACTGAGTTCAATTGTAGAGCAAGCATTCAGAATCTGCTGAGAATTGGAGAATAATTCGATATAGAAAAACCACACATCTGGCATCAAAAGTGAATGAAATATTGAGAAGAAAGTGTTTTTCTTTTATAAGTTCTTTGTGCTTTCTTGAATTTTTAAAAATTGTTGTTGTTACTGTATAGCTGTAGGAGTTCTTTATATATATATTTGATATTAATCCCTTATCAGATATATGACTTGCAAATATTTCCTCCATTTTCTCGGGTTGCTTTTTCGTTCTGTTGATAGTGTCCCTTGCTGCACAAGTTTTTATTTTGAAGCCCAATTCCTTCTTTTGTTGCTTGTGTTTTGGCATCCTATCTAAGAAATCATTGTCAAATTCAATGTCATGAAACTTGTTACATTTTCTTCTAAGAGTTACAGTTTTAGCTCAAACGTTTAGGTTTTGGATCCATTTGGAGTTAATTTTTTTTTTTTTTTAACTGAGAAAAGTCGTTTATTTATCTGAGGTAGGAGAAAGAAAATTCCTCAAGTGGTTTCCATTCTTTCATGCCAATCAGGCTGTTCTCAGTTGAACAGCACGGGTCTTGGGACCTAATTTTTGTATATGGTGTAAGGTAAATTCCCAACTTCTGTATACTGAGTTTCCCCAGCACCATTTGTTAAAAGATTGTCCTTTCCTCATTGAATAGTCTGGACACTCTTATTGAAAATCATCTGAGTAACAATTTCTTTAAAAGCCTTTTCTAAGCAAGGAACTCTGTTAAGCTGATAATAGAATCTGTGCCATTTCATTAAGCAAAATCTCCCCAGACCTTTCTATGGAAGTATTAGTACCCCAGCAAGCATCTGTGGTCCTCCTACCATGAGCCAGGCCCTGGATAAATCAACATGGACATAGCACTGAAAGAGATGAGATCACAGTTACTCTTGCTCATGTTGCAAAGGTTGAGATAGACACAAAAACCCATACTTACGATCTTTTCTGCTAAATGTTAAGGTTAGGAAGTCTGCACACATTCTAATAGAAAACAGCAACATGCCACAATGCTTATTTTGTAGAAAAAAAATTTTTTTTATCACCCTATAGTGAAACCCCCTGCAGTCACTTCCCAGCTCCCCCTAACTTCCTCAGCTTTATATGATCACAAATCTACTTTTTATCTGTATGGATTTGCCTGCTTTGGACATTTCATGTTAACAGAATCATACAATATGTAGTCCTCTGCAATGGTCTTCTTTCACTTAGTATGTTGTAGCATGTATCAGCACTACCTCAACTTCATTGACAAATATTATTCTGTTGTATGGATATACCACCTTTTGTTGACCCATTCATTAGCCGATGGACATGCAGGTTATTTCCACTCTTTGGTAATTACAAATAACGCTGCTGTGAACAGTCATGTACAAGCTTTTGTGTGGATTCCATTTGCATTTTAAAAGAAGATGATTAGAGAGGAAGTTCTTTGATGCAAATGACACACAATTCCAGCAGTGTGGAGTTCAACAAAATGCCCAAGATTGAGAAATACATTATGATGCTATTCCGGTCTCCAAAACATCAGTCCCAAAATGACAGCTTTCTAAGCCAAACTTCTTTCGACATTATCATTTGTTCTACAAATATTACAACTGTGTGCCAGATAAGGTGTTGGAACTGGAGTTACAATGGTGAACAAGATAGACACATGCTGTTTATTGAGCCAAGAGGCACCAAGGAGAGTGCTGATTTTTTTTTTTTTAATCTTTATTTATTTATTTTTAAGTAATCCCCATGCCCAACATGGGGCTCGAACTCATGACCCTGAGATCAAGAGGTGCATGCTGAACCTACTGAGCCAGGCACCCTGAGAGTGTTAATTAAGAGAGCAAATATAATAAAAACTTAAACACACTACCATAAAGGAATTACATGGTAATCAGAAAAGAGCTAAACACCTAGTTGTAGTAAGAAGAGGAAAATGCCAATTAAAACTTTCTTACAGAAAACTAAGCCCTTCAAGACAGATGCAAGTTTCAATATACAGTTTAAAGAGATCAGAGGGCTCATCTCCTTCCTTGCCTACTCCAAGTCCCAACCCAAACATCTTATAAATGTCTAAAATGTTTTCATCGCCAAAATATAATGGCTCATAATTTTAAGATCTCTAAGGAGACACACATCCTTCCACACTACCTTACCTCAATATTTAATAAAGGCCATCCTATCTTGTTTTAAATCTTATCCAAATCCTTCATTCAGGTAAGTCTTTGCCCTCTTAGTCTGTCATCAAAGGCAGAATATAAATATATAAATATATGTATATATTTATATTTATATAAATATAAAGAAATATAGCAGATGTCCCCAACATACTTTCAGGATTCATTCTGATATTTAACATTAATAACTTACCACTTAATATTTTTCCACACTGAATTCAAGTTTTGTTTTACCTGGAAGCCTTATTTTCTTAACCTGTTGATCATCTTTATGATGCTTTCTAATGTTTCCAACCACTTCTTTTCAAAGACCTAAGACTAGATTCTTGTTTACCTAAGGATAAAGCCAGAACTTAGTACAAAGTACTCTGTTACTTGACCTGTACATTGGCCTATTGATTTCAGCTTTATACCCACAAGGCCTTCTCTTAACTCTACTTAGAGGACACTTGGTCCAGAAAGGATCAACTTACAGGACTCAGAAAGAAGCCAACTCAATACTATTTTAGGGGGGAAAAAATGTCACTATCGGATAAACTCAAAATGTATGCCTTCTGAGCATGCATTCAAATTGCGATCACATCATCATGAGCCTTCCATATAAAAATGTAAGCATTCTCTTATGCCCTACCCTTTTGCCCTTGACATTAACTTCTACTACTTTTTTGACCACGCCTCCCAATGTCCACAATCATTCTGACTTAAATCCATCCCTCTTTCCCATCCCCACCAACAGCCGGGTCATTTGTGTGTGTTTCTTGCACCTCTATAGAACATTCCATAGAATACTGCAACTAAGCACTAGATTTAGTGATCACTTCAAAAACATTTCTTGCTATGACCCTTCAGACCCACTATAACATTAATTCCTAATTAAGCATACTTTCAATGTGTTACAAAGAGGAGGCACCTCACAGAGTTTTACAGTATAATCTCTTGTTTGAGGTCCCGTTAAGTGTGACCAGGGGAGGACTATTGTCAGCTTCCCTAAATCATGCTAGGTCACTTCTTCCACTTCCCCTCAGTGTACTGGACTGCTGCTGTGTCACACGGAGAGACCACATCAGTCTGACAGAACTTACTCTCTTTCAAACCACACTGGTACACCTGTTACCCTTCAGCCTCCAAGGTGTTTCCAAATTGATTTGCTGATGATATCCACTACTTCTCCCTGAACGCCCCATTTTCTTCCAGATCATAAACACTTTCAGATATGTCATCTCAAGGTCCTTCTTCCTCTGTGGTACATAGAAATGACATATTGCTCCTGTTCTAATTCCATATTCTCTCTACAACTGATGCTCTGTGAGGGTTTCACCCAGAACAACTGCTTCCTTATTCATCAGTGCCTACAGATTTTAATCCAAGCAGTCTGCTAAAACAGTCTTTTAGCTGTCCTACCAACCACCTCTTCTAACAATGTTGCTTCCTCCCTCTACTACAAGTCAACACCACCAGACTTTTTAAAACAAAGAAGTCCTGCTTTTGAAAAAAACAAAACAGACAATTTGACCTATTGTTGTCATTAAAAACCAACTCCCTCCTTTACCTGACAGAGAGACCACATTTCCCTATCCTGTCGCTTCTGATGTATTTAAAGAATGTTTCCCTTGATGCGTTTTGAAGGTTGCTTCTCATTTCCTGCTTGAGCTTTCCTGACTTTCCTCTACTGCTGTTTCTTTGTATTCCTCCTTGGCCCTCTGCCATTCCCCACCCCTCCACCCCAACTTTGTCTTAGCATTCTTGTTCTTGTCTCCACTATTCAAGCAGTTCTTTGTTCCTCCCATTGGGTTTCCTCCTATCTTACCTACCTCAGTTAGAATGACCTTTCATTGTTCCTTTACCTGAATTTCATGAAAGCATAGTTAGTACTTTCCTCTTAAAATACCTGAAATCACTTTCACAAATTCAACTTCATTCATTTGACTTTATCTTTTTTGCCATTGAAAGAGAAATACCATCAACCTTCACAACTGATGCCAATCTAAATCCTACACGTGTAATAGTTAATTTCAAATATGGCCTCCACCCTTTTCAAATCTTCTTGCTGTATTCTCCAAAATGATCCTACTGTTCCTCTGGGAGTTTATTTGTTTCTAGAAGGCAGAAGAGGACATGGAGATCCCTAACACCACCCAGGTCTTTGAGTTGGTTAGGTGGACAGAAAGTCTGCCCATGGCTTCTCTTAAATAAGAGAGCTACATTAAAGCTACTTGAAAGGGTTCCCTTTGCTCTTTCTAAGATTTTACTTCTGAAATTAAATTAATTCTGAAACTTCCTAATGATCTCCGTTAATGTCCTCTTAAATGGCAAAAAGAATTGTGCAAATGGTGGCACAGCCTTACTTTTCAAGTCCCCACCTATTCTTCAAGAGTCCACACTTTTGAATTCTTAGGTAATTTATACATTAGACAAGTCAAGCAGGGTGTAAGTCAAGAAGAGGGGATTCCGGGGCACCTGGGTGGCTCAGTGGGTTAGGCCGCTGCCTTCGGCTCAGGTCGTGATCTCAGGGTTCTGGGATCGAGTCCCGCATCGGGCTCTCTGCTCAGCAAGGAGCCTGCTTTCTCCTCTCTCTCTGCCTGCCTCTCTGCCTACTTGTGATCTCTCTCTGTCAAATAAATAAATAAAATTTAAAAAAAAAAAAAAAGAAGAGGGCTTCCCTCCCCCAATTTTCCTTATTTCCTATATTTTAGCAAACTCATAAAAAATACATCTGTAGAGCCTCCTGCCATTGTAATTTCTTGGCTAATGAGGGATTCTCTGAACCTGTTCACTTGAATGGTTTAAATGACCTTATGGTCATTTACTAATGATCAAAACATAACATACCGATTACTAATTGATTCTCAGTAAATCAAAAATAAATAGATACATGGCAATCTCTGTGAACAGGGTTGTTTCACTGCTCAGTGGCCCAGTCCAGGTCACACACAGAGACAACATTAACACTCCACCTTCGAAACAGAGGGCACCATGACAGTATTGAGCAGATGAAGAACATCAGGGCCCAGAATCCTGGGACTGAAGGAAATAGCAGCATACAAGATTACACTCTCCGGTACTGGGGTTTTTCTTTAAGTAAGCTCTGTACCCAACCTGGAGCTTGAACCCACAACCGCAGATTGAGAATCACATGCTATACCAACTGAGCCAACCAGCCGCCCCTGGAACTAGACTTTGAACCCTGGCTCTACCATTTGATAGCTGTGATCCTGGGCAGGTCATACAAATCCTCTATGCCTCTACTTCCTCATCAGTAAAATGGGCATGAAAACAGAATTACATATCTCAAAGGGTATTTGAGAGGCCTTAATACATGTAAAGCATGTAGGACTCAATAAGCAATTCCCTTAAGTTTACACAGAAAGGAGATTTTATATCAATTAATAAAATAAAAACACACACTTAAAATCACATAGGTAACCGAACTTGGAGAGAGATTGTTATACATCTCATGTATATGATATGCCGAGACTGGCCTGAGTATCACAGTGATGCTTGCCTGTTGAACTTGTATTTTGGAAACATCCATTCCATACTTGGCATCTTATCTGGCTTTGCCAAGACAGCACCCATGATATGGTTTTCTAAAATGCTGACAATACCAAAGCTAGTTCTCAACAAAGGATAAGCAATATCAATTTGGAAGACTACACTGAACTTACATCCATTCCAATAAAAATGTGATGAGTTTGCACTTTTTATCTTATCCTCCAGAAAACAGTTCAAAAACAAGTATTTTATGCTGTCTTTTGAAAATAAGAAGCAGCAATATAATGTGATAAAAAAAAAAAACCTAGAATGGTATGCACAAAACATTTCCAACATGGACAACAATTTATCACCTTTCTTTTCCCAAATGATGAAGCATCGTTTATAAACCATCATCTGTTTCATTTCATTCTCCTCCCTAGTTAGCATCGAAACACCATTCTATTTCAACAGTTCCTTCTCCTGCAGAAGAGTTTTAAGGGCCAATATTAATTCATATATTTGGAAAAGGGACCAAAAGCAATTCAGATTTCCATTCTGTACTGGAAAAGAAGAAGGCCACAAGCCTTCTAGCGGCTAGCTCAGCTGAGAAAATGCAAAAGCCTAAGAGTAGGAAAATCCTTTTTTTTTTTTTTAAGATAATACATGACTGACAAATCAAGAAACATGACATTTAGGAACACAGCACCACTCCTATCTATTTGTTTTTGGTAAGCAAGTCCTTCACACCTTCAGAATGAATTATACAACTACAACACCTGTGTTACAAAGTGCTTTCGTCCATTTTTCTCAAACTAGGCTACTTGAAATATTTGTATTTCATGAGCTAGGCCAAAAGTACTGTGCCACCAAAATTGCAAAATAGCATTCTTTTTAATTCGAAGAGGGTAAGGGAGCAAAGGAAGCAAGTAGAATTTTTGTGATTTAAGGCTTTTCTCCTGTAAGATGTTAATTTCAATACCATGGTAAAATGAATGATCTTAGGAGATATAATGAGTAAAATGTAGCCTGTAGGAACCTTTACAACTTACAACATTTAACACCGTCAACACATCTACTTTTCTAGGTATCTGAAGCCCTCATAATGGCACTTTCTTCCAGACAGTTCTGGAACTTTCTGGAATAGAAACACTGCTCCCAACAATGTCTTAGCAGGGCAGGTTATGGCCCCTTTAACTGGCTGATCTACAGCTTAAGATAGTCTTTTCCTGGGGTTCACTGCTGAGTTATCCATAATATAAATGTGAAAAGATTTTTATATATATTTCATATATTCATATATTTCAATAATAGTAATTTCATATATTCAAAAAATTAACACAAATATCTTATTAAAAATAAAATAGCAAGACATTAAGCAATAGAAACTATATAAAAAAATCTGCCAAAAAATGAAAAGACATTTCTGTCCATAAAATAGGGTTTTTAAAAATGCTTTCTGAACTTTCTATAATGGATGTGATTTACTTTAAAAAAAAAAATTATCTCCAGGAGTGTCTGGGTGGCTGTTGTTAAGCATCTGACTCTGGCTCATGTCATGATCCCAGGGTCCCAGGATGGAGCCCAACATCGAGCTCCCTGCTCGGCGGGAAGCCTGCTTCTCCCTCTCCCACTCCCCCTGCTTGTGTTCCCTCTCTTGCTGCGTCTCTCTCTGTCAAATAAATCAATAAAATCTTAAAAAAAAAAAAAAAAAGAGAAAGAAAGAAAGAAAGAGATCAACTAAAACTGTCAATATAAAGAAACTAGTCTTTGGGGAAAAAAATTATCTCCAGAGGACTAAATATTAATCCTCCTCTTTACTTATGATTTACTTTCAGAATCAGTTAAAAAATTTTAAAAAGGGCCTTCTAAAAAAAATCCATTAAAAACAACTGAGCTTCTCAAAAATTATTATTAACCTCAAATGGAATAAATGCTGATAAACAAACAAAAAAACCTTCTGACATCTTTCAAATGCTAACAGAATCTATTAAATAAAAATCCTGTTACCACGTTTTCCCCATATATGAGAGTTTGGTTACTGGACCTATAGACATGTGTCCTTTCCCCACTCCCCTATCATGAGCCCTCAGGACAGTGGTTACAGGCCGGAGTTCAAACAATGACAGTCATATAGTCAGATGGAAGTCAGAAACTGGTCAAAGCCACTTACCTGGCACCTCCTTTCTATGATTGTTTGACCCCATATCAACCTTATCCTTCAACCCCAATCTTCTCCCATTTCAACGGGCTCACTGTCCTCCAAGCCTAACTTAGACTCCGTGGTCCGAGTTTACGATCAATTCCTTGCGAACATTTTCATCTGCCTTGCCCGTCTCTGCCACCATTGGGCCAGTCTGGGAATCAATACAGGTTCAGCCTAACCATGTGCAACAGAGCAGCTAAAATTGCAAGAGGGAAAATACCCACGCAGCCCATAGCTTCATGGTCTTACCTTAAATTCGTTACTGCAAATCTCCAGCGAACACTCGACGCTGCAAGGTGACTCTTCTACACTTCCCTCCTTATTTCACTTCATAGTTTTCTGGGATGACCATCTATTTCCTAGCTTTCCCTCTCTCCTCAAACCTCCTCTTCTTTCTTATTCTCAGCTGATCACCGTCCTCCATTTGTCACAGATAGACAAGAACTACCTCCTCTTACCCTCTAATCTACCAAATTTGCGTACCTGGGTATTAATGGCCTTTCCTCTTCTTAAGATGGAAAAGTCTCTGCTCCTGGGGCCAGCCCTTCCACTGTCCAGTCCTTTGTCTTCCTTCCCACACCTAGATCATTATCGGGAGCACACAAGCTTGCCTTAATACTGCTCATATTAAAAAACCGAAAATGATCGTTCTATGTTCATGTTTCCCTTTACCCATATGATGCAATAACACATATAAACATATATATGTACACACATACATATAATAGATTACGTGCAACCGAGAAATTGTAGCTATGCTGAAGATGATCTACCCTTCAGCTCTAGCTCTAAGAACATGAAAACTAAGCAGTTTTCAGAAAATTACTTAGCTGGAGAATACGCTGTTGCATGAACAACATAACACAGAAATGGAACGAGGCTGCATACAGTATGAAAAAAAATATTAAAACAAAAACGGGAGTGTCATGATTTGGTGTTCCCAAAGGAGGTTTTCCCTTGCAGGTGCATTGGTGCGATCATTTAGAGAATGCAATTCTCTCTCAAATGCACGGATGCCTTGATGGGTAAATCTTCCAAGAAGGAGGCAGGACAAGTCAGGGAGGTGACTTGGAAAGGCACCCTCTGTTCATGCTGGGTTGACGGGTCTCGGAAAAAGGAAGAGTGGTATTCACTTAGAAAGCCTCTCGAGCAAGCTTGGGATTTGGACCTGCGTGCCCCCCTGGGGACGCCTGGGAGAGAGACAATCCTGAAAGATCATGGTGTACAGAGTATGCCTGAAAAGAAGACTAGAGGCAACAGCCCATGACTTACAAGACACAAGAGACCTGCAATCCAGACAAGGGACAAGGGGAAGAAGTTCATATCCTGGGATTCATCCCTATGCTAACTCCTCCGAATTCCACTTTAGGGAAGAATGTCCATTGCCAGGATAAACATCTTTTGTTACTAAAAGGCTCACAAAAATTCTTTTTTTTTTAAAGATTTTATTTATTTATTTGACAGAGAGAGATCACAAGTGGGCAGAGAGGCAGGCAGAGAGAGAGGAAGGGAAGCAGGCTCTCGGCTGAGCAGAGAGCCCGATGCGGGACTCGATCCCAGGACCCTGAGATCATGACCTGAGCCGAAGGCAGCGGCTTAACCCACTGAGCCACCCAGGCGCCCAAGGCTCACTAAAATTTAAAGCCAGTTTTTCAGTCACATGTAAACGTTGTGTTATACAAATAACACCTGTTATTTACTACTCACTGTTTTTTTATTTATAGGGTCACATTTTCTCCAGCATGTACTGAGAAGTAATCCAAGACTGTGCTGGGGGGCGGGGGGAGGTGAGCAATAACCCGCTCTTGTTCCGGGCAGCCACAATTGTAAATCAGCAACGCAAGCAACCAGAGTGGGCAGGTGACTTAACCACTAAGCTCAAATAATTCTATGAACTCTGTATTTGAGGAACGAGAACCCCAAATCTAGTCTTATACAACCCAAACCAAAGAGCATAAACTCATAAAAGAAAACGGCACAGGGTAGAAAGATGACAAAATATTAAAAAACAGAATTTAGGACAGAAACTGGCAAATGGGCCGATTTCTTCACTGACTTCTCTTCCTCCCCCCTCCAAAGTGTACAGACACGTTCATACCTGCCCTGCTTACCCAGGTGCAGAGCAATACTTCCGCCCCATTACCTGCTACTCTGTTTTTCTCGCTCAGCATCAAGAGCATAATTTTCGCTAATCTTATGGCCAGATCAGACAAATCAGTGAATTATAGGATCAACTGGCTGCTTGTAATTAGTCTTGCCCGGGAGGTTGAAGAGAAGCCATCCATACCCGAGTGTAAACGGTGGCTGAAAAGAGGTCTGGAGACTGAGCTGCCATGAACTAGCTGAGTCCATGGTTGAGAGCCCTCTGCTCTCTCCAGGGCCTCATCCACAAGTTGGAGGGCTGAGACCACAATGACCTTCTTGCTTTCTTGCTTAGATGAACAATGAGGGACCAAACACACCCTTCTTTCTCAACTCATCTTACTTCCATGTATTCCCCCTAATAATTCCCAATGTATCCATAACTCTAAGAACTGATGCCAACAGAGTTGGTTGAGATGCCATGGCCTGCCTGAGCTTTTTTCCCTGAATCCACGAGCTAAGTTCCAAACCCGAAAGGGAAAAGAAAAGTCCCAATACAAAACACCACCTTCAAAGAACCTGCAAATCACTGCCCCACACATGTGTAGTGAGGAAATGCTGAAAGAATGAAGACAAGTCAGAAAACTGTGTTTTACTTGAAATGTCCTACTTATTCCCAGGTGGCGCTGGCATTGCTCTTTGATAAACGGAACTGGAATTTTCTGAAGCTGAGAAGGTAACAGCTGACCAGCACCTTGATGGTCACTGCTTACACTTTCTCCAGCTCCAGTTCCACACGGTCATAGAGCTCAGGGGTCAAGCTCAGGATCAACCCAGGAAGGCAAGGCTCTTTTAAACAATCTTGGAATAAAAGCAAGTGTAAGCATTATTATGAACACATGATAATCTTAGGCTCCTCTACAAGAAATTAGCACAATAGCAGCACAAGTCTGCAAGACCTGACAAGACCAGCATACAAACAAGTATCAACATTATCTTTTTAAGAAGTGAGGGAAATTGGAGGGGGAGATGAACCATGAGAGACTATGGACTCTGAAAAACAATCTGAGGGTTTTGAAGGGGCGGGGCGTGGGAGGTTGGTTGAGCCTGGTGGTGGGTATTATGGAGGGCACCAATTGCATGGAGCACTGGGTGTGGTGCATAAACAATGAATTCTGTTACACTGAAAAGAAATTAAATTTAAAAAGTGAGGGTCTAAGACAAAAAGATCACTGAGGCAGCAGAACTACAAAACAAACAACTAATGAGCCACGGCTTGGGAAGAATTCTTACCTCCACTCCCACTCTGGGCCCCAAACTAGTCCTATTTTCCTTTCCATATTTGCCCAAGATCTAATGCTTAACTTCGTGACACTATATGACTTATAATAAAATTATTTACATCTTACGATTAAAACTACTATTCCCGCTTTGGTTCTTAGAAACTTCTTGTTCATAGATACTACTAAGAAGTACCCACCCACCGTCCCTCCCCCCCACATGCACGCACACACGCCCGCGTGAGCAAAAAAGCCACTATTATTTGACCATCTTGATGCCACACAAATTTGTCTTCCAGAGAAAAACATTCAGTCTATAACTTTTTTCCTTCCTCGCACAGCTGGATCTCACAGCAGCATCTAAAGCAGACGGGAGGCTAGTAAGCAGAAGCCAGAAGGCCGATTAGACTGTTGGCCATCTGTACGTCACAAATAAAGGACCATCGCTGAAAAGGAAAGGTCACTGGAGATGAATTGCACTCGATAAAGAGTTGGGGTCGCGATACCGGGCCTAGCTATTATCGACTGCTATAAAATTCCTCGCAAAAGGAGAAACGCTGCCTTGGCCGGGATTTCTCAGGGCATGGGAGGATTTACTCAATCGAACTGCGGTTTGTCTTACTCGGGGAGCCGCCGAAGCGTGCATCCGACTCTCTGTACAGTTGTACCAGTTCAGAGGACGCACAGGTCCCTCCGTTAACCCGGTGTTGAGGAAGATGCTGTCGGGTCGGGAGAAGTCCAGGCTTAGGAAGAAACAAAAGGGCTGAAACCACGTATTTATTTATTTATTTATTTATTTATTTATTGGAATAAAAGCAAGTGTCATAAATAAAAACAGGGTTGGGGGTGCGGAAACACGCCTGGGTGGCTCAGTGGGTTAAAGCCTCTGCCTTTGGCTCAGGTCATGATCCCAGGGTCCTGGGATTGAGCCCCGCATCGGGCTCTCTGCTCAGCGGAGACATCCCACTCTCTGCCTACTTATGATCTCTGTCTGTCAACGAAATTCTTCAAAATTAGGACAGAGTTGGTGCTTCCTAGTGACAGAGCGGACACCTGTGGACTTCAAGTGGTTTGCAGGATGGCAGTCTCGGTGGGACCGAAAGACCCTTCAGCCCATGGACACAGATTATTCTCACCTCATGGAAGTTCCCTTACTGGGGTCTTTGACCAAGGCAGGGTGCAGGCTCTTCCCAGTTGTCCGAGAACCTTCTCCTCCCTGCACTGCTGTCCTGCCCTTCCCAGGGCTTGGCCAATCCCCTCGCAGCGCCTGGCAGGCGGGCCTCCCACCCCGGCTGCACCACGTGGGTCTGACTGCTCCCGAGATCACCCCACGCTTCTGGCCAGCATCACCGCAGCGTGGACTGAATTTCTGTGGCCTGTTCCTCTCTAGTTTTGCTTTTTCCACTGTGGTAAAAGGAACCTGATCTACAATCATCATCTTGAGCATTTTTTTTTTTAGGTTTTTACTTATTTATTTATTTGGCAGACAGAGATCACAAGTAAGCAGAGAGGCAGGCAGAGAGAGACGGGGAAGCAGGGTCCCCACTGAGCAGAGAGCCAGACATGGGGCTCGATCCCAGGACCCTGGGATCAAGATCGAGCCAAAGGCAGAGGCTTTAAACCACTGAGCCACCCAGGAGCCCCATCTTGAGCATTTTTTAAGTGTCCCCTTTGGCGGCATGAAATCCATTCATGTGGGTAAACAGCCGTGGTCACCTCCGTCCGTCTCCAGAACTCTTGCCATGTTGCGACACTGAAACTCTATGCCCATTAAATGATTACTCTCTTACCCACTCCGCCCAGGCCCTGGAAACCACCATTCCACTTTCTGTCTCTCTGAATTTCACTGCTCCATGGACCACGTGTAAGTGCGATCAGACGGTATTTGTCCTTTTGTGACTGGCTTATTCCTTAGCATAATGTCCTCATGGGTCACCCGTGTGGCAGCATTTGACAGGATCTCCCTTCCTGGTTAAGATCGAGTATTATTCCACAGTACGGATACCACGCACTATATCGGTATATGGATAAAGCGTATATGGATACTGTGTATCGGCCCTTCCAAATGGCTTGCGCCCACCTCTTCCCAGCGCGAATAATACTGCCATAAACACGGGTCTACAAAGATCTCTTCAAGTCCCTGCTTTCAGGGGCGCCTGGCCGGCTCAGTCAAGCAGAGCCCATGATTCTTTTTTTTTTTTTTTTTTTAAGATTTTATTTATTTATTTGACAGACAGAGATCACAAGTAGGCCGAGAGGCAGGAAGAGAGAGAGAGAGAGAGAGAGAGGAGGAAGCAGGCTCCCCGCAGAGCAGAGAGCCCGACACGGGACTCGATCCCGGGACCCCGAGATCATGACCTGAGCCGAAGGCAGCGGCTCAAGCCACTGAGCCACTCAGGCGCCCCCGAGCCCATGACTCTTGATCCTGGGGTTGGGGGTTCAAGTCCGACTCTGGGGGTAGAGTTGACTTTGAAAAACAAAACAAGTAAAATAAAAACACACATTCCATTTATTATTTTTTTTTTAAGTCCTCGCTTTCAATTCTTTTGGCTATATCCTGAGAAAAGGGATTGTTGGGTCAGAGGGTAATTCTGTTTTTAATTTTTCTGAGGACCCACCCACCGCACTTTTTTTCAGAGCAGCTACACGATTTTCTCTGTAACTGGGATGATGATTAGCGACGCTGGCGAGAATGAGAGCGTAGAGAAACAGTGCTGGGACCACTGGACCTATCTCCACCCCATTCAATCAGTGAAAGGAGACTTGCCACCGTTTCGTGTTTTTGTGTTTACACAGTGAAAATGGTCGTGTTTTCTCAGTCACCCAGCGCTCTGGCGATTCCAGTAAGTGGACAGGTGCTGGGGGCAAAGAAAACGGTCCCACGGCGTACTTATCATTTAGTATGAGCCTCCTGAAGACAATACTTAAAACCAAATGGAACCAAGAGTGTACACCAGGATTAGGAAAATTCAAAAAAATGAACCGTGTGCTTTTGGAATCATATTTCAAAAACAGCACTCCCGGCCTAAGATCTAAATTGTTAATTGCACACAACAGACTGAGGAGAAAGTAATCAGCACCGAGCATATAATTTATATCTGTGATTAGCCATTCTATGTCTGATTTATGGCTTTTGGGTAGATGGATACCAATTTATTTTTCCTCTACAGGGTTCCATGCATGAAGTGTAATTACAAATTTGTTTGCATTCGCTGTGGTGTGGAATTAAAAACATAACCCTCTTGGAGACTTGGAATATAGGATGCTTTCTCGTCCTTTATTTTTCCTTTAAAATAAAAATGGATGCCAGATAGCGTTTTACGTTGGACGCAAAAGCCCACCGGTTCTGGCCACGTCGTTCTCAGAATCACTGCTTCTACCTGAGGAAACAAACGGGATCCAAGATGATAGTAACTGCAGAGAATCTGGAGTTTTCTATAGGCTTAATTATGTTGCCTTTTCATTTGGTCAGGCTCTATCACGAATACGGGCTTTAGTTTTCACACACACACATTTTACCTGAACGTACAGTTAACAAAGCTGGATATCTGAGTTTCCTTGGAGGTAAATTAATTTCAAAATGCCAAGCCCCTTCAGGGGCTCTGGCCAACACCAGGGGCTTTGGTGCAGACTTGAGAGACTGTGGTTCTGAATGACAGCAGGGCCACACACCATCTGGGGAGGCCCCTCTTGAGGGCCCGCTGCTGGGATGCTGGCCGAGCCCTGCACTAAGCCTCACGGGGGGTGTTGGTCCTGGCTGGGCCTACCTGTGCCAACCTCACGCCCTCCCCAGGGCTGCTCCTGCCCTACATCCCTTCCACCTTCTGGTCTGGCGCTCCTGGCCTTGGCATCTTTCCACCACCCCATAAGAGGGCCTTGTGCAAACCCACTTCACAGGACGTCTCCCCAACTTCACCGAATGTCTCATGAAGAAAAGCAAACTTGGAAAGACACCGCCCGGGGCCTGAGCTCAACAGAAACATGGCGCATGAGAAGGAAAACCAACCCAACTGCACAGAGCAGCCGTGTGGAGTCATGGGAGAGCTACACAATATTTTTTTTTTCAGGGTTGTAAAGATTTGTATTTTTTCAATATACAATGAGGAGATACAGACTTCAAAAAACTGGAAAAGAGAGCAGAGGTGAATGTATCACCCCAGCCCCACTGTCCCAAGCCACCAACCACATAAGCTTCATCTAGAGTCACTTCTTAGCTGTAAGCGTACTTCCCTTGCTCTGCGCAGCTAGTAGTCCATTTCTCCCTGAGTCTCTAGATTCCTGTTAGTCTCCTCTCAAAGGTTCCTGTTGTGCTGCCTCCTCTCCCTGGAGCTCATCTCTGCTCTCTCTCCCAGAGTTAATCTACCCCAAGACAACTGTCACCACCTGTGTCTGCGGTTCCCAAACTGGGTGCCCATGTGCCCTAAGATGCCACAGCGAAGTCATAGAGGCACTGAGAGATATATTAAATTTCTGAGGAAAACACGGCCATTATTTGACGCTTGTTGGATACTGGGAAAAATACTAGCTTGAGGTAGTTCACAGTGTTGACATGATTATCACCCACATTCCTTAGGGAGATATTGCCTTTACAAAGTGGGGTTCGCAGAGGTAGTCGTGATAAAAAGTACTGTACAAAAGTCAGAGTGGAACAGGAAATGGGGTCCAGTCTGGTTCCAAGGTTAGAGAAGTTGTGCAGTGCCCAACATGTGTGTACGACCCGCACGTTCTCTAAGTGTATCAGCTGGGGTTTTCCTGAGAACCAGAACCGACAGAGTGTGTGTGTGTGTGTACAGAGAAAGAAAGATTGATTTTTAAGGAACTGTTTCATGCCATTATTGGGGGCAGGTAAGTCTAAAATCTGCAAGGCAGGCCAGCAGACTGGAGACCTATGGAAGAGCTGATTTTTACAGCTTGTATCTGAAGGCAACCTGGAGGCAGAGAACTCCTTCCCCTTTGCCAGACTTCAGCCGTTACCTATTATGGCCTTCAGCTGACTGAAGGAGGTCCACTCACTGTATGGAGTTACCTGCTTTACTCAAATCCGCTGATTCAAATGTCAATCTCATTGAAAAAGATGGCTTCACGGGGAGCCTGTGTGGCTCAGTCAGTTAAGCGTCTGCCTTCAGCTCAGGCCATGATGCCAGGACCCAGGGATCCAACCCCATGCTGGGCTCTCTGCTCAGTGGGGAGTCAGCGTCTCCCTCTCCATCTGCCCCTCCCCCAACTCATGCTCTCACTTTTTTTTTTTTTTAGTTCTTTTTTGAAAAAAAATTTTAGGGGCGCCTGGGTGGCTCAGTGGGTTAAAGCCTCTGCCTTCAGCTCAGGTCATGATCTCAGGGTCCTGGGTTCGAGCCCCACATCAGGCTAACTGCTCAGCAGGGAGCCTGCTTCCCCTCCTCTCTCTCTGCCTGCCTCTCTGCCTACTTGTGATCTCTGTCAAATAAATAAATAAAATCTTTAAAAAAATTTTTTTAAAATTTTTTAATAAACATATAATGTATTTTTATCCCCAGGGGTACAGTCTGTGAATTGCCAGGTCTACACATTTCACAGCACTCATCATTCATGCTCTCACTCTTGATCTGTCTCTTAAATAAATAAAATCTTTAAAAAATAAAATAAATAAATAAAAATAAATTAAAAATGCCTTCACAGCAACATCCAGACTAATGCCTGACCAAATATCCGGTTACTATGGCCGAGCCAAGTTGACTCAAAAAATTGACTACCACTTAAGAATGAAAAATACATTATTTTTTTTCTTCCCAATTTATACAACTGTATTTTTAATCAGCCACTAAATCGTTAGGACATAAATACTTCCTGAGTTGTTTGGACTCTACTACTACTTAATAAATGCAACTGTTAGGTATTTCTTCTGGCTGACAGGCACTGAGAACTCCACGAACAGAAAAGCTTAAAAGCGTCTGACCTATATCCGCTAATGACTGCAGCCCAGATTGTATTCCCCAATTCTCTCCTTTTTTTAAATTCTCAAATTCTTGACGTGCACATTCTACATGCTTGTCAATATACATCTATTCTAAATGCATTTCAATAAACACGCATATTCCAATGCGTGCCAATATTCTTATACATTCCAAAGAGAGGAATTCCCAGTTACCTTCCCTCCAAAGTTCCAAACCCAAGTTTCTTATTTCCCCCACTGAACCTACTGTCAATCTGATTTCCAGAAATGTATTTTTAATCTCACCCACCCGTCCTCCCCATGTTAACCACTGCTCTCCAATCCACCATGGAACTCCTCTGAAACACAAGACAGTAATTCTTACCTATGTGATGTATGTTATTATAGATACGTAGACAAGATGAAAGCCCTTGTCAAAAGTACGGGCTCATAATTTTTCAGGGGGAGGGAAATGTTTATTTTTAACTTCTCCCAATTACTCATATTTAGAAAAAGCAGTCAAGAGAGGATAGGAAAAGCACATAGGCCATGGATAAATTATTATGTTTTTGTAAGGGAAACTCTCCTTGATTTGGGAAAAAAAAAAAAATATCCAGTACAACGCTGCCTCTAATAAAACATTTTGTAGGCAGACACTGCGTTAAAATGAGTCTTGATATGACGAGGCCATCCCAACATAACACATTTGAGCCAGCCTCTGTCCCAGTGATGAGCTTAATCCCACCCAAAGAGCTGAGTATGCGGGTGGCTAAAAGGACAAGTGGACCCTTGACCTTATACGGCAAAACCCAGAGGCAGAAATGTTAAAAAAATTGTCATCTTATCTATTCCCCCTAAGAACACATACACCCAAGAGTAACAGATAGCCAGCAATCCCTCTGCAAAACACTTTGACTGCAAACTCTCTTTTTCACTTATTTCTCATCATTAAAGCTGGAAACCACTAGAAGTTTTTCCCTCTTTTATTTCACTTTTGTTGGCAATATCTGCCCTACTGAATAAAGATGCTGCTCCATCATGCAGAATAATATTTATGGAACTGTATTCCTGAGATACCGAGGCAATGTGATTTTTCTCTCTCAAGGAGGGGAACTCGTTATTCATTGAGGGCAGTGGCTTTGCCATGAAAAGACGCCAGCCCGTTCACACGGGGCCTCTGGCTCCAGCTGAGTGAAGGCTGCTATCACCAGCCCTCGAGCACCTAAGGATGTCGGCAGCCCTGTGGAGAGCTCAGGATCTTGTAAAAACAAACATCAAAAGGCTAGAAAACAACTGACAGCTCAGGGAAAGTCCATACAATATTTGGTTAATGCTAAAAAACGAGCAACTATGACGATCTGAACGTATTTATCTAACAGAAAAACAAGCCCACGCTATGAGACTGACAAGGAAGGTAACAAAATATAAATAAACAAACTCATAATTGGGGGTTTGGGGACAAGCAAGATATCTGATATAAAAACATGTGTGACGAAAGAACAGCACGGTTAAATGTATTTATACTTCTCTGTGAGAGTACTCTCTCAGTGTATACACTTGGGGGCAATGAACTTGGGAAAAATCGATAGGCTAACTTGTGAATTGTAGTATTTTTAGTATATGAATTTCCCCACCGGCCAACGTTTATAGTAATTTCTAATTCCAGCACTTTCTAGACTACACAATCTTACCAGCCCCCTCCAGACACTCAGAATAAACATAACCTGAATTTTCCAACACTATTACTAAAAATAAGAGGACCACCCAGCGAGCATCTCTCACTATCATAAGAACTATTTGAACAGGCAGCTTTCTTTAAATTCATTCCATTCAAAGCCTTCAGAAAATTAGCAATTCTCCATGAAGAAAACAGAACATTGGAACCAAAAGGGGTATGCGGGCATCTAGTCACTGGCTTGGAAATACACTATTTTTTAAAATTTGAGGTTTTTTTTTTTAAGATTTTATTCATTTATTTGAGAGAGTGTGTGTGAGAGAGAGCGTGAGAGAGGAGGAGGTCAGAGGGAGAAGCAGACTCCCCATGAAGCTGGGAGCCCGATACAGGACTCAATCTTGGGACTCTGGGATCATGACCTGAGCCGAAGGCAGTCGCTTAACCAACTGAGCCACCCAGGCGCTTAAGCCTTTCTCCTGATAGATAAAAGTGGTGACACCCTGCTTCAAAAAGAAAGTGAGAGGCCAGGGGACAGAACGAGGACTGCAGGAGCACAGAGCCACTGAAGGGGAATGAGACCCACTCTGAAATCATCCTGGAGTTCCTTTCTAGGAGCAGAATTTCAAGAGCTGATAAAGTCAGCGAGGCATGGACATGGGGGATTCTGGAAACAAGTCCACTTCAAATGGCGAGATATGTTTAGAAACATTCAGAATGTCAACTGCTTAATAGTCTGAAATGTGATGGTCAAATCCATTACCCCACAGCACATGACAACTTATCCCCATTTGTCCACGACTTACCCAGTTTGAAAACCGGAAGTCCCTAGTCTCCGGAGCCCCTCTGTGCTGGCAAACCGAGACAGGCCAGTATAATATGTGGCAGGTGACCTGACTTTGAAGTGACTCTAAGCACAGTAAACAGGAAGAGATAAATACCCCAGAGCGAGGAATACCTATCGGGGTAGACACACCACCCAGTGCCAGGAAAAGAAATCTGCATTTCCAACATCATCCGGGTGTACGGTGAACATACTAAAAGACAGCTAAAGGTGGGGCACCTGGCTGGCTCAGTCGGTTAAGCCTCTGCCTTCGGCTCAGGTCATGATCCCAGAGTCCTGGGATCAAGCCCCACGTCAGGCTTTCTGCTCAGCGGGGAGCCTGCTTCCCCTTCTCTCTCTCTGCCTGCCTCTCTCCTATTTGTGATCTCTGTCTGTCAAATAAATAAATAAAATCTAAAAAAAAAAAAAAAAAAAGACAGCTAAAGGTGTTCTAGACTGGACTCCAAGTTCATTTTCCAGGTAGAAAGGGACAGCTAAAGTGTATAAAGAAAGATTTTAGCTAAGCAAGTAACTATTCTCTTTATAATCTTCATTATATCAGATTTTTTTTTAAAAAGATGTTATTTATTTATTTGACACAGAAAGAGAGAGAGATCACAAGTAGGCAGAGAGGCAAGTAGAGAGAGCAGGCGAAGGAGACACCCCGTCGAGCACAGAGCCCAATGCGGGGCTTGATCCCAGGACCCTCGGATCATGACCTAAGCCGAAGGCAAAGGCTTCACCCACTGAGCCACCCAGGCACCCCATGAGATCTTTCTTCGATAAGCTTTTTTTTTTTTTTTTCATGATTGTATTTATTTGAGAGAGAGAGAGAACAAAACCGAGGGGGTTGGGCAGAGGGAGAAGCAGGCTCCGCGCTGAGGACCCTGGGATCATGACCTATCAGATCCTTAACCTACTGGGCCACCCAGGCCTCTCCCTTGATAAGCTATTTTGTCCCCCCCCCCCAATACTGGATAATATCAAGATAAACATCCATCCAGTACTTTAAATGATCAAAAGTCAGAATCAACATAAATAAAAAGTGAGAGTATAAACGGATACCACTTCACTGTTCCTGTCCTAAAAATATTGAGCTCTCATTGTGGCAACAATGAGACTTACAATCACTTTCACCAGTGACTACCGTATTTGAAAACAGACTAACGCTCAGAGCCCAGCGGCAGATCTGGCTGATGTACTCTGGAGCCAGAGGCAGGAGTGAGTCTGACCCCTTTGAAAAGAGACAAGTGCTGTTTTCATGATTAGTCAAAACTCCTCCTCCTTCTTTTCAGGTGGCTTCCAATACTCAGAACCCCTCTCCAGAAAACAGGCAGAGAGGCACGTTAACTTTCCCTGGGTTTCTATCTCCTTGAACTAGAGGAGTTCCATATTCGAAGCCAAAGCTCAGACAAAGACAGGGAACTCCTATTTGCTGGGGAAATCCTGTGGGAAACTCTTGGGTTCTTTCCACTCAGTCTGGACCTCAAATTTCATCCTCCCTTTGTTTTAAGGTAGACCCTCTGTGGAGCTCCTGGTTGCCGTGGACCACCTTCTCCGCCCCCGCCCCCGCCTCCCCTGACCTTTTCCACGCCCCTCCTTTCCTGTGTCAGCCTTCCCGAGATGCCTCAGGACACTGCCTGGTCCCAGGGAAGACCCCTGTGCTAGAGAAACTGTCAGCCCCCAGCCTAGGTGTTGAACCACCCAAATGATATACGGGGTCTTGCCAACAAGGGGTTTATTTGGTAGCTCGAAGTCATCAAAGATCACATGCAAAGGAACTAAGGGATGCTCTAGGACAGCTCTTCATGCCACACACGTGTGTGCACACCAACGCTCACGGCACCCGTTCAAGTACTGCCTTGGACCGAGCGCACAAGCCCGCTGAGCTGAAGGTTATCCTCTGCAGAATGGTCCCTGGCCACTCCTGAGTCTTCCCCATGTTCTCAGGATGCTTACATTTGAGGCAGAACTGCTGCCATAGCTCTACAGATGCTAGGCTGGGAGAGACTGGAAGAGGCTGGAAGAGAACTGACTGTTCTCTTCATTTTACGACACGTCAATAGAACTACAGTAAGGGCTTCGTTAGAGCTAACAAGGCGACACGGATTTCTTTTTTTAAAATCAAAGAATGGAATCAGAGGCATTTTTAAAGCTCTCTTGTAGAGGCTTAAGCTGTCTTTCAGAAGTAAGACTGGCTTCCTGGATCCACGGGGACGCCTGAGTGGCTCAGTCTGTTAACTGTCTGCATTCAGCTCAGGTCATGATCTCTGGGTCCTGGGATCAAGCCCCGTGTCGGGGGGAGTCTGCTTCTCCCTCTCCCTCTGCTGCTCCCCCGCTTGTGGTCGCGCTCTCTCTCTTTCATCCAAACAAATAAAATAAAATAAAATAAAGATCCCCTCCACTGATCCCAACGATGCCCACCAAAACCATTACCGGCAATTTCATAAACCACCACCAAGCTCTCACATCACGGCCTCTCCCGAGCCTGTCAGCAATTCCGAGTCAGGCATTGTCATCCGTTGGGAAAACACCCTTCTAAAGAATCCTCTTTCCCAAGACAGTTTCGTCCGCTTTCTGCAATCTCTAAACAGTCAAAATAAACACATTTCTGCAGGTGGTATCCCAAAGAGGCAAAACAATCATTATCTAAAACCACCCTCCTCTGGGGGAGGGCATCGGATATGAAAACACAGAAGACTTTCCTATCGACTTCATACTTGAAAAGCCCCGTTTGGCTCCAAACCCAGACAGCTTTAGCAACACAACCCACTGATATTTCCACAGCCTCCCTCCCTCTCCTCTTAATGACACTGCAGATGAGCACGACACCCCACGTAACGGGCTCTCCTGCGCACAGCCACACGGCTCGCTCTTAAATAAGAACCCTGGGTCACGCCGCTGCTCTTCCCGAGACCCACCCATGGGAGCACCCGGTCCCGTATTCGCATCAGCGGCTGCCAGCGACCAGAACTACTTCGTCGTCAGCTCCACCGACAACCTGGACCCCGTCACTGTCTCCGGAGAAACATTTGCAATGCCACCCACCCAGGTCCCCTAAGCACCCTGAGCAAAACGGCAAAATAGGTCCCACTCCCCTGTTGATTTTTCTCAAGGGGTTCATCGGAGGAGGTCACGGGGGAAGCGGGGGAGGGGAAGGGGAGCAACGATGATGCAAAATTCCTCTTCATATGTTCTTAAACCAATGGGTTGTTCACCAGTTTCCACACCTGGTGCCTACCGAAAATAGTAATTTTCGTGAAAACCTATGATTTGAGCTTTCTTTTTCATCTTCTTACAGCAGAATACACATTCGGCCTTCTAGGTACTTCTACTTCCATCCATTTTTCAGGAAATGACTTATAGATGTCCCCCTCCCCCAAAGCCGGATGCCTCCCCTTCTTGCTTTTGTGCAGAAAGGCTCAGAGAGCAAGCAGGCATCTTGGGCACCGGTGAGGCCGTCTCCTCTGGACGAAAAGCACTGCCCTTGAAGGGAGGCCCAGGTTCCACAAATAAACTGTCACGCTGCCGTCACCGGCTTCTCCTCGTGTCACCTTATGTGTCCAGAGAACCTACACCGGCCCAGGGAGGAAAACAAAATCCTGCTGCAAGAAGAGTCCACTTTGCAGGGCAGGAAGCGTCCTATCCGGGGGCCACGGGGCCCGTGAGTCTCACAAAACCGGCTGTGCGACTGCTCTCTTCCTTCCGAGTTCAAGCATCTCTTGTCAAGTCTAGGAGAAGCCCCCGCTTCTCCCAACTGCATTTCTCTTTCATCTGTCCAGAGTAAAGAGCATTTTTTTCTTTTGTGACTTTCTGGAAGCTTTCCCCACCCCCCCCCACCCCAGTTGACAAAAGTCCCCCAGTGATTTATAACCCCTGACCTTGCATCTCTTAGTGAGATAAGGAATCACTCAAACACAGAGGCCACCATGGCAGTACCAACCAACAAGCGATGAGGAGCTATCCGGGTTTGAAGGCAGTTATCTCAGGTAGTAAACAGAAATAGTTGCACAGAGCTGAAATCACAGGCTAAGAAGAGTAACCTGGTCTGTGTCCCTGATCGGCTCAGAGAGCAGCTCCATACTGCTTCCTTGGATCTTTTCCCCGCCTTATCACTAATTCCCTAGCAAATATCGAAGAGCACATAGTGGATATTCAAACATCTGCTGATGCCCTTGGCCAGTATATCCTGCGGGACTCCTGCGTGCAAGGCCAAGTGTGAGGCTCAGAGAGGAGTCGAAGATCCATTTACAGCCCTTGGGGTGCTCGGAGAACAGCAGAGTAGCTGGCAAAAGAAAGGTTTCCTTGTCACCTCTCCAAATACAAGCCAGTCTCACTCATTCTCCCAACTGTCACAGGGCATAGGCCAGAACCCAATACATAGCTGATCCTGGGGCCACGTTACGCACACAGAGCACAGAGCTCTGAGCTTGGGCTCATTGTACAACCACCCCAGAAAGCCTGGGGCCCCCTCGTATGATTGCTGGCACTGGAAAATACAGCAGTTTTTGACTTCAAGGACATCCCTGCTCAAATTTCAAATACTTAAACTGTTAATAATAACTGATGTGTGACTATTTGACAATATTCAGTTATGCCCTAGCTCGTGAAAGGGGCTGAGTTTTGGAGGAACTTTTAGAATGAGGTCCCTGAACTCAGGGACACTCCACTGGGTTCTGGTGACCTTGCTTGAAAACACAGAAACAAGAGAGGAGGATTCCTAATTTGTGATTTATAACTTTGGGGTATATGATACCTGATTTTATGTGGCGATACAACTGGGCCACAAAGTGCCCAGATATTTGCTCCAACATTATTCTGGGGTTGTCTGCCAGGGTGTTTGGGGGTGAGATTACATTTGAAGCCACAAACACTGCTCTCCCCCACTGTGGGTGGGCCTCATCCAATCAGTTGAGGGCTGATCCACCCCTAAGAAGGAAATAATTACTTCCTAAACGAATGCCCGAGCCAGGACACTGGTCTTGCCTGCCTCTGGCCTTGAACTGCAGCATTAGCTCTTCCTGGGTCTCAGGCCAGCTGGTCTTCAGACTAGAACATATACATATTTCTACACAAGTTATGTGTGTATATACATGTACATGTACATATAGTGTGTAACACCCGTCAGATCACAGAAGCCTGTGTGTGTTTGTGTTTGTGGAATCTGTCACGGTCCACTGCTCTGTGGGATAAAATAGCTTGGTAACCCCACACTCAGACTGTATCAATTTCCCCAGGGCACTAAGGGCATACTCCTTGTTTTGTATTATTTATTTATTTATTTATTTATTTTTTGAGTGAGGGAGGGGAATCCCAAGCAGGCTCCATGCCTAGCATGGAACCCGATGTGGGACTCCATCCCGCAACCCTGAGATCAGGACCTGAGCTGAAATCAAGAGTCTGACGCTCAACCGACTGAGCCACCCAGGCGCCCCTATTCCTTACCCTTAAAACTAGGATTTGTTGTTTTCATCCTTTCCTCCAATAACTACCATTTTCCCTTTATTTTCTAACACCATGGCTATTCATTCATTCACTCATTCATTCACCAAATACATTATCCCAGACATTATGCCAAAGACAAAGGACCTGAAGGAGTGACAGGCATCAGCTGGCATTTATCAGACCAGACACAACCAAGAACTTTTTTCAGAGCCCTGTTTCTGAAAGAGAAGGATGAGGGGATAAAAGAAGTCACCCTGTGGAAGTATATGATTGATAAGCACAGCTTTTTCTGGCTGGATTCAATATCTATCCCCTTTTTAGAGAACAAAAGACAAAGCTCAGGGCCCACGTTTGGATTAAACCCTAAGAAAGTTGATGACTTGCCCTGTTCTCCCTTCAGTGGACCTCGCCTCATTCTAAGAGGGTACGGGGAATTGCCTGTGATTTTGAACTTGGCCTTCGTCCAGTTGTCCAGACCACCCTATTACGGCTTCACTGAGTCAATTATATTAGCTCTACAATTCCTTTGATTCCTTTCCAGTCTAAATTCCCCCTTTCTGGGGGGACTCGGGACGGTCTAGCCAATGTATTATCTCACAGCATATGGAATTTGGAATGGTATTTCCATACGAGGGCCATACACATTCCTTCTCCAGGTTCCCTTCTGAACCACACGTGCTATCAGTTAGCACAGGAGGCTGAGAAGGGACATGGCGGAGGAAATAATGGGGAAGAAGAGCCAAGAGTTCAAAAGGAAGGCTCCTCACTGCCTAGTAACAAAGAACATAGTCCCCAAACAACAGTTTCTACATGTAATAACAGATATAATAAATTGTTGTATTGTACCCAATTATCTTAGGCTGTAGTTCTCTCTGACGATCTTAGATGTAACTGGTCAGCTCAACATGGCTGCCGAGAACAAGAAGGCCTTCTCATGGCGCAGGCCATGAGTGTATGACTCAGGCGGTGACTTAACATTGCTTTGTTTCCCTCAGTAACGAGCCACTCAGCAGTTGTGCCAGCAGGTACACGGGAGGGGTTTCTCTGCTGTGAGTGAGAAAGCCCACCCGCCCCAGCGTGCTGGGCAGAGGTGTACACCATTCTGTCACAATGGGAAGGACGGAGTGCGGTGACCAGTCAAGCGGTGTTTCCATGAAGGCGGTCCCCACCACGCTTCAGCTCTTGGCCAGGTCTGACAGTGGGAAGCCTGACACAGGAAGTAACACTACGGGCAGCCACATCTCTCTATGACTAATAACACCCACCACCCACCCCTGCGCAGATGTAGGCTTTATTAACACAAGAACTCTCCAGAAGGAGCTCAACCTCAGGCTAATGAGAAAGAAAAAATTAGATTCACTGGTCAGTCTTCTGAAATCATAAAGGTGATGGTCTGGTATTTTGCAGGACATGCCTCTATTATCAGAACACATAGAACCTGAAAGAAGTTCCGTGACAAGGGAATAAAATAAATTAAGACCTTCAGGAGAATCATTGACATGAAAGTTCCTGTCCAGCAAATTAGACAGTCTGGGCCTAAAAGGGAGAATAACAACAGAAATCAAAGTATAAACATCTACGCCAGCTCGTCCCTGGCAGGCGGCTGACAGACTCCCACTGTATGGACAACAGGCCTGTGAGGAACGCGAAACTCAGAGCGCAAAGGGGCCAGGACGCTCAGAATATCCGACAAGAGACGGACAGACAGACGGACGGATTAGCGAGACCAGAAACATCACATTCCAAACTTTGGAAGACAAGATGTTCCTTTGTAGGATACCAGCAGAGAACAGGAAGTGAAAGGCGACACTTGGCTTCAGGGCTCCTGATGGAGGCCAAGTTATTTTTATCACTTGCAAGATGCTGCTGCCGAAAGTTCTACTTTCCACGCCCATAGGTGACATGCGCCCAGCCTTCCCTGACCCATCCTGTGGCCTCAGAAAATAACCCCTGGGACAGGCTGACAGCTGCCTGCAAGTCACTATGGCCCACGTGGTCAGAGAGGTGGCATAAGATCCCGCAATAAGGACCCAGAGTTCTGGAGAATTCACAAATCTCAGAGTTCACTGTTACCCCATAGTATCTTTCAGGAATCCATATGGCTGGTAAGAGGAGGCTGTTTGGTTTTCTGGTGTGGGGGTCTAGGTTTGGGGCAAAACAAGGCTGCTCTACTTAAGAGCAGTGCCTTAACATTCCGAAAGTCTGGGGTACCTGGGAGGCTCAGCGGGTTAAGGCCTCTGCCTTCGGCTCGGGTCATGTTCCCAGGGTCCTGGGATCGAACCCCGCATCGGGCTCTCTGCTCGGCGGGGAGCCTGCTTCCTCCCTCTCTCTCTGCCTGCCTCCCTGCCCACTTGTGATCTCTGTCGGTCAAATAAATAAATAAAATCTTTAAATTTAAAAAAAAAAAAAAGAAAAAAATCTATTAAAAAAAAAAAAGATTCCTAAAGTCTCAGATACCACTGACTGTTGTACAATATACAGAACAGAGTGGGTATGGGTATGCCCAAAGCTGCAAAGCAACGGACTTCAAGAAGTCAGACCATCTGTTATCCTCTGCAAGGACTGAACTTGAAAGACGGTTGGAGGGTCTTCACAGCAGAAAGGACACCTGACTGAGATGCTTCCATGGACACTGTCTGGCACTGCCAGAAGGATGTGCGAAGCTGATATTTTTTTTCCTCAATAAAACAAAACTGACTTAGTAAATTCCAGGAACAGTCACGAGTTGGTTAGCCAGAAAATTTTAATGACAAACTAAAACAGAATCTGAAGGTAACTCTCTTCTCTTTTTAAAATTCAACATCAGTGGTAAAACCAGCGGCTCCACAGGCTCTCAGGTCCACGTCGTGGGCTTCCCCGGGACGCCATCTTTGACTGTGTCCTCGCTTTGCTTCTTCCTTTCCTGAGGCGATCTCTTTCACCCGCATCTCGATGCTGAGGACTTCTAAACACATTCCGAACATGTTCCCACAGGTCTCCGCGGAACCCCAGAGCTCTGTTTCCAGCTGCCTCATGGATGCTCCCGGGGCTCCACAAGGAGGACATGTCCAGACAGAACAACGGCCCCTCGTCAACCTCCACCTAACCCCACCTCCTGCTCCTCACCTGGGGATGACATCACCATGCACCCAAGGAGATGCTGGAATCCTGACTGTAAGACAGCGCTCCAGCATGGGGTTCTCCTCCCCATCACGAACGTTTCTGCTTTCATTTACTTAATTTTGTTTTACGAACACGGATAGAGCGCCGACTGCGCCAGTCACTGTCCTAAGAACTTTATGGGACCTTCATCATCTTTTGCCTTCATCATCGCGAACCCTCTCACCACTATCCCTCACCTGCCTTCTGCTCTTACTAGAGCAGCCATAGCCAGCTTTGCCTAAAAAAACCTATCTTGTCACAGTATTTCCAGAGCCCACGCTGCAGCATCTGTCCACCACGCTAGACACCTGCCCTCCCAGCGGCCACCTGCCTGCCTCGGTCGGCACTTGCCCTTCCCTCTGCCCGTGAGGTCTCTCCTCACCTGGGACCCTCTCCATCCTGCGGCTCAACCAGGCATGAGAAAGTTTCCTGAGAGAAGCATTTTGAAACTTCTAAGAGGAGCCGCCTGGAGGGCCCCAAAGCAAATAGTAAAACCCCGAGGGGACCCAAACCCAAACCCCAAATGAAAGCAGACGAAACAGTGAACAGAATGGATGACAGATGCCAAGACTTTTCTTAACCATATGGGCCGGCGAAAAAAAACCCCAAAGCAAAGCAAAACAAAAAACGAAAAAACCGGGAACCTTGCATAAAACTGCAAGTGCTGGGGCCGTGGCAGACTGCACTAGGTCTCCCGTGCACGGACTGGGGTGGGGGTGGGGGGATGACACAGCTGCAGCCACGGACGCAGCTATGGAGTCAGCCAAATCGGGTGAGAGAGACATGAAAATCAGGGAAGGATGATTTATGTTAATTTTCTTGTATTTGGTCTGAGGACTCTGTAGTTCCCTCTTCCAAACCCCCTGTCAGCATCATTTCTGGTCCTACCCATTTTCAGCAACTTTCATCTGGCATTTTTTTTTCCCCCAGTCGTCTTTTCTCGGCTTCTACAGATGATAACGAACGAGAGCAGGGAGACTTAAGGGAGACCAAAGGCCACTTTCAGAAAAGCCCCTGCACGCCAGTGTGAATTCTGTAGTCAAACGCGAGCGTGGGGTGTCCTGTGAGCGAGGGTCCCCGCCAACTAAGTGGAGAAGACAGAGATGACCCAGCCATGACCTTGAACTCAAGGACTCACGGTTTTGAAAGGGAGACTCGCAGCCAATACCTTTGGCGGTCCAAAAGGCACCTCACATCTAGTGCGTCCAAAACCCAGCTGGGGCCTGTCCCTCCGTCTCGAGCCCCCCACTCAGTGCTCCCCATCCTCCTAAGTGACACACGAATTTGCCAGCTGCCGAGGCCACAGTTACAATCGGTCCTGACGCTCTCTCGTTCTCTCGAGGCCCTTTAACGGTCTGAGCAGCAGCAAATCCCGCCAATTCCATAAACCATATCCAACTGCTTCTGGCCCCTGAGGCCACCACCCTAGTGACGAGCCTCTCACTGGGTGAGTGATGAGCCTCTGCTCAGGCCTCCTGCCTGCAGGCTTCGTCTACCTGCCACAGAGTTCTTCTTTGCAAAAACAGTCTGCAGGGCCTCAAAACCTCCAACGACTTCCCCTCTTTAAGTAAAAACTCAAGCCCTCCCTCCCCTTGCCCAGCTAAGTCCCCAGCCCTGCCCCAAAGCGGTTCCTCCTGCTCCAGCCACACTGCTTCCAGGCACCCTTTCCCCCAGAAATCCCAGGGGAACGTCCACCTCAGGGCCTTTGCTATCTCCTCTGCAGACTGGCCTCTTCCTCTACATGGGAAGCCTCTACCTGCCCGCCTCCCCCCCCCCCCTCCTCCCTGGGCTTTGCTCCGATCTTCTCTAGGCAATCAGCCCAATCTCTCTCTGTTCCTTACCCCCGCCTGATTTCTGTTCACAGCCCTGACACCCACGCATGCCATTTTATATTTGTTTATCGTCTGCCTGTCTACACACTGAAATGTTAGTGCGAAGAGGGCTGGGACTTTGTGGTGTTCACTACTGTTTTCCCACACCTAGACACGTCCTTATTAAAAGACACGCGGAGTAAGGGAGAGGCTGGCGGAGAAGCAAGACATGTACAAAGTAATTGTAATGCACATAATAACTGTAATGCCGAGCAGACGTACTTCATTTAGGTAGGGATTCTTCATGCTAAAAAGAAAATCCTTTGCCTTCCCTGGAAGTTTCTTTAAAGTAATGAGTCTCTGTCTCTCTCCCTCTCCTCTCTCTCTCTCACAGGACCATGGTGAAAGTCCGTAAGTAGCACGTGCATAAGTGATACTTGATTAGTCATTCCAAGGTCACTGTGTAGTATGGGACAGGCAGTGTATGAGGCTCACAGAGAGGGAAAGATCAACCAGCCAGCCATCCCCTGCCTTCAAGAAGTCTATACTGCATTGTACTCAGGAAGATCAAGCATGAATGTAAACGACTGAATGTGGAATCTTGGATGCATCTTTTGCAAGCAAAAGCCTTCTTGGAATTCAGAAAAGGGCAAATCACTTCCAGCTGGGGTCTTCTGGGGCTGGCTCCATTTTACGCAGGGCTTTGGGGAATGGTGTGCAGAGGACCTAGGACTATCTGGGGAGTGGGAGTGGGAGGTGCTTACCTCACGGAGGGCTCAGCAGGGCACGTGGTGTAGACTGCAATTGTGTTTCAGTTTTCCAGATACTTAATACCTTGATCTGGAGTCACTCAATCTGCTTTACAACCAATTTATATTAAGAAAGAGATGCGAATGATTAATACCCTTCATATTAAATGCTTCGGGAAATGTTCTGGTCATTTTTAGCCCCTGCCCCTCTTTTTTGGTGTTCTTCAAAGATTTTATTTATTTATTTAACACAGAGAGAGGTCACAAGCAGGCAGAGAGGCAGGCAGAGAGAGAGGGGAAGCAGGCTTGGATCCCAGGACCCTGAGATCATGACCTGAGCCAAAGGCAGAGGCTTAACCCACTGAGCCACCCAGGCGCCCCCTTTTTGATGTTCTTAACACTCCACTATTTAGTGCATTATGCAAATGTCACTGATAAAAAAAATAATAATAATAATGTCCCAATAATAATAACACACCCAAGCCCAAAGCGAAATGTCAGAGCAGAGGGCGCTATCTGCCCCAGACGCACTGGGTGTTACTGTCCAAGGTGCGGAAACTTAGAAGCAGCCTTAAGAGGGTAGATGCCTCCCCAAATGCATACACAGCTTAAGGGAGCCATGCACAAAACGCTAAGAGCGGCCTTTGTCACAGAACAGAAGAGGGATGTATTTGCAGCACACTTAAAGGCAACCAGGCCTTCCAATCATGCCGATGACAAGAATGGGAGGAACTTCTGCAACCACTTTGGGACAAATGAATCAAGAGGTGGAGATGAAGACAGAGGGAAAGCGGACAAAAAGGTCGGAATAGACTCAAGTGACAAACATTTAACTTTCAAAAGAAATCTGAATTAATTCTTCCAAAAGTAAAATGACTAAGCAGTGAGCCCTTCGCACTGCAGAACAAGGATCCCGTTCAGCCTTACCATTTAAAAGGAGTTTTCATGCAAAATACCTAACTCACGGGGTCTGACAAAGATTCTCCATGAATCCCTCCAGAAGTCCCAGGGAGGAGGGTGAATGGGGGTGGGGGGGACGGGTCCCTATTTGCGTGGCCTCAGTAAAGAGCTGGTGAATCCCCCCCTCACTCCCCCCACCTCACCCCTCCCAGGTTCAAAATAAATCCACTCTTGAAAAGACCTGACAGTTGGGAAGTCCATCCTGCTCCTACCTGATATTAAACAAACTAGGAAAGACCCTATAAGAAAAGCTGGGGCTGGATTCAATGTCTGCCCAGGTTCTGGGGGCACAAAGAGAAGGGAAACAGAAAGGCCTTGGAGAAGGAGGGAAGCTGGGGTGGAAGGAGGCATCTCGTGGGGAGGAGATATTTTTATCATCTCCTCTTCCTACATAAGACTTCAGTGACTGTATAATACAAACAAACAAACAAGCGAAAAAAAAAAAAAATAACACAACTAACTTGTGCTGAAGACACTGAAGCTGGCCCGGGAAAGTCGCAGGATTGCTGAGGGTTTATAGGGTTTGTTTGATGTTTGCTGGAATTTGAGGGAAGGGTCCCACACAACAAAGCAAGAGTCTAGGGGATTTTCAGAGAGGGAGACAGTGGTTAAAGTCAGGAGTTTTGCCTGCACTTGGCTAGTCGTGTTGTAATATCCTAGGTGACCTGGATTTTGGAGTCCCGGTCCCATCAAGCCCTGAGGAGGCATAGAAATCCTGGCCAAATTCTCTGGTTAATAATGCATTCTCTCTGCTAGTAAATTCTCTCTGCTAGTAATGCACCTTCTTTTTTATTCCATTTCACATATTCGGATTATTTATATTATATATACTAATATATAAATTACAAATATACATATATTTACGAAGATAAATAAAATTATATATAATACACATATAAAATAATATATTGTTTATAATTTGAACACGTTTGCAACTCTACGCCAAGTGTTTCAAGGTCATTTTCTCTAATGTCCACTCAGACCCCGCAAGGATCCCCAGAAGCCTGAGTTCAGGAGGGTCATCAGAGCCACCCAGTAGTTAGTGGCAGGGGAGAGCCTGGAGCCCGAGTGTGGTCACCTCAGAGCCCAAGCTTCGTATCCCTTCTGCCCAACACATGCGTCCCCTGCACAGCCGCCCCGACCCACGCTTCTCCTTGCATGGGATGTGACTCTTCTATGAGTACGCTCTGAGCCTGGGCCTTTACTTTGCCTGTCTTTAGACAAAAACTAACAAGGCGGGTTCTCAGTCCTATCAGGTCTGACTCCTGTTTTAATATCCTGAGATGTAATTTAAAAAAACTTGCCCAGTGCACACACATGAAAAAAGTAATCAAGGTCGCATCCTAACTGTTATACAAAGGAGAAACCAAAGAGAAATTTATAATGAATAAGATGAACACTGAGACACGAATGCTCACATACAACTACACCAGAAGACCTAAGAAGGCAGCTGCTTGAACCTCTAGGTAAGATCAGAGTGAATTAACAGGTATGCAGGTAGACCGATAGGAGCAATGACATTATTTTTCTGAAATAAACCTATGATAAAGTTCTAAACAAAACAAAAAGAACAATATCCTCTCAATTAATATGGTGGTTACGTTCCTGGCAAATTCAGCATGTATTAAAAAAAACAAAAACAAAAACATATATATATATATACTATTTTTGGTTAAATTCTAGTAACATAAACCTTTTTTCACCCCAAAACTGTCTAGCTGGATGCTCTGAAGTTGTGGCCTCCTACAAGACCACTCTTCAAGTGTGAGACAATGCACTTCCTCGCAGGGCAGCCAGCATCCCTGGCCTGAGCCCGTGACAATGTCACCCCCCAGTTATTCTGACAAGCAACGGTGGCCCCCCAAGTTTCCACCCCGCACCACCACGGGTGGTACTTCCGGCGGCTCTAAGCTGTAAGCAAGACTCCTCCTTCCTTTACAGGGTCTCCCTACTCTCCTTTTATTCCTAGACAGCTAAGGATACTGCAGTATCAAATCTTCTAGTGCTTGAATACTCCCAGCGTATTCCACGGTCATCTCCTTCTGCGGTCATCAGCAAGTAAGTATGACCTGGACTGCTCAGCTTTCCAGGCAATGACAGAGAACATCCTCCCTGTCTGTAGCTGCTGCTTACTTGGTCCCAAAGATCATAGCTGCTAAGATGACAAAAGCCATACAAGTGCTCATTTTCAGAAGCTAGCAATTGTTTTTTGCACATCCGAATCCAATTAACAAGTTTTCCTCTGTACTTCTTCACCTAAGGCCAATACTGACCTGTGAGGGGATAAGCCAAAACAAAAACAAAAACAAAAACAAAAACTACAGAAGAGGACCTGAAAGTAGCAAATCAAAGATTTTAAAAAGAGAAAAGGGTCTCCACGATTTAAGACTGAAAATGGTCACAGAAAAACAATGTATGCCAGGTTACATTTTTTTTAGGTCTGTATTATACAATCATCTTCCCAAAACTCAATAATAATGTCAGCTCTTAATGTTATTCATTCATTAGTCATTCAACAGATATTCATGGGGTCCTTGGTCCGCATGAGGTTCTGTGCAGTGTAACACAGCAGGGTTTCTGGAATTTTCATGTGCATTGTAACCACCTGGGGGGCCTTGGTACAATGTGGGTTCTGATTCATCAGCTCTGGGATGGGTACTGAGGTTCTGGATTTCTTTCTTTCTTTTTTTTTTTTTTTAAGATTTTTTATTTGTTTATTTGACAGAGATCACAAGTAGGCAGAGAGGCAGACAGAGAGAGAGAGAGGAGGAAGCAGGCTCCCCACCGAGCAGAGAGCCCCAGGTGGGGCTCGATCCCAGGACCCTGGGATCATGACCTGAGCTGAAGGCAGAGGCTTTAACCCACTGAACCCCCCAGGTGACCCGAGGTTCTGGATTTCTAACAAGCTCCCAATGGGATGCTGATGCTGCTGGTCAGCAGACCGTATTTTGAGTAATGAGGCACTTCAGAGAATAAAATAATTAAGTTAAACATGGACCCTGTCTTCAAAGGACTTACAGTTTAGATGGGGATATATGTCTTTCAAATAAACAGAAGAGTTAGGTACTATAAGATCAACATAACAGGTAAAAGTGTGATTCAAGGTCAAAGAATGACTCTTCGCTGGGGGTTGGGTGGATGTCTGGGAAGACACGATGAAGGTGTCTTTTCCGCTGCTTCTTTAGGGAGAGCAGATTGGACATGTAGCCACAGGGAGGGAGGAGGACCAGTGTCAACCAATGCAGAGAATTAAAAAAATGTGCCCTGCTCGGGTGAAGAGGGACAAGTCTCATTTGGAGGGAAGGACCATAGGTGTGAATAAAACAGTGGGAGACGGGGTTTAGAAGTTGGCCTGAGAGAAGTCTGGGGAGCACCGAAGACACTGAGAGGAGGAAATATGTGACCCCAAAATTCACCACTTTGTGGACTATTTTAAGCTAAAGGCAATAAAGAGCCAGCGGACTCAGAAAAAACTTCTGTCCCCCTCCCCCCAACTACCTAAAAGAATTCAGACAGGGCATCTGTACCAGAAAAGGAGCTATTTGGAGATATTTTTTTTTTTTTTTTAATCTGAATGACCTATCTGTATGGCAGGAAAAACATCTAATTGCCAAACGTCTGCTCTTCTTATCGTCTTGTGAATCACTCACTCACGCTCTAAAGCCCCAAGCTCCTATCTCATTTCTTAGCACAGGACAGCATTTAAGCTTCAATTGCCTAACTTGCCCGTGGGTCTCATACTTTTCACAGGGCTCCTGTACGTTCATTATTAAATTTCCCCCCAACCCCGTTACTCTTTCTTACATTGATTTAATGAATAGACGGGCCAAAAGAACCCAGAAGGGTAGAGTAAAATATTTTTCCTTCCCTACAACACCCAGTCAGGAAATTGAGAACTGAGCTTGGGCCAACTACACACAGAGCAGCAGGAGGGACAGATGGAAGAGGCGGAGGAAGGGAAACAGGCTGACAGACCACTGAAGAGGCTACTGGAATAGTCCAGAAGAGAGAACATGAAAGCCCGAAATAGAGACAGTCATAAATCTCTGATAAGAAAAAAAAAGAAGCTGAGCCATTTATACCTTAATTACCTAGATTGGGTTTTACTTTGAATAACGAACTACCTTCTGACTTGATAAGCAAAGGTACAAGCATTTCTTCAAGGGTCTGGGAAACACTGATATAGTAATTAAAAATTACAACACGATGCTCTTGGAATGCTCACTTCTGGAATTCTCTTGGAAATAACGAAGACATGTTGTACTTTGTTTCAGAGACTTTAGATTGAATTTAAGTTTGCTATAAATGAATAATGTCCCACCTAACACAAAATCCTCGGTCATTTTTCATTCTCAGAAGAGGTGGTCTTGGTGTCATTAGCCACATTTCCTTTTCCTCCAGTTCTGGGCGCTGTGTCAGTTTTAGGTCACCCCAGAAAGAGATCTATTTCCAGAGGAAAGTATCTGGCTCTGAAATAGATTACCAGAGGCGACCTCCAAAACATTAGTTTCCAGAATGGGAGAATGCAAGGTGTTCCAAGCTGGAAAATAGTACAATTTCAAATTCCCCAATGCAGGTAAGGAATCAGGCAGGGTCTAAGTAATTTGATAGTCTAATATCATGGGCAATGTCCAATTTGTGCCTACCTTCTGAATCTCAGAAGTTTCAGACCCCTGATGCCCCCCCATCTCAGCAGGAGACAGCAGAAGCCCCTGTAGTTTGCAGCAGACCACATGGAGGGTCTTAAAAGTTTCCATGTTCCTTTCTAAATCCTAATTAAGTGAAAACCCTTCTAAGGAATAATTTCGCTCTGAAGCAGTTTGTTGAATTGTACACTGCAGCAGAACTCGGCTCCGTTAAGGAAACAGATGCACTGACTGCATTTCTGTTTACGAAATCCATATTCAGGAGTCTATTTTCTCCTCGGTGTGAGTGTCTAAAACTGCCATTAACGTGCCTGAGAGAGGCAGCATGCGTGCACGGCAAACGTCACACCCCCTGACGGATGGGGAATGTGCCAAGTCAGTTGTTCCTTCTCCATCTCATTGATACGAAGAAAAAACAAAACACTGGAGTCTTTAGCTGATGGACTATTAAAGGAAGCATAGAGCTGAGCAGGTAATCCCATTAAGACCTGTGCTGAAAGAAACTAGTGGAGGCGAAGAGGGAAATGTACATGGTCCAGGAGAAACCTGTCTGGACCAAGCTGGCAAACGTGGAGCCCAACGTGGCCAGTCCTAACCCTCCTTTGGTGGAAGGGGATTATAGCGAGGGCAGCTCTGGGGAACTCTTCTTGCCACGATGGGCCAGGAATGCTGGCAAAACAGACCCCGCATGGGTTTCTGTGTCCCACCTGCCCGTCTCATTAACGGGCACTCAGGACAGGGAAATCCTATGTCGACTCTGGCAGGTAAACTGCTGGCAGGGAGAAATTATTAGCTTAAGACACTGCTGATGACGCAGTCTAACTGAAAGGCAGACAACGGAGGGTTCTGGTGTTTGAAGCACACACACAAAACATCCTGGAGCTCTAAGCCCCATGGCACATGCTGGAAGTGGAGACCAAAGACAGAAGCTTTTAGGCTACGCTGCTCCTGATGGCTGCCAAGCCCGGCAAACAAGCTTGGTTACAAGCTAGAGGAAAAGTCCCTGAGCTTGTCTGTCATTTCCTGGATATAGAGAGGAAGATGCAAAACGCCAGGTGCTTTCCTCTGATGTGTGGTTAGGAAAAAGAAGAGGGACAAGGAGGCTGTGAGTTCAGGCTTAGCCAAGGCAAGAGACTTCATCTGGTTGCCGCCCTTATAAAAGACCTCCTGAGCATATCCAGTCGGGTACATTTTGCAGTACAGCTTGAAGCAAGCAGGAGTCAGATTTCTGGTTCTTAAGATGCTATGCTACAACTGAAGACCTAGATGTCTGTAGATTTCCAGAGATGCCTTAAGTAAGAGAATTTTAAACCACCTTTCTTTGTTTTGTTTTCCAACCCAAGGACCTCCCATGCATCCCTTCTCCACCCACCATGAAGTTCAAGAAGTGGTTACGCTAGGCAGTGTCTCACACTCAGGCTGTTAGTCCCGAATGTTAAACTTGACTTTGATCTCTTTAAACAGTCTGCCTCAACCACGAGTGGTAGTTTTTCCTTATCAAGGAAACAGAGCAGAGATCTCTGGCTGGCTTAGTCAGGGGAGCATGCAACTCTTGATCTGAGGATTTTAAGCTCGGGTCCCATGTTGGGTGTAGTCATTACTTATAAATAAAATCTTGAAAAGAAGGAAGGAAGGAAGAAACAAACAAACACACAAAACAGTGCAATGGGTTTCCCTATTTTCAGAGTCAGCACATTGAGCTACAAAGCAAATTCTGTAGGCAATAGGCAGTGTGCCATGCCAAGTCTGGGGCAAATGCTGTCAGGGTTTTAAGAAGTTAACAGGATATGCCTAACTCCTGGTGGAATGTAAGAAAACACACCACCTCCCCCCTCTTCTCCCTAACCTGTTCACAGTTACAGAGAATAAACTCCTTTCACTTTTGACACCTGAGGGCAGTGGACTTCTTTATAGCCAGAACAACAAGGGGCTTGGGGAAAGTGTGCACAACCAGTGTCAGCTGTCAGAGCAGAGGAAGGGGTTTTGGGGACAGGGAGAGTTTGTGATCGGAGGAACAGAGTGGGTAGTACAGAGCTTCAGGTTATCATTGGTCCATATGGGTCCAGTTAATTTTCTGGGCCCATCTTCTGGAGTTTTCCATCAGTTAAACAACGTCTACAGCTAACCCTCATGACAATTCAGCCCTAACTCCAAACTAATCAATTTACTCCTTTGGGATTCCCCCTTTTCTTAATATCATCCTAATAATCCAGAACAATTTTGCATTGTGTTGACTGTTTTTACTTGTTCACGCACGTCTTCTTTAATTTTCCAGTGAGCTGTTTGTGATTAGAAAAGCGCCAGAGAACTCATCCAAGCATCTCTGTGACAGACTTGGGCAGTGATTCAAATATTATTTAAGTCATTAAACAAAATCCTCCTATGTCATTTCAGTTGATTTCAGGATATGGACTCTCCAGACATGGCCCAGAGATAGAGATCACGTATTTACTATGTTTGACCTAAGAACCTACGTGTGTGTGTGTTTGGGGGTGTGTGTGGCAGACTTAACGTGTAGTAGAGTCTTAGACTTTTGGGATCTCCTGTGGTTAAATAATAGCTCTTGATTTGAGAAATCGGCAAAGGAAACATAGTCCTTAATATGATTCTTTTTAAAATTGTGGCCAAAAAGCCACATGTAAAGGTTAATATTGTTTGTCAGCTCTGTGGTAGGACAGAGAAATGGTGCTGTTTGACCAAAAGCATGCTTCTGATAAAAGCTTCTAAGTGGACAGGAACACAAGTCACTGTCCCCACAGAGAGCCCTAGAAATGTCCCCACACGTCAGAGAGGAATAAGAGGACAGAAATAAAATAGCTGGCCAAAGTTCTCTAAGATGAAAGCTGGTGGGAGTCTCCCATGGTAGACTGGGATCTGAAAGTAACCACGGTATGTGGCAAGAAAAGGTAGGCTGAGTCTCCTTGTCCTCAAGACCACCTCAGGGGGCTACACTTCCGAATCCCAACGAACACTGTAGTCAGTACAGGAGGAAGGATATGACAAAATTTAGTATGTAACAGAAGAACCTAAGTAAGTGACAGATGAAAAACAAGTTTTTGAAAAAAAGGAAACAATTTGCTATCACTGCTGGATATAGTGTACCCCCTGCCAAAAAAGTCTTAAGACAGATAGATACCTTTTTTCTGTTATGCTTGGTTTAAACTTTCTTTCTGTTATATTAGGGTGATAAGCCTGAAACTCAGCAAAGGAGAAAGAACCGTCTCTTTATAAAACCCCACCTAAGGGATGAATGACAGAACAGTTACACGCATAGTTTTCAGGATACTTTGAGAATTCCAACAGGCTCCTATTTGGGGGGCACTTTTGATCTTTTCCAAAATCCTCAAATCCATGGTGAGAAATTATGATTAAAATCAGATTTTCAGGGGCACCTGGGTAGCTCAGTGGGTTAAGCCTCTGCCTTCGGCTCAGGTCATGATCTCGGGGTCCTGGGATTTCCCCCCCCTTCCTCTGCCTGCCTCTCTGTCTACTTGTGATCTCTGTCAAATAAATAAATAAAATCTAAAAAAAAAAATTGGATTTTCAGAGTTACTTTTAATACTGTTAGTGCAAGTAAGAAGCTTCCTTCCACAGGAGAAGCACATTGTACACGTTACACTGATCTTGACTCCATTGTTCACTGATGACCGGGGAGCTCCCCTCTTATAACTCTGTCTTTACTCTGATTTCTGCCACCACCCTGGGCAGCTTCCGGGCCCTGAGGACATGCCTTTCACACCTCCACTGGCCGCTTGGCTCCGAGTGCCCTTGCCTGCACTCCACCTGCGTTCGCAGCCAACCCCTGGAGCTGGGCACTGCTCCCACCTGCTGCTCCATGTCTGAAACCCTCAGCCCTACTCCCCACCCCCAATAACAAGCTTCTGGTTCCCACAACCCTGACTCTTTGCACACCTGGTCCTGCCAACCGCTCACGGTCACCTGCCCCTTCCCAAGGAGATCGTGTGTCATGATCTATCACTTCCCCACACTCTTCTCAAAACCTTCAACTCCTTCGACCCCTTATCCTTTCCCACAGCGACGCAACCACAGCTCCACCTCCACTCCGTCGTGGACGGACCTCCTCTGTTGCTGGCCACTGCCAAAGAAAATTCCCCAGCTCGCTGTGAGGGGTCACCACCTACCTGTGGTCTCTAAGCTTGGCTGGGCTCACCAGGTGCCTTGGTGATAATCCTTCTCCACATTCCTCCCTCCTTCTCACACACACACACACACACACACACACACACACACACACCCCGTACTCAAACCTCATCCATCCTCTCCAAGCTCCTTCCTCACCAATGTTCTCAGGAGAAGATCTTCATGGAAAAATCCAAGGCAGGTGGCAAGCCTTCTCTAACTCACCACACTGCCACAGACCATCTCATCTATATTCAGCCCCAACCTCCAGTCTTCCTTCACTGACAGTGGAAAAGATCTTTGCATCCCTCCTCCTCCTCCTCCCGCCACGGAAAGCAAGTCCACCTGCCAACTTTCTCCAGCCCTTCAGGCTCTCTCTTCCTAGGCTTCCTTGGGGACCGCACACTTCTCGCTGTCTCCCTCGATGAACTCCTTCCTTTCACAGGGAGGCATCCAGAGAGAGTGACTGTATTCCCCACTTCACCATCCCCTGGAGATGCCCCTCAATTCCCAACCCACTGCCCTGTCTCTCAACTGAAATGGCTCTTTCCAAGGCTGCATGACTTCACCAACGCTGAACCCAATAGGGATGGCAATATCCTCACTTTAATTCTGTAATATTATTTTCTTTATATTAACAAGTATTAATTTATAAGTAATTTATTTTAATAAATATCAATTTCTATTTGTATTAATAACTTCGTTATAAATAAATTAATGCTGGGCTTAATTCTGTTTATAAACTTGGCATGGGAGGAGGGAAGTTATGAGCCAATAGAAGGGAGTCAAGAGTAGAAGAACGAGTATACAGACATGCTTAGGCGTACAGCAGGGGATTAATACATGGCAGCTGTGTGAGGGGCATTAGAAGGAATTTTTGTAAAACGAACCTCAAAGTCTCCTCATGGACTTGCCTAAAATGCAAATTTGATCTTGGCACTTTCTTAATGATAATCTTTCATTGCTTCCCACTGTCCACAGAATGAAGTCCGAGATTGTTAACCCGACACACCTGGTACTTCACTGACCTAGCCCCCACTCCTTCACATCCCAACACCCCCCACTGCTCATTAAACTACTTACAGGCCACTTGGACACACCATCATCTCTTTGCTTCCAACGCACTCTTTTGTGTCTGTCAGACTCTGACTCATTCTTCAAGAATCAGCTTCAGGGTCAGTCCTCTGGGCAACTTTCTCGAATCCCAACTGCCTCCCCTCTCCTTACCCCCTCCTGGGTTAGGTGCCCTACCCCGCGGGCATCGCAGCACGTTCTGTCCCTTGAGTCAGCACCACGTCCTACATAACAGTCTTGGGTTGTTCTCTCCCACACGCTGATCACTGGCCGTATCTGCAGCTCCGTTTGCTGGGCGTGTGCCTGCTGTCCAATATATACATTTTGTTGAAGGAATGTCAAACAGAAATAGGATTCGGGGAAAACGCTCTAGAGTCAACTGCCTTGAATGCACTGCAGTGAAAATAGAAGGTAAAGCGAAATGGTTCCCTAGCCCTGGGACTTCAGCCCATCAAAATCATGTCCCTCAGTTTACAAATCTGTGAAATAGGAGAACACTTGGTAATATACTTGGACATTTTCTTTTCTTTTCTTTCTTTTTTTTTTTTTTTTAAAGATTTTATTTTTTATTTGAGAGAGAAAGAGTGAGAGAGAGCATGAGAGCAGAGAAGGTCAGAGGGAGAAGCAGACTCCCCATGGAGTTGGGAGCCTGATGTGGGACTCGATCCCAGGACTCCAGAACCATGACCTGAGCTGAAGGCAGTCGCCTAACCAGCTGAGCCACCCACATGCCCCTACTTGGACATTTTCAAATGAAATAATATACAGGAAAAAAGGGGACTAATATATGGGATCCAACCTCCATCTCAGTATCTTTCTTTCTTTCTTTCTTTTTTTTTTTTAAAGATTTATTTATTTATTTATTTGAAAGAGACCGGGGCAGGGCTGGAGGGTAGAGGAGGGCCGAGAGAGAGAGAGAGAGAGAGAGAGGGAAAGAGGGAAACAGAGACTCTTCAGCACTGAGCCAGGAGCCCAACTCCGGGCCTGATCTCAGGACCCTGAGACCATGATCTGAGCTGAAATCAACAGTTGGACACTTAACTAACTGAGTCCCCCAGGCGCCCCAACCCAGTAACTTCCAAATAAACAAGTCATCTTGGCAAATAAGTAATGAGAGGAATATGGGGACCGGGCTCCTAAGTCACATACTTATTATATTATTTAAAACTCCTGTAGTACTTTCGAGATGAGAATAAATGCCAAAGGCTGGCTACAATTCAACCCGCAGGATTGTATTCTGCCAACTCCCTTCTTCTGCAGGTGTTCAGAGTTGACCTGAAATACCTCCCCAAACCCAGTATTTCTCTGATGTCTACTAACTGCCAGAGTTCACATTTAAAAAGAAAAACAAACAAACAAACAAACAAACAAAAACTCATATCACTGAGATACACTTTATACATTTGAATCCTAACCTGTTCAGAGAATCGAATTATGGTTTTATTTCATCAGTTTGCTACTTGTAAAATTCAAAGCAATTCACTGGTCACAGAAACAGAGATATGAGATGACAGACATCAGAGGTCAGATGTCTTATCCAGTTAAATCAAGAACAAAGCAAATATTTTCTTGAAAAACGATAAGCCGCTTCTACCCACAGACTAAAAAATCCTATTAACTAATTTCTTTGATTTCAACAAAATCCATTTCCATATTCACAGCAGGAAGTTAGAGAGTTCAGGCTATAAGCATGGAGGAGTATAGCTTTTTTTTTTTTTATAATGAGCTTGGGGTAAAATATAGAAGACAAACAAGCTTCCCCCAAAGAAGAATGCCTTTAATTGCATCTACAGTAGTTGTGATTATTTCCTGTAATTAAAAACTTGATTTGTCAGCCAAAGCCTTCTCAAATATGAATATGGTCGTTTTTGACTCACAAAAGTTGTCAGTGACCTAAGCATCCTAACTGAACCCAAGTGAGAAAAACTTCGGAGAGGTAAAGCGAGGTTCCTGTTGAGTCCAAATCCGTAGGCACCGACTGGGGAATTTTGCATTATCTGATTGAATCAAATAAAATCATAATCCCCTATCTTTGGCTTAAAGTGAAATAAACAGGCTGACCAGGTAGGTCTTTTAATTGGTGGTAGGTAGAAAAATCGAGTAAACGTGGGTGGTTTGTATTCATCAATGTTTCCCTTCCTGGAGGGAACAGAATGACTTGGTGAGAAACTACAAAACAGAACCTTAGAGCTCAGAGTCTGGAGTAACACAAAATTACCCCAAATTATGATTTTTTTTAACATTCCCTCAGAGGATGCAAAAATGTCTCAGAAAGATCTTCTGAAGTCTCTAGAGCCAGAATCAGTAAAGGGTAAAGAGGATATTAAGGGGATAATGTCCTTGAAACTTTCTGCCTCATTTCCGAACAAATTAAATCTATAAGAACACCTCCCACTGAATCTTCCTTCCTGAATTGTAAACTTCTACAAGTAGGATCCTTGTCTGGCCCATTTGATGTGCACAAATACATATATATTTGTTGAACCTAAGGTTGAAATTAAGTGAGTAAATCTTCTAAATTTTCTAAATCTTCTAACCTGTACTAATCTGTATTCTAAGTTGGTAAGAAATCTTGTAAAATTAAAAAGTTGATGATAGAACTTAGGGCCTTTTAAAATACACAGGGTATTTTGGTTGTTAAAAAAAAAAAATAAGTAAAATGATACAGAGAACTCTTAAAACTCAACACTGAGGAAAAGCAATTAAAAATGGGGGAAAGATCCGCACAGACATCTCGCCAAAGAACACACAGATGCCAAATGAGCATGTTGAAATTATGCTCAACAACATTTGTCATTAGGGAACTGCAAATTAAAACAACAATGAGATACTACTACACACTTATTAGAACCGCTAACATACAAAAACCTGACAATACCGACTGCTGGCAAGAACGCAGAGCAACAAAACCTCTCATTCATGAATTCCAAATGGGACAGCCATGCTGGAGCACAGTCTGCCAGTTTTTTACAAAGCTAGACACCGTCTCACCATACACCCCAGCAAATACATATATATTGATCCTAGGCATTTACACAACTGATTGGGCAACTTACAAACACCTGTATACACAACTCCTCACTGACGCCGATGAAAGCTTTATTCATAATCTCCAAAACAGGAAGCAATGAGGTGACCGTTCAGTATGTCAATGATACTGTGGTACACTCGAACAGCAAACCATTACTTACCAATAAAAGCCACTGAAGCAACAAAAAGACATGGATGAATCTCAAATGTACACTGGCAAGGGAGAGAAGGCAGGTGAAAAGGCTACATGAGGTACGATTCCAATCACATGACATTTCAGAAAAGGCAAAACTACAGAGACGATAAAAAAAAAACCACCAGTGGTTGCTGGGAGTTTGGCCAGGAAGGTGGAGAGCAGAACAGGTAAGGCACTGAGGGTTTCTTTTTAGGATGGTAAAATTAATCTGTATGATATCATAATATGGGTATGTTACCCTACCTATTTGTCAAAACCCACAAAACTCTAAAACACAAAGGGAAAACTTTAACGTATATAAATTTTAAAAAATCACTTAGGAGTTTGGGAGATCCCAGGATAAAATACAGAATGTGACAGAACAATGTAACTTCATTACAAATGTAGGAAACAATCTCCTTGCGGGGGAGGGGGCGGTGTTAACCTAATCAACTTCGGGAAGGAGTGAAATCCACAAAACTAAAAGACAGAGGAAACTGCACATAAGCACTGTACTCTAGTTGATAAATTCATTCCCTTGGGCACTGGCTAACGTTCTGACACCATTAGTCATGTATAGTGGAAGTGAATGTTCCAGTAAATGAATGACAGATGGTAGGAGGGTTTCTCCCTGTTGGAGTGGGAGGTTTATGGATGTGCAAAGGGAAGAATAATCCATGTGGCAATGGAAGACAGTTGGAAACATCAGTATGAACTTATGTTTAGCTTAATATCCATATAGATGATTACATACAGAAATGTCAGAGGTATGTGTGTACTCGTGGGTTAATGTCCACACATGTATTTCCTCGCTACATCACGAAGAAACCCTAGAAGAAGCAACCCCCCAGGAGCAAAAAGGAAATCTCGGTCTCTAATACTATGTTCTAATAAAAGGAACCAGAATTCCTTAGTGAGATGGCTGGTTCTAGGACGATGGCAACACACATATAAGATGAATCTGGAGTATCTTTTAGTGCCATACTATAAAGAGGATCTCAAAATACACACACACACACACACACACACACACATGTCTACCAAAGGGACCAACAGAAAGAGTTTCAGTGGCCAAAGTTGGAACAATTCCAGCAACATAATAAAGTAGTATCAGATTAAGATCCAAACTATAAAAAAAAATCCACGAGTCTAAATGGATATAAACAACTGATCAAATAAATAAATGAGGATCAAGAGACAAAAGTTCTCCTATGCATTAGAAATACAACTAACTTATTACGCAGATAAATCAGATGACCTCAGGCACAGTGACGTCTTTTTAACTGTGACACTAAAGGCATGATATATGAAAGAAATAACTGGCAGGTTGGACATTGTCAAAATGAAAAAAAACACAAGCCACAGACTGGAAGAAATATTTGCAAAAGACACATCTGATGAAGCACTTATTACCCAAAATATACAAAGAACTTCTAAAACAACAACAAGAAAACAGACAACCCTATAAAAAATGAGCCAGAGACTTAGACATCTCACCAAAGAAAAGACACATGTGGCAAAGAGCACATGAGTAGATGTGCCCTCTCCTGTGTCATCAGAGAAATGTTGACCTGAAGCCACAATGAGATACCATGACACACATAGGAGAATGGCAGAAATCTGAACTCTGATGACACCAAATGCTGGTGAAAATATGGAGCAACAGGAACTCTAATTCGTTGCTGGTGAAAATGCAAAATGGTACAGCCACTTTGGAAGAACAGTTTGGTGATTTCTTATAAAACTCAACAGACTCTTAGAATATACTACAGCAAGTGTACCCCTTGATAGTTACCTCAGGGAGTTGAAAACTCATGTCTACACAAAAAGCTGCTTATGGGCACCTGGATGGCTCAGTCAGCTAAGCGTCTGTCCTGGGCTCAGGTCATGGTTCCGGAGTCCAGGGATCTAGCCCCACACTGGGCTCCCTGCTCAGCGGGGAGCCTGCTTCACTCTCCCTCTGCCCTACCCACCACCCACTCGTGCTCCCTTTCTCTCTCTCACTCAAATAAATAAATAAAACCTAAAAAACAAAATGAAGCAAAACCTGCTTATGGACATTTACAGAAGCCAAAACTTTGAAGCAGTTAAGATGTCCTTCAGTGGATGAATGAATTAATGAGCTGGGAGACATCCAGACAATGGAATATTATTCAGCACAAACGAAACAAAACAAAACAACAACAACAACAAAACCCCAACAGGGCGCCTGGGTGGCTCAGTGGGTTAAAGTCTCTTCTTTCGGCTGAGGTCGTGATCCCAGGGTTCTGGGATCCAGCCCCGCACCGGGCTCTCTGCTCAGCAGGGAGCCTGCTTCCCTTCCTCTCTCTCTGTCTGCTTCTCTGCCTACTTGTGATCTCTGTGTCAAATAAATAAATAAATCTTTTTAAAAAAAAAAAGGGAACTGTGGGGGGGTATATGGGGGCTGTAGTACTTTGTAATTTTTTCTGTAAATCCAAAATTATTCTAAAGTAAAAAGGTTTTGAAAAATATAAAAATGAAGTTTAGGGGCACCTGGGTGGCTCAGTTGGTTAAGTGTTTGACTCTTGATTTGGGTCCAGGTCATGGGATCGAGCTCCACGTCGGGATCCATGCTCAGTGGGGAGTCTGCTTGAGATTCTCTCTCTCCCTCTGCCTCTGCCCCTCCCCCATCAAATAAATAAATAAATCTTTTAAAAATATATTTCAAATCAAGTTTTGAAAATTACATTGTTTCCTACCAAGTATCGCCTGCTGGCAGTCTTGGTTTAATAAATTTAAAATGTTGATTTACACTAAGCCAGCAATATGCCAATCTAAGGAATATTGTCCTTCACCTATATTGAGATTATCCTACTTGAATAGAAGATAAGGCCACCTCTGCACTCCCAGACTACTCCGGAAATGCCACTGAAGCAACAATATTTTTCTTCTTTTGATTTTGTTACCTTTCCACAGACATTGTTTTGTCCTTAAAACATGGAAACTCGGGGCGCCTGGGTGGCTCAGTGGGTTAAGCCGCTGCCTTCGGCTCAGGTCATGATCTCAGAGTCCTGGGATTGAGTCCCGCATTGGGCTCTCTGCTCAGCAGGGAGCCTGCTTCCTTCTCTCTCTCTCTGCCTGCCTCTCAGTGTACTTGTAATTTCTCTCTGTCAAATAAATAAATAAAAAAAATTAAAAAACAAAAAACAAAAAACATGGAAACTCATTCCTTGCCAACTCAGGCAAGTCATGGTCTCTGTCCTGTTCAGAATTTCTTAGCATGAACCACATGCAACTGCAGATACTAGCCTGTTTCTGACATGGGTAAACGTCCATGTAAACGACTTCAACATTCCAAGTCAGTCACCGGTGGCCAATGATGTAATCGCTCATGCCCACTTAATGAAGCCTCCCTAAGAAACTCAAATCATGAACACCCAAAAGTAGGGAGTCCAGAGAGCTTCTGGGTCGGTGAACCAGAACCCTTCCCCAGGTCCCCGTGCAGAGCTCCAAACTCCATGGGGACAGAGCATCTTTGTTCTGGATCTCTTCATCTGGCTATATCCATAGCTTTTAATATACTCTGTGACAAACTGGTCATCCAACGAGTTAAAAAAAAAAAAAAAGCATTCCTTTCCAGAGACGCTTGACTATGATCAACCAAAGCACAGAGAAACTCCATCTACCTCTTCAAACCTATCCCATGAGCCCAAACTCTCCATCATGTAAAAAACGATAAGGGCCCACGCGTCCATTTGACCTCAGGGAGTCATTTCTTCACCAACATGAGTCTCCCCTGAGCCTTGCATACCATGAATTTTCAAATTAGATTTTAAAAAGTCAAACATCAAACCTGGATACTCAAATGACAGACTTTCTTAGAACATGAGGGCTATAACCACCAGATGAACGTGAGCCTTCTCAATATCTCTCACCATTTTTTCTGTCCATTTGTACTATTATTCTCCGCCCCACCTTTTTTTTTTTTTTCCCCCCTTACCATAGTAACCTGTTTAGCATGTAACTTTTCCCCTCTGGCACTAAAAGAAGAAGCAAAAGGCCTTCACTGGAGTTAATTGGTGACATTTTTTTTTTCCATTTTAGATTTATTGCATTTTAGTTTTATAAGTTTTCACATAAATTTCAGATTCTTAATGATAGACTCTAATGACTTTGTTTAATTGTAATAAAGTAAATATTTTAATAGCTATTTATATTTAATATGCAGAATTCATAAGCCCTTGGTTTGGAATATCTTTCTCATATGCTATTCTGCAAAAATCCTTTATTCCTTTCACAGACACTTAATTTTTCTAGATAAAACTTTCCACACACTCATTAATCAGCAATACCTCTCGGTTGAATGGCGAACACGTCCGCTTGATTAATACTGTGGATTGTATAGTGATGTGTTAAAGACAATTATGACTGAATCAGACACCACCGATGCCAAAGGACTTTGAAATCAAGGATGCTACTGTGCTTTGGGCTCCAGCAAAATATGTAAAGGACACTGCCTATTTTTTTTGGTGCATCTACAAAAAAAAGATGTAAGGGACCAGAAGGAGAAAGGGTAAGTCCCTAATTCCAGCCCTGCCTTCTCCCTAATCATCCCCATGCATTTGAGCTCACCCCCAGCAGATTCAACTGTCTCAGCTTCATTAGTGATTCCACACTCAGCAATCTCCAACCCCCTCTTTTTTTAATTCTAAGCAAAGAGGCCACCGGCCAACTGAAGAAGTGAGTATCTATCTACTGCGACATTGTAAAGCAGGCTGGTGGTGACACCCAATTCATTCCACAAGGGGGATCTGGCAGTTGGAATTAGTGGACTCAAGAATCACGGTGCTTTGGTTCAATCCCGATTTTTGAGAACATACGTCATGACTAGAGTGCGCGTTTGTGGTTTACATGATGTGTGATGTATCAAAGCCCTGTATCTGAGGGAGTAAACAAGGAGCTCATTCCCCCACAGGGGTAAATCCTCGAAGGCAGAGATTATGCAGTAATTTTCCTATTGATCAGGGGATTGTGGGTAATTTATGAATTACGTGGCTAATTAATGCTTTCTGGTGGAGATGGTGACAGTTAGGGCATTCCACATACCCAGCTGGGATTCTCAACTGAATGAAACCAACAGTGCACTCCTGTTGTCCATCACAGGTTAACCTGGCATCTCTGGTGTAACTAAGATAGAAGAATTGGAATTATTCCTGAAGGTGTTACGACAAGGTAATTGTACAGTTATTACCTGAAGACAGTCTCTAAAAGTGGGGTTAGCTAGGCATTGGCAAAGGCATCAGAGCTGAAATACAATGAATTTTCAGTTTTAAGAGGACATGAATGAAGTTAAAAATTGATATCCCTTACTTTGATGACTTGAGGACGTGCTTAGGAAATGTCGACAAATTTAGAAGGTTAGAGTGTGCCAAGATCCCACTTTTGGTCTAAAAATACCTGTGCACAGATAAAATACTGAAAATTACAAACAAAGATGTTAACGCGGTTCATTTCTTGGGGACGGGACTAGGAGGGAACATTTTTCCTATTTTTCCAACATTTCAACCAGAATAAAGAAAATTTTAATTATTAGTAATTACGCCAGTCCCCAAAACCTAGTCAGGTCCCCCCTAACACAAGTGAATCTTTAGGTTTTGTACAATTCCATCTGAAAGGCGTATTATGGTAGGCAGGACGGATCAGAATAGAAAGGAGGCACGCTCAGATATAGAGTGTGGGAGGGTCAAAATGCAAACCCTCACATCCATGGCATAGGCAGATGCTGGCAAGATGACTGATGGCTTTCAGGAAAGCCCACGGCATTCCAGTATTCTGTCCAAACAGACGAAACTGGGGAATTGCTTCCATCTATGATGTTTGAGCACAGATATCCTGGAGAAGGACACAAAGCTGCCTAAGGCTCCAGAAAGAGTGTGCATGGCCTCTTAGTCACCAGAGCCTCAAACATAAATAAAGAATGTAGCACCACCTCATCTCCAACCTGTTTGTTAATTTCTAATTGTATCACCAACACAGGCACTGTACGTTAGCAAGGTGTTAAATCCCTTCATGTCTTGGGGCCATTAACGTGGAAACTGAGGCACAGGGCGGGGTTTGGGCATAGGGCCTTCTAGCCCGAGTTACCTTGCTGAGAAATTAAAGTGTGTGTTGGACACAGCATTCATTTTATATTTTTGGCTTCCTGTAAGATCTAGATCATTAACTGTGCCAATTTCCTCTGCAGAAACTACTTTAAATAAAGTGTCTCAAATAGAAATGCAATTTGAAGATAATAAGATAAGAGTCACTTTTTCAAAGACGGAACACGATTTTCCCCATGTGCATTCTGAATGGTTCTGTATAGCCTTTCCTGACCCAGGGACTAAAGCACAGCCTTTTAAAAATGTTAAACTGAACATCAGTGAATGCTAAAAAGTCTCTTTTCTTGTGCACACAGAGAATGTATCCTCATTGCTAATCATACAGGAAATCTTTGCAAAGCTGAGAGGTGAACATAAATGCCAAGAATCCCAAACATTAATTTTGATTCCTGCACCCTTTCTGCAAAGCTGGAGAGCTCCAGAGGTTTAAATTAAAATGTCCTTCATATTACTGAAGAGAACACTTATGCAATTAAAAACAACTGTATCTGCCTACAGAGTAAAGCCCTCTTGTTTCTATTTTATTTGCAAAGTAAGAGATGCAAGTGAAGCATGACTGGGAGAGCTCAAATCATACACCCCAAGAGATAAATTTCACAGTCCCCTAAGGAACAATGTTTGATCGTTGAGTTCCTCAGCACTTAGACGTTAGATTTGCTATTGCTGGGTCTTGATCTATGCAAATGATTTCCCTCAGAAATGTCTTACTCTCTTAGAATAGTCTGTCTCTATAAAGTCTTCCTTACTAAGCTTCTACTCATGAAAAGTTGCTTTATTAAAATATAGTCTTCGGTTTTTTACTAGCCAATAAAAAAGTATAGAAAATTCCCAAACTTTGCTGTTTAATGAAACGAAACTGGTAGAATGCAAAGAAGTCTCTGGAAAGTTCTCAACTTTTCTGGCAGTGCCTTGCTGTGTTTAGGGTCTGCCCTATGACCACTTCTCCTTGCTCAGCCCACTCCCCTTGATTATTCCAGCCACTCCCTGGACTTCAGATGAGCTCTATGCAGGTGACTCTCAAATCAATCCCTCTAGCCCACATCTCTCTCTGAGGCTTTACCCTGTGCTGTGGACATCTCCCCTCTAATGTCCTATGCAATCGCAAACCCAGGAGCCAAAACCAAATTCCTTTTCTATTTCAACCTCTCAAACCACTCCCTCACCTTGCGGAAGACACCGTCGTCCATCCTGATGTCCATGCTGGAAACTGGAGTCCCCTGACTCCTCCGTCCTCCTTCTACCCACTTCCAACTGGGGCCTGTTAGGCCTGTGCTCAGGGCCTTGAACCTTGCTCAGTTCCACTCAAGACCCGTGTTCTCTTCCCTCCAGCCTCTACATTTTATGTGCCTGTGTCCCTAGGAGCCCAGCCCTCTCTCTCCTCACCTGGCTACCCCCATCTTTTATAGCTTGGTGGAGATATTTCTTTTTCAAGGGTAAGTTTCCTACCCCCACAAGTACGGCTGAGAAACCCCTTCTATGTACCTGCATGTTGCCAACTTCTTTTATGACAGAACTTCTCACAGTCTATTTTAACCACCTGTTTGTTTGCTGTCCCACTAGACCGTAAGCACCAGGTTACCCTGTCTCTTTTATCCCTCTGGTCTCCCTAGTGCCTAACTCCACACCTAGAACAGAATCAGCAGCCAAACAGTCCTGGAATGGATGAATGAGACTCAGAACAAGGGAACTGGCACTTACTAATGCCCACTGCATGGCGGCAACCTGCCTGCCAGGTGCTTCGAATAGATTATCTCTCATCCGCATGACCCTGTGAGCTCTGCATTATTTCTGAACAGTTCACACATGAAGGTCGGCGGAATTAAACAGCTTTCTCTAAGTGACGCAGCTCATAAGCGAACTGCAGACCGGGTCTATGTAGTTTCAAAAATTCCTGCTTATCTCCCTGCAAACACTGCCTCCCACTGTGCTCCGGGCCGTGCACAATGACCAGGGTTCTACGCTTTGGGCCTCACGGAGTCATTCTAATCTGTTCTCTACCTGACAGTCATTCACAGATGACGCCTCGCTAGAAGCTGCTGGTTCTGCAGACCCTTCGCACCCCCTCACTGTGGCTTGAACCCCCGCCTTTCTCCATCGGTGCCTATAGCCCTCCCCGAAGTGGCTCATCAGGGCCCTGCTTCTCCTGGCTGTTTTCACACGGAGCGGAGGTGACGATGTCACCACGCTTTAAAGCATCCCCCCTCCTACCTCTGCCCTGTGACAGCTTCCTCGACTGCCAAGACCACGCGTCAACAGGACAAAAGGCAGAAGCCACAGAGCTGCTGTCCAAAAGCCCCACGAAGCAAAGCCAGCACGGGCTGCTTTATTAGCGGGGACACTGAACTCAAGGTCTGGTGGACACCGTGCTGCTGCTGCCGCTGCCCTTTGAACTTGTGTGCCTCTGGGGAAGGTGAGTCAGAGAGAGGACGTGGGAGAAATGGAGAGAGCAGGCAGGCTTCCATCTTTCTATTCAAAGGCCAGTGAGGGCAGTGCCTCCCCCACTCTGCTGATGAGGCTTCTCTCCAGAAAGGACACCTGCCACAGGCGGACGGCTGGCTCCACTGCATATGGGATTCATTCCCGATCTACCTCAGAAACATATGAAAAATCGTAAATTCAAGGGCGCCGGGCTGGCTCAGTCGGTCAAGCATGCAACTTTTGATCGCAGGGTCCTGAGTTCAAGCCGCACCCTGGGCGCAGGGGTTCCTTAAAAATAAATAAATAAATTCGGCAATCCGGAAAAGGCCATTTCCTGGAACAAACCAATCCAGGCTAAGAGTGGGCACAGCCTGTATTTGAAAAGTCACCTCCTTTTAATCAAGTTAGAGGTAAGCCTCGGTGTGAACGAAACAGATTTCCAATCTACAAAACTGCAGATGGGACTGTAAGGGAACAAAACACCAGAACACTGGTTTCAAAGTTTTTGAAAAATTCAAACCCAGCTTTCCACAGGATTTAGTAGCTACTCAGGAACGGGAAGGGACACTCTCAAAGCAAGCAGAACTAGATGGAATTTTAAGTCTCTCTGTCTTTTACATATCTGGAAAGGCCTTCTTTTTTCAAAGGGTATCAAAGCTGAAAATGCCAGGTAATTTCTTTCGTGTTTCTGCGATTGTTCAATGACATCAATAAGATATTCAGCAAATAGCATCTAAGTCCCTTTGTCCTATTATTAGAATAATATGTAAAATGATAGGAAATGAAACAGCCCTGATTCCAATGACCTTGCCGCCCAATTCAATCACAGTTTCACTAAAGAAGAGCAAAATGAACCACACTCAAGCTGTAGATTTTATGAATTAGATTCAACCTCCCCTCACTGGGGGACAGGCCTGGTTGGGCAGAGAAACGGTGAGGACTGGGGCAGCATCTGCCTCTCCCCTTCATATTCACGGCAACATTGTCAAGTTCACCGGAGGGTTGAATCCGGAAGAACAGGTTGGAAGAGAATATCCATAAAATCCAGGAACGCAGAACCGATGGGCAGGACTCCTGCTATAGTGCTCTTGTCTGCTCCTGTCCCATCATAACTGCAAATGAACTCTACTTTGGAAAATTCAATCAACCACCAAATTACACGAATGTTAAAAGTCAACAAAGCCAGTAGCCTCAATCTCACCTGGAATTTTTTTTTTCTGGTCAAAATTCTTTTTATTGAGGTATAATTGACAAATAATATTGAGACATTTTAAAATGTATACATCAGGGGCACCTGGGTGGCTCAGTGGGTTAAAGCCTCTGCCTTCGGCTCAGGTCATGATCCCAGTGTCCTGGGATCGAGACCCGAGTCAAGCTCTCCTGCTTGGCAGGGAGCCTGCTTCCCTTCCTGTCTCTCTGCCTGCCTCTCTGCCTACTCGTGATCTCTCTCTGTCAAATAAATAAATAAAATATTTTTAAAAAATTAAAATAAATGTATACATCATTCATCATTAAGCAGCGTAGGCTTAATGGGAAGGAAAGCTACTAGAAACTACTGTATTATTATTATACAATCAATCCTCATTATTCACAGATTCCGTATTTGCAAACTTGCCTGCTTGCTGAAATTTATCTGTAGCCCCTACATTAATAATCCCAGCACCTTTACATTCATTCGCTGACACACGGAGAGGGAACGCACCACCCCAACCTGATGTCCAACACGGCCACTTTCTGCATTCCTGTTTTAGTTCTCAGGCTTTAAAAAAAATCCCTTCCACAGACTGTTTAGTACCATGTTTCCATTTTATGTTTTTTTTATTTTTTATTTTTTTGAGCAATTTCACCATTTAAAATGGATCCCAAATGTGTTGAAGCACTGTTTGGATTCCTACTTACAAGAAGGCTTGCAATGTGTATATGGACAAGAAAGTCGTCTTCGATAAGCTTCATCCCGGCACGATTTATAGTGCTGTGGGCCACAGGTTCAATGTTAATGAATCACCAATGAATATTACATGAGGTGGTTTTAAACAGAAATACATGTAAAACAAGGCTTTGTATTGACTGGCTAACATGAACGTTGTGACCAGAGGTTCAAAGGAACCTAACCTTGTATTTCTGTACTTCCCACTAGTAAATCCAGTATTTTCTGATAAATGCAGTATTCACCTACTCAGTGTTTCCAAGCCATGTATAGACCACAGCTGCTGCCACTAACAAGATTTGTGTTTTCAAATTATAGGCAAAACACCACCAATATGTAAAGCAGGACTTGGAGAGGAAAACGCAAAGGCTATTTACAGAGAGCGAGGTCACCTTTTTTACTTTTTTGCAGATTTTTGAATCTGACCATGGCTGAATGCTGGCTTATGCTGGATACCCACGTGTTCCTCTAAACTGTGATGCTGTATCAGAAATCAGTCGTAATTGTTATTTTTAACTCCTACACATGAAGTATATTTTCATCCTTGTAAAACGGACTTCTTGGAAATGAGAATGTCACAGGTGCACTACTCATATTCCCTGGGGAATGAAGGCTTCAGGCCCTCAAATCTAGTCTTACCTACTCTGCAGACAAAGACTAGGACATGCTCATTCTGCAAAGCTGCTCTTTTCCTAAAACAATAGGAAGTGTTATTGTGCCACTGCTTCAACCGAGAGCCTTATGCTGATGCTGTCTACACTCCAGCCTAGGCCACGTAGCCACAGCGACCCAAGACCTATTTTTTTTTTCATGGAAATCTAAACTTCAGCAACTCGGTTATTAGAAGAAAAACAGGCAAATCCTCGGGGCGCCTGGGTGACTCAGTGGGTTAAAGCTTCTGCCTTCGGCTTAGGTCATGATCTCAGGGTCCTGGGATCGAGCCCCGCATCGGGCTCTCTGCTTAGCAGGGAGCCTGCTTCCCCCTCTCTCTCTGCCTGCTTCTCTGCCTACTTGTGATCTCTGTCTGTCAAATAAATAAGTAAAATTTAAAAAAAACACACACACACCAAAAAAAACAGGCAAATCCTCTTGATTGTAGACGGAGGACCCCTTCTCTACCACAGTGTTAACACCTCTGTCGTCATGTACTTTTGTCTGATTTGGGTACCGCTCTGTGAAATCGATTTCCAAGGTTTTTCAAAGAAAACCAAGAGTTGGATTTTCTTATCACCACGTCTCAGAAAGCATTCGTTATTTCCCCCCGAATTACCCAAGGATACCGGACCAACTGGAAAGTAAGCATCAGTCACATCAAATCTTCCCCTGACTTTAAAGTTTCTAGTTATTTCCATAAGATCAGTTCACAGATATGTGTGCTGTTAGAATTAGTCTTGACGATGTGCGGACCACGAACCGTGACCTATTGTTTATGAGATTTCAGTTGTTTTTTTGGCTTAAGGTACGTATTTCTGATTTGTTCATACCGTACTGGAAATTCTGCTGCACTGAGTGTCTGCTCTGGTCGAGCTCAAGATCTCACATTTTTATGTTTGGGAGTATTACCCACGTTCCTAAATTGAGTTAAGGAAGAAGACATGCCACATCTCCCTCAAAGACAGTGTGGGATTCTAAGGAAGGATGTGGTGCGGGGCCATTGTCCCCAGAGAGGGGCAAAGCGTCTTTATGAGGGATCCTCACTGCGTCAGGGTAGCAAGCTGGGATATGAGGATTCTGCATGTCATTTGCCTCAAGTACCCCAAAAGGAAGAACTTAAAAGCAACCACAAAAGCACGAGAGGGAAGCTGCAAGGCCGTATCTCCCTTCAGAGAAGACGTTAACGCCTGGCATGGCCCAAGAATGCCTCTAGAGAAAGGGGAAGGAGACAAAGAGAAATACTTCATTTGGAGTTTATTTTTCAAGTGTTCTTCCCGGTTCACACTTGGCAAAAGTTAGTAAGAGTCTGATCTCTTGATAGGAACCACAGGGAACTTTACCAATCTCTCCACACAATTCTTACTGTCTCGCTCTCTTGAGTTGGGCAAAACAAGCCATCACACACACACACACACAAATGCCAGCTTCTCTCTCTCATGTATTCAGTGTGGCTAAAATAACTCATATAATATGAACTAATTTTTCATATTTTTTTCTTCACAAAGGCTGCGCTCCATAAATAGTCAACAGACCAATTGTCTAGGGGGCAGAAGGGCGTAGACTTTTACGAGATGGGAGTCCCCTAACATTCCTCCAGCAGTCAGAGCCTCTTTTCTCAGAGCCCGCATCCCAGAGAAAGAATCAGACGGAAAGCTAGTCCCATGTTTGCTCTTTTCATTAAGATTTTCAAAGAACACTTTATTTCAATGTGCATTTAGAAGAAAAGGAAAGTTAAGAATTTTTCCTCCAGGCAAATAACTCATAAGGGGAAAAAAAATCCCTTCAACATGATTTATTTCACAGGGATCACGGAGGAGGGTGTGGAAACAGATCTCTGGTGAAATTCCAGGACGGCTGCTAATGGCTGCCTTGAATAAGAGGTAAGTAAAAAATTTTCAAAGACAATTATTAAATAAATCCATTACTATTGTCCCACTGATCACAATTTAGCTAGAATGTGGTGAGACCTTGCAGACATACGTTCAATTTGACTGGACTTGGGACAGTCAACCTCAGTATTTTATTCTCAACAATGATGGAGCAACTTGGTGAAGGCAGGGCTCCCAGAACATGGTTCTAGAAATTTATGGGTTACTCACTCAAGGAATGCTGGAGTTAAAGAAACCTCAGACATCGTTTCAACCTGCATACAACTTGAACATCCTTTCCAACAGATAAGATGACCAAAACCAAAAAAAGATTAAGAGACTGAGTTCCCACATTGAGTTGGAAATAGGGTTGGGCTAGACTGGAGCCCCCTTGCCTTCTGGCCTGGGGCTCCTAGTGCCATCTTGGGCCTGCAGCGAACATGGCTGCCATCCCAAAGTGGGTAGTGAACTTCGTGGTGGTTCCTCCCTGTCTAATTTTACTGCCTAAACACACTGCATCTGTTACAGGAGTGGGACCCTAATCGTGTGGAGAGAAAGGACTAGGAGGCCAGAGAGAAGTTCTAATGTCACCGCTTGGCCAAGGTAGAAGAATGCCAGGTGATCTCCCCACCCCAGACCCCACCACATACCCATCACTGCCATTTTTCACTCTTATGAGTGTCCCCACAAACGCTTGTCTCTTTGTGTTTCTTATGGCCATCCTAAAACAGAGGTGAACCTGACAATGAGTGTTATTTTATCCAGTATGAGAGCAAGTCACAGTTTTGAATGAAACAATCTTCATGGAATAGGTTAAGATGGGAGGTATCCAAGGGATATATAAAGGTAGAACGAACTATGCACAGGGGAAAACCTTGTTAGAAGGACTCTGTTTAAAATTTCATTATCCCTATTCTTTATTCCCTTAATCAAAAGCAAGTAATAGTTGATGAAATGGTGATCCTTAGCATCAAAATTAGCACCTGTAATCTGGAATTTCAACCAAGATTCAGACCGCGTGCTGGTTATACTGAGAGATTTTTCCCAAAATCTATTGCCACTAAACATTGTCCTTAGAGAAGTAATTACAAAACCCCATTTAGCTGAAGTGCCTAACAAAAATATGTGTTAATATTTTCCTCTTCAGAATGACACATTTCACGTCAATCAAAACAGATAATAAACCTAGAATTAAATGGCATTTTTTCGTAATGTTGAACCAAATCAAAAAAGAAAGCTTCAAAAGTGCTTTGAAAGGAGAACCAAAGTACCAATTAAAGGAAAAATTATAGGCAAATTAAGAATATGCTTTTTCCAATGACACTGAACCTCAGTCATTTTCTCCACGAGGATCTGAAAACCCTATAATTGTCCCAGAAGTCTGGCAATCTCACCCATTTTCCCTCAGAAGAATAAATAGAGAGCTATACGTTGTGGCTTGAAGTTCAAAGACATGTTGCTTTAAAATGGAGATGGGCGGTGAGGGGGTGGGTGGCCCATGCCAGGACTACTCTTGCATATCATCAAAAAAATAAATAAATAAATAAAAAAGGAAAGAAAGAAAGAAGTATAAGCTACACTTCTCAATGCAGTAGCTTCATTTATCACTGTTGTTTTTCATGCTTGGTAATTGGCAAAAAGATGAAAATAACAAAGATGCCCTTCTTCTCGCAACTTAGGGACAGTGTATTCTATTTCAATGGAATGTGTGCCTTCGGGGTGATGGAGGCACGGGCTGTAAGTATTTTAGCAGCCCGCTTCTAACAGGAGGGCGTCATGGGAATCTGGTAAGCGGGTAAATGTGAACCACCTCCTCGTGTAACTGTCACAGAGCTGGAAGGGACAGAGCTCAGCGACCACACTTACTCTGTACCTCCACAACAATCTTGGGGATTGATCCAGAACAAGCGTTCAAAATGTGAAAGATTTACTCAAAAAGATGATGAAAATTGACTGTTCTCTTTTGGAAATGAAGGAGCGTATTAAGATTTTCCATGACCAACACTTTCCTTCTGCAGTGAGGGAAAGAGACCAGACCAGTGACTTGGGCAGACCTGGAACCAGAGCTTAGCAATCTACGTCCATCAGCCACTGCTCTCCTCACCCACCAACCCCCCTCCCACTGCAACACCCCAACCCGGGGGACACTCTTCCTACTTGCACTGCTCCGGGCGTGGGTCTATGGTAGATGATATGAGATGAAGGGAAGAGACGAGGGCTAATCTCCCCATCTTTTACAACCATAGCAATCAGAGTAATTATTTAGTATTTTATATAGCATGGGGCCCCAAACTTTGGAGGGGGGGGATGGCTTAGCACTCTTCTACTCACAAAAGGACCCCTTGATAAGTATCTGCATTGTCTGAACACATCACAGAATCTGAGGTAACTAAACATACCCTCTGGGGGGAGGTTCCACAGAACAAAGACCAAGGACCCTTTGTCCCAAAGCAACCTTTCTCCGACAGAAAATCAACCCCTTGCCTTTGGACTTCAATGTGATAAGCCCCGAGTGAGTGGGCGCTCAGATCCAAATATTAGCCTTCATGTTTCTGCCAAAGTACAATTTGCTATATGCTTTTTTGATGAATGTTTAAAGCAGTCCTTTTTAAAAATGGACGAATCTTGGCAGGAGGTTAGCAAGTCAATTAAGTGGCAGGGAGAAAGTGTAGTGCAGTGTTACGCCTCATTTTCAAGAGTGATTGCAATTATAACAGGTTGCTGACATATTGTACACAGGGAACTGTTAGTCTGTCCAGTTTTATGAAAATCCAATACAGGAAATTGGGCCTTTCTTCCCAAATGAACTAGGGAGGGACGACCTGCCCCAGAATCCTTCCTGGTTCGCAGACAGCATCTTGCTTCTGCTTTTGTTTTTTTTTAATTGTGTCTCCCCTGGTAACTCACTGTTAGTCTCCGTGCACTGATGATTAACTAACTGCTAGAGAAGAGCTTTAGGGCAGAAGACGAGAGGTAAAGGGTGAGATACCACTGCCAATTACGGGGTAATCAGAAAGCGCACCGTCTCTTTAACTAAATGTAAGATAGTGGCAAATGCGTCTGATTAATGAAAATTCAACCTACATCCAAATTTCAAGACTCCCTCTCCTGCGAAACGTTAGGCAGACCATTCAGCGACGTGAGCCGAATATTAAGTTGATTCTAGATCAACACATGCCAAGTATGATGCCAAGATGAAAAGAAAACAGGTTTGCCTCAACAGGTGCCTTTTCGCTTTAAAGCATTATCAAGCATATTAAGCATTAACACGAAAATAATCAGACTGTTTAAGAATGCCTACTTAGCTATATTAGTAGTCTTTCATGCTTTTAAGATCAGTGCAAATACCCCTGCTCTCTAAAGGGCTTCCAGGTTCTCTCACCCGGGGAGAAATCTCCTCTTCTGGGTTCCTATAATGCCTTATCCATATTCCCCACAGAAGATTTAGTCCATCTGCCTTGTGTGCGCGCGTGCACGCATGTGTGTGTGTATCTGTAGATCGATCGATCGATCTAACTACCTATCTATATCTGCCACTAGACTGGAGATCCTTGAGCACAGAAACCATCTTTGCTAATCTTTATGTCCCCATCAGCTTTGTGAATTCCTGGATCTTATTGGATGCTTAATGAGAATTGATTATTGTGTTTACGGAGAAGAGGAAAAGCGTCAAGTTTAAATAACTCAATGTCACTGTAATCAAAACTGACAATTTCTATGCCAAACTTCTCACCTCCAATTATAGCGAGTTACGTGAACATAATAGCATCCTGTCCGGGCTTTCCTTTGTTTTTTGTTTTTTGTTTTTGATTCCTGTCATCTAGTCCCTGGGGGGTGAGGAGTTGTGGATGAACAGTATAATCTATAAAAGTAATGGTATCAGAGAAAGAGAAAAGAGGAAGTATTTGGATAATCAGTAAAAAATGATCAGTCCTTGATTCTATTAATAATGTAGGAAATCACTTTTAGGTTGGTGTTCATTGTAAACAAATCCCTTGACTGCTGGATAGAGTGGTAATAATGGGGTTATTTAGAATGACCCAGCAGTCGGGGTGACAGGCTTTGAGCTGGCCCCGCCCTGCCTGCTGCCTCAGCTGTCCTTCCCCTCAGGGAACCTCCTCCCCCCAAACTCTCTACCCCTCCCCTCATCACAGCAGGTCTCTGGGTCCTCATCGGCACAATGGAAGGGGGGAGAGAGTCAAGTGACCTTTCTTCTCTGAAATTCTCAGAAAGAAGGCCCTGAACAATTGAAGCTGGGACCAAGCCTGAACATCCACGGACATGGGCCGTGTGCTGGCATCATCTCCCAGATAACGAGGCCGAGGCTGGTCAGGACGATGGGTTTCCTTGGGTGCTACCGTTGAAAAGCAAGTGCAGGGGCATGATGTTAAAAATGGCAATGCAACCTCAAGAAGGAGAATACAACTTAAAAAGAAAGCCATCAGTCCTATTAAAGAGCACAGGTATCACGACGAGCTGAGGCACGTATGAAACAGGTAAGACACCGCTGAGTCACGTCTGGAATGGTCGCGTCACACTGTCCACCTGAAACTAACCTACCACCGTACATGAACTAAAATGAAAAACTTACATAAAAATATTTTTCCAAAAAAAAAAAATCAGTCTTCACAGATCCACAGATTTAGAACAGAAGACAATATGGTTTCCAAGGTTCTGCATAAAACACATCATCTTTTGCCCTTTTCCCTTTGGATTTGTACTTTTCTCCTTCCTGTTCTCTAGACATAACTCCAGAGTCTTTTTTTTTTTTTTAAAGATTTTATTTATTCATTTGACAGAGAGAAATCACAAGTAGATGGAGAGGCAGGCAGAGAGAGAGAGAGGGAAGCAGGCTCTCCTGAGCAGAGAGCCCGATGCGGGACTCGATCCCAGGACCCTGAGATCATGACCTGAGCTGAAGGCAGCGGCTTAACCCACTGAGCCACCCAGGCGCCCAACTCCAGAGTCTTTTGATTTCCTCTCCGGCTTTGCTTGCTCATACTTTCCCGACTCCTTATCCCACACACAGGCAATGTCAGTGCCCCGCATCTAACCTCCCTAATCTTTCCTTAACACTCACTACAGCTGTGATTATCTCGTATTTGGTTCCCTCGAAGATGGAAACCATCTTGCTCACTGTGGTATGTCCACGCAGTTGCTGTTCAGTGACTAGGGAGGAAGGGGAAGGAAGGAAAAAGAAAACCTTTCAAGGAACATAGGTGAGACAAAGACACTGAGGTGGGAAACGAATAGCCACGGCTGCCCAATGTCTTCTCACCCTCCACTCTTCACTCAGCGGCTTCCCGACAGAAACCCTCGTTCAGAAAGTCCTGGGATAAAGACAAGAGCTTAAGAAAGCAAGCTAAGGAGAGCTCTACGGGGCGGTGCATGTTGTAGGATTAAGGAGTGTGTGTTAATATGGCTCTACGGGGCGGTGCATGTTGTAGGATTAAGGAGTGTGTGTTAATATGGCTCTATGGGGCAGTGCATGTTGTAGGATTAAGGAGTGTGTGTTAATATGAGGAGGAAGGTCAAGGTGTTGTCAGGAGATTTTTAAAATATTTTCTAAAGGACTAGACTCACACACAGCGGCTTTGTCAGGATGATGGTTATATGACCCGAATCCAATGCAAGTGAATCTGAGACCATGTATAGAACCAATTTAAGCATTACTTATGGTCAAAGACATGAAGTCTTCGAGTTCAGATAAACTATGAAGGCCGTGGCATGGGTTTTTGTATTAAATTATCATGACCAACACAACAGCAAATCCATATTAAAATAACTTCAGAAAAAGTTGGATGATACACATGTCAGCCACTTTCTCTGTTTTTTTTTTTTTTTTTTTTTTTTAAAGATTTTATTTATTTCAGACAGAGAGCAAGAGACAAGAGAGCATGAGTGGGAGGCTGGGTGGGGGGAGCAGAGGGAGAAGCAGACCCCCCACCGAGTAGGGAGCCCAACATGGGGCTCGATCCCAGGACCCTGGGATCATGACCTGAGCAGAAGGCAGAGGCTTAACCCACTGAGCCACCAAGTGCCCTGCCACTTTCCCTCTCCTCTACAAATCCCCTACATGGTTTTCATGCTACAAGTCCCACCCCTGCTCTTCTGGAAGAGAAGGAAACACGTTATCTCGCCCACAATTCAATGATTTCCTGGAATGCTGTGAGCCGCTCCTTTGTGTGTGTGCTTTTTCCTTCCTCCTCTTCTTCCCCTTCTCCTTCTGCTTCCTCCCCCTCCCCCACTTCTCCTTCTACCTTTTCCTCTTCCTCTTCCCATTCCCCCTGCTTCAGTCCCCTTCCTCCGTGCCCTCCCCTTTTTCTTCTTCTTTGAACTCTCACACTGGTATTACAAGTTCAACAGCCTAAGATGGACTTCAACTCTCACCTCCTTACACAACCGTGGCGATCTGACAAAATCTGAACCTGTCTGCTTTGGCTCCTTCTCGACGATTCCCTTCCCAAATCACCACTGGGTTTGTCTTCGCTAGCAGATCACTCCACAAGGCTGCTTCTTCCTGTCCCTCTCTATGCCTCAGAAATATAACAAAATAGGGAGAGACTGAATTTCAAGCCCTCCAACACAGTTTTGACCTTTAGTGTGTATGTTCTACCTGGCCCGCTAGCCTCAGAGCGAAGAGAAAAATCACTTTATACTTGCGCTATGGATCTGAGGTGTGTCATTGATCTAGCACTAAATCTATAATTATCCTACAATTTTTTTTTTAAGATTTTACTTATGTATCAGAGAGAGAGAGGGAGAGAGAGCGAGCACAGGCAAACAGAATGGCAGGCAGAGGCAGAGGGAGAAGCAGGCTCCCTGCCGAGCAAGGAGCCTGATGCGGGACTCGATCCCAGGACGCTGGGATCATGACCTGAGCCGAAGGCAGCTGCTTAACCAACTGAGCCACCCAGGCGTCCCCTTATCCTACAATTTTAAAAAAGATTTTATTTATTTGACATTGAGAGAGACAGCACAAGTAGGCAGAGCAGCAGGAAGAAAGAGAGAGGGAAGCAGGCTCCCCGCTGAGCAGAGAGCCTGACATGGGGCTCGATCCCAGGACCCTGAGATCATGACCTGAGCGAAGGCAGAGGCTTAACCCACTGAGCCACCCAGGCACCCCTACCCTACAAAATCTTAAATACTCTTCCCAAACCTACTATTCAGTAGATAACAAAAAGGGAATATTTTCGTAATAAAAACATTAGAGGCTCCACACAGAAATGTAAACATATGTTCATTCAATTAGGTAAGGTTAGGGCAGTCACCTCAGAAAGAAACAGCCTTTCAAACCTCAAAAACTAAATGCTTAGTGGTTAGTCTCAAAAACACACGCAGGACACCAAAAACGATCTTTGGCTGGCAAACAAGGTACTGAGAGGTTAAAATGCCTTATCGGAGTTAAGATGAGTCAGTGATGGCAGAAGAACTGGCAGAACCCAGAAGCCCTCCTATAGGACACTGAAGACACCACCCAGAGTGACCGAAACCCAGGCAGGAGACGACGCAGCAGCCTCATGTGCCAAGCAGGTCCCACAAGAGCTAAGCACAGTGGAATGACCCAAGCTTTTCTTTTCAAGCTTCTCCCCTCCCAAATGGCTTAGGATTTGCACATTTTCAATTCTCAGCTTCCTTCATACAGATTCTTCCCTGTAGCCACCGATGAACAGGAGTAGCAGTGAGTCGTTCTAAAGGAAGCACAAGAGGAAAATTTATAAACAGATGCTAGTCTCCTGTGGGTCTTTATATATACAGAGAGAGAAGAGGGGAGGAAAGAAGGAGACCGGGAAAGAGGGAGAGAGGCTGACCCGAGCACACTAGGCTTTGCGTGAAGCCCTGGTACGCGCACGCGACGCATCACCGATGTCTGGGACAGAGAAGCAGGAAAGCCAGAATGGGCGACCTCAACACGAGGAGGTGCCGAGACACAGCCGGAAGAGTCGTCCCATGGGGAGCACTTTTTATGTGGGGGGATCTGTGCTCTGGTCCACGCCACGGATGTTACTCAAGAGTCCTTCCGAAAGGTGTTTTGTCTTTAAGGAAGCCACTGGAAGAGTTCCCACTCTCTCTACCCCCTTCAGTTAGGGCCTCCATGAATATTTACTCTGAAGACAGATGACCACCAGCCTCTGAGACAGCCACCACCCACCTACCTGACTGGTAACAGAGGTCACTGCTGTGTCACAACTTGGTCAACCCATATTTCACCTTAAGGTCTTTTTCTCTTTGTGCGGCTCTCTACCCTGGGAAGTCATGTCAGAATCCTCTTCAGGGCAGCCGCTGTGTGTTTCCGGACAACAAGCCCGCCGCCATCAGCCTTCTCTTCAGCTCTTTCACCCTCCCGTTACAGTAGCTTTTGTCGCCTTTCCTCCCTGAATCCTCTGTGGTGACTAGAATGGGCCTGAAGACGCTGACGAAGATCCGATACAGCGTGAGGATCTTGTATGTTGATTTTTTCCGCCATAAACACACAAGACCTGGGGAGCTTCATTCTCCTATGAAGCGGGATCCTTGTGTCTCGAAACCTGGATGCTCAAAGGCCAAACCATTCTATCTGCTGTGTTTTGGCTCAGTTGCCAGAAGGAGCTCAAGTCTCGTGTTTAGATCTTTCCCATGGCTTAGCTCAAGCAAACGCCCCTTCCATGTAATATCCACAGCAGCAAAACCTGCAACTCTCCCCAGCCACCAACTGGCCCCCAGTCTCTCCTCAGGGTCTTAGTTACAGTAAGCAGGCTTACGCTGTCCCCCAACCACTGCACAAAAGCTCCACCCATCCCCCCTCACGGGCAGAGTCTGCGACCCCTTCCCACAACCCCTCGTAGACCACGAGGGAAATGTCTTCTTCCCACCCCACCATACATCCCAGGAAGACCCTCGCTAGGAACACAGCCTCTCCACCCATAGCACAGGGGAAAGAATCCCCTCTCGGGCCCTCACAGCCTGGAAGAGAAGGCTCACTAAGTCCCCGAGGGACAGAATTAGAACGCAGAACCCATTTCCCATCGAAACAACAGAAGAATGAGAGCACAGCAGGTCGGCAAATTCCCAGATTAAAGGACTTTTTTAGAACGTGGGTGACAGATTCCATAGAACCTTCCTCGATGATAAATTTTTATAGCCATAAACAGTCATTTGGGGTAGAGGTACAATGGCAGAGAGGTACCGCTACATAGTTTCCGTGGCCCTGAGAACCATCACTTGGCACTGATGATATTAAACAATTACTCTGCATGACCTGTAACTCTCTTTTTTTGAGATGCGTTTTGAGCCTGCCACTTCCAATAATATGAATCTATTATTACCTCCTCTTTCCTCATGATAGTCCTGCAAACTCCATAAAGAGTGGACAGATCTATTCACAGAACAGGAGAGGCAAGATAAGTAATATGACATTCCAGTATTTAACAACTTCTGGTAAATCTGGAGGAAAGGTAGTAGTCGAGATAAGGCTGTTAGTGAACTATTCTATATCTCAAAAAAAATTTTTTTAAGATTTTGTTTATTTGAGAGAGACTGAGAGAGCACACATGCCCGAGCATGAGCCCAGGGAGGGGCAGAGGGAGAGGGGGAAGCAGGCTCCCCGATGAGCAGGGAGCCCGATGTGGGGGCGGGATCCCAGGACCCTGAGATCATGACCTGAGCCAAAGACAGACACTTAAGCAACTGAGCCTCGCAGGTGCCCCTATATCTCAAAAAAAGAAAAAAAAAAAAATTTAAATATGCTCGTGTCTTTTGTGGGACTACACACAAGTCCCATGTTGACTGTGGCTTGAATGAGCATCACTGGAGCTAACGAGTACTTTGTTTTTCACGGTGTCTTGCCTAGTCAAAGGCTCCCTGACCCCTTTTGGGGAGCCCTTCTGAGGAACACGTATGCCAACAGGCTGCCTGTTTGCTCCTCCTTCCTAACCCTTCCGAGAAACGGCCCTCATATTCATTTTTGCAGTTGACACGGCGCACATGTGACATCCAGGCCTAGGATTCTACAATAAGAGCACTCTGATCTAAATGATCATTCCAATTAATTAATTAATTATCGTTCCTTCCCTTTTAGGCCCTCATGCCAATGAGACCTAAACCCTTCTGCTTTCTTTGCAGGGTGAGAAAAACAAACCCAAGGAAGGCTCCTCCGTTTCCTGCAGGGAACAGAGCTGCAGCCCGAATCTTAAAGCCATGGGAAAATTCTGAATTTAGACACCTGAGCCCTGCTGAGCGGCTGAGCCAAAACACAGAAGCAATGGCTCAGGCCTTTCAGAGTCCAGTTTCACAGGAGAAAGAATCTCAGCGCTGGGGTGTGAGAGTGTGTGTGTGCGTGTGTTGGGGGTTGGGCCTGGGGGCAGGGAAGGAAGTGTTGGTTTGCCTGCTTTTCCTCTCATGCTGAAGGCAGTGGGAAGCACTGAGAAAATTCTGCCTTGTGCCTGCAAGTGACCCCTCCACGCGGCGGTTGGAGGTGGGACCCCAGCAAGTAGGCTGTTACCAGGCCACCATCCTCACTTCAGGGGTGTTTGGGCTCCTGGAAGAAGGGAGTGAGGGTAACAGAGGGTTCAGCTCCAGACTCCAGGACTTTCCAGAAGGGGCCCCCAAGTGGGGCCCATTTTTAGCACTAAGTAATTTGACCAAGTTCCTAGTAGGGTAATTCCAAGTGATCTGGCAAGCATGCGTTCAGTTAAGAAAAGCTATGTGGAACAGCCGAAGTTCAACTTGTGAAAAAAAAAAAACCCTGCACTCTCATTTTCCTATTGAAAGACACACTCGCAAACACACACAGACAGATTACTCTATTTTTAAAAAATACCAGCATCCCTTGCAAGCACAGTGCCTTGATTACTGACTTTAGTTGGAAATCTCTTCGCAATTGAATAGGGCAGGGAGAGCTTAACTTCCCCCCCATGTGCATCTGCGAGAATCAGACAGTGGTTCATCTCTGAAGAGCTGCCCCTGAGCCTTGGGCTTTGAGGGGAAAAGAGCCTGCTGGAAAAAGCTATCACCGTCGTGATGACACAGTGCTGATAGGCATCTACGGGCTCATTAAAATGTAAGCCCCCGGACGACAGGAAATGCCTCTAAGCATTGTCTGCAACCTGGGCGGGCTCCAATATTAGTCTCCGTAATGCCTGACTACAACAGACTGTACTTCAGGTCACAGGTCCCCAGTGTCCGCCTGGATCTTTCCCAAATTTGCTTTTCCTCATCTGCCTTGCCCTTAGTATAACGGTTAGCCCCAGCTTTTCAAAGCCAGTCAGGATCTCAAATATCTTTGTCCCATTGTTGTCTATGCGTGTTTGTGTGTGTCTCTGCACTTGGGGTCTGGACAGCACAGTAAATAATCAGGTATAACACTCTCCTTTTCCCCTATATCCCCATATCCCAAACCTGTCTAACATATAGCACTTGTCAGAGGGAGCACTCATCACTGGAGTTTTTAATGGAGGGACTATCGGGGCACTGGGAAACAAGGGAGGACTGAGGGAACACCACTCAGCTCCTCCAGGCCACCCGGCATGGTCCACGGTAGGAAGAGAAGACAACAAATGCGGAGCCTAGCCAGCCTGGACGTGTCAGAAATCAGGACGCTGGGACGTTAAGGAAGCTGTTGCGATCTGCACCTAAACTACCCGGAACTCCTAACTTCCCCTGCCTTATCCAGTACCTTCAGTCCCTCCTCAAAAATGCCTTATTCCAGTGCCTTCTGTCCCTCCTCAAAAAAAAAAAAAAGCATAAACCAACAGCGGGGAGGCTATTGTCAGGAAGACTGATGTGACCCTGAATAAGTCACCTATGTTTTCTGGCCCAAGGGACCTCATGTATCCTTTGAGGATGGCTGGGTAGACCCCGCGGCCCCCTTCTGTGATTGTGAGTTACATTTTGATCTGAGTTAGTTTCGATTCGCAGTTCAAGACTAGGAAGGTTAACCAGGTGGTAATTCAAGAGGAAAGGGCCTTGGCCGTGTGTGAGGCCATCAGGGACCCAGTCCAGGTTTTGACTGGCTCAGGGGAAGTCTGGCTGTGGCTCCAGGGCACCCCTTACCCCAAGTCACACCATCCTCCCTAAGAATGAGCCCAGCACTGCTTGCCAGTAGCTTCTCCAACAAATGAGATCTTCCTTTTTACTTCTTCCTAGACGCAAGTTTTAAGAAGTCACTAGAAAACCAGGTAGAGGGGTACCTGGGTGGCTCAGTTGGTTAAGCACCTGCCTTTGGCTCAGCTTATTATGATCTCAGGGTCTGGGGATCAAGTCCCAGACCCAGCGTTGCACTGGGCTCCCTGCTCGGAGGGGAGTCTGCTTCTTCCTTTCCCTCCCCACCACTCATACGTGCTCGCTCGCTCTCTTCCCTCAAATAAATACATAAATAAAAAGAAAATCAGATAGAAACTGAAGGAGCTGCTCCAAAATGGAATGCTCTTACATCCTCTCTTCTGGGAGGGACAGAACTAAAGTCTCCACGTGGAGGTCCTTACCCTGTCCTTCCTTATCATGCCACCAACAGCATGACTGTGCCTTTCCTCACCTTCCCCTACTCGCTGACCATCTTGGTTAAATACACTTACACGTGCCCAGACTCCTCTGTTCTGCCCAGTCCAAGTTTTACAGTCCTTGGTCCCTGGGCTTCCCCTCTTTACGAAAGTGACCAGCATCTGTTATCTCCTGCCTGGGAGCTCGCGTGTCTCATTCTGCAGTGATTCTCCGCCAACCCAAACCTTGACCTGCAGCCTCCCTGCTCCCAGTTCAGTGTCACCCAAAGAAGACCAAACGAAGCACGCCAGGCCATGGAATTGACATCCAAGACGAGAAAGCAGAAGTAGTCTGTGCCGTAATGCTCCAAGCCTCACACCCCAAACAAAACACACACAAACACACACACATAGACACACACACCCCAAACCTCATATCGCCATCATTTCTTCTTCTTCTCTTTTTTTTTTTAAGATTTTATTTATTTATTTGACAGATGGAGATCAGAAGTAGGCAGAGAGGCAGGCAGAGAGAGATGATGAAGCAGGCTCCCTGCTGAGCAGAGAGCCCGATGCGGGGCTGGATCCCAGGACCCTGGGATCATGACCTGAGCTGAAGGCAGAGGCTTTAACCCACTGAACCACCCAAGCGCTTTCGCCATCATTTCTATTAAGATTTAAAGTGCAGGTTTTTTGCAATCACAGTTGGTTCAGTTCCTTCAGGAACATTCCTTTTTTCGTCTCCATTTTATTCCTACATCAAACTGGATCATCGTGATCTATTTCCTAAGGTTTCTTTTTAGAGCATCTTAATTCTGGCAGCAGGACACCAGGCACATGAAACAACAGATCAGATACAAAGACTTATCAAATGAATATCCTGTCTCAGGGCTTTTCGTTTTTGAAGTCTTTTTTCTTTCAGTGGGCTCCAGCCCACGTCTCTGGGCTCCCCGCACTGTTTGAAAATGCCTTCCTCCCGGGGGGAAGAAAGCTGGTCAACTTCTCAAAGCCCTGGGAAGAGTGAGGCTTTCTCCCAGCAAAGCGCTGCGGGCCTCCTGGGCAGAGCCCCAATGTCTCTGAGGAGGAACTAAGCCAGGAAGGAACAGGACGGGACATGCCAAGCCTCCCCACGCTTTGTAAAGGGGATCCAGACCAGTCCAGAAGCAGCCGCGCATGTTGTAAGAGACTCCCAACCAACGCATGGAGGGGGAGGCAGGAGGGAAAGGCAGCTTTTTTGGTTTCGGACAAGAGTCTTAAACTTGGAAGCACTTGGTTTCCTAATGTCTGTGCCATTTCCAAATCAGGATCCCGGGACTCATCCTTTGAGGGCCCCGGCGCAGTAAGATGGATTATACCTTACCTAGAGTGGTTCTGTATAATCAAAGAAAAATGCTTCCTGCCTTTGTCCAGAAAAATGAGGAGGGCTTTCCGAAGAGAGAAAAGCAATTTAATTATCATTAAACAACGTTTAACTGCTGTGGGCAATCACCCTCTGCACTGAAGCGTCATTTAATTTAAAAGAAACCACAGTGACCCCCAGCCCTCTCCGGCCCTCACGTGGCAATCAATGGCCAGGAGCTGCTCCGGGCAGGGACCCGGGGCCACACGGCACAGCAGGTGAGAGACCCCAGGGAGGAACGGCAAGCCCCAGAACCGTGCGACTGCTGTACCTTGCTTTCCTCTGTCCTGCAGAGCCCCCGACAGCAGAAACTCAGGGCTCCGCCTTCCTTTCTCGGTCTTTCTCCAGGAGGGCAGACAGATGGCTCCATGTCCAGATGGGCAGGTGGCCATCGGCAGTCACCTGCGCGGCCCCCAGGCGGAGGGACCTTTCCCCTCCACGCTCAGCTCACCTTCAGCTGTGCCCATCCTTCTCCATAGCTGGCCTGACGCACCCGAAGGACAGAGGCCCGGAATTTGCAGTGTGATTCATGGATAGAAAATACCGGTTTTTCACTGCTACGCAAATGCAGCCTGGGTGGGGTTTAGGTAAATCCGGATGTGGACACCGAAAAGGAGCGCAAGAATGCTGCTCTTAACCTGTGTATTCCACTCAGCCCAAGCGGCTCAGCCCCGCACCTCTCATTAGAGTTAACTTGAATGGCATCCGGTGAGAAGGGGGCAGCTGACGTCCCCTGCACTTGCAGATTAAACAGAGACCGATCTCGGCTTAGTTCACAGCAAAACTTATTTCTCACATCATGAGGCAAAGACCAAACCGCCAGGTGTCTCAAACTGTTTGCTCAAATTGCTTTATCCTGAAAAGAGTGCAGTCACGGTCAATGCCTCTCAGCCTCAAAACCCACCAGGCCAGAGCTTCTAGAACAGAAGAGTTAAGAGAGGGGTGGGGGCGCCTGGGTAGCTCGGTGGGTAAAAGCCTCTGCCTTAGGCTCAGGTCATGATCCCGGGGTCCTGGGATCGAGCCCTGCATCGGGCTCTCTGCTCAGCGGGGAGCCTGCTTCCTCCCCTCTCTGCCTGTCTCTCTGCTTGTCATCTCCGTCTGTCAAATAAATAAAATCTTTTAAAAAAAAAAGAGAGATTGAGAGAGAGGGGTGGGGTGGGGCTACAATTTCCGAATGCTTGAGAACCACCCAGAGAACATGCCTCCGATTTCCTGACTGCCACCGCCGGTGTCACCTGCCCCCACGGGACTGCCCTCAGAGCCTGTTGGTGTGCAAAGTTCAGTGGGTCACCGGGACTCAGAAGCCGGGATCGCACATCGGCCCTGGACCTCATAAGCCGTGAGGCGGACCCGAAGCACAGCCCTTCTCCGAAGCTCAGTTTTCTCTGCGAAATGAGGAAGGAGAATGCTGAGCTCTCCAGCATTACCGAAGGTTTTTGCAAGCAAGCCCACACTGAACAAATGCCCAGCATTGAAGGTGCTGGTGGGACCCACACCCTGTATGTGCCACCGTCGGCCAACCCCAGCCGGGTGTGACAGGAAGGCTGGGCCTGACCTCTGCGCGAGGGGGAGCTTCCGAGGGGCTCCCCCTGGGAGCTGCCAAATTCACCTGCTGATCATATCTGAGCTCAAATCAACGACCGCAAAATGAAAAACACTGGCTTGGACTGAAATATAAATGGTTTCTTTTTGTGAGTTGGGAGCAGATGAAAAGGCAAACATCACATGTATCACAAGGCCCTGGGAATTACCTAACCCAAGGACTTAGGACATGTGTCTCCCGTTTCAGACACTGTTGCATCGACGTAAGCCTTTTTTTTTGTGGTCAAGATGAAACATTTCAGTGGATCCTCTGAACATGTGAGACCTAATGGAAGTGTTATTAGGAAAAAAAAAAAAAAAAACAAGCAAAAAAGAAGAAAAATATCAGCATTGGCCTTTGGGTTAATGACAAGCATGATGGATTTTTCTGGACCCCAGGAGTGGGACCCCTGGTGAGCAAGTCACAGATTCCCAGGACGCTGTGAACTGCTGGTACTGGGGGTTTCCACAGTGACCATCCAGCCCTGGAGTGACAAAGGACACTTTGGGGACATCTCCGGGATGGAGAGTAGGGAGACTTAGGGATTCGTTAAAAGCCCCTACCCGACCCCTGCAAAGGAGCTTCCGTGTAAAACAATGTTTCAACAGAAGCTAAAAAGACTCTAAAATGTTCTAAAGCCCTTTGCTTTGCACTAAGAATCAAATCCAAATTCCTTTCAGTGGCTTCCTAAACCCCCCGCCACCTTCCCCGGGCCGCCTGGGTCTTAGCCCTTCACCACCAGACAAGCCCCTTCCTGCCCAGGGCTTCCTGCACATAACTATTCTCCCTGAGAACATGCTGCCTCTGCTTTGTTCGCCTGCTGCCTCTCATGGAATCCTCTCTGCTGCCTTCTTGCCACGTGTTTCAATCCGAAGTCATCTGAACGTCGGTTTTCTCTTGGCTTTTCCCCCCTGGCATCTAAGCCCTGTGAAGGCTGTGGTCCCAGGAGTAATTCGAACCCCAGTGACCCCCACCCCCGCAGCTATACCCCGTTTATGCTAGCCGAAATTCCCTTGTTCTCACACTCAATGCAAACTGCACTATCACAGACCCCATCTCCAAAACTACACACTCTGAGGACTTTTCGTGGGTTGCTGGAAAGTCACTGGCCCTGGACCTGTTCACCAGGAAGTCACTGAGTCAGGCAGGACTCGTGAGCTCCTGGCTTTTGATCGCTCCTCCAGAAAACGAGGGTGTTTCAGCCGCAGTTCAAAGGCCCCTCCCACGCTGAACAACCACAAATGTTTAAGACCCTGCCTGGAAGCCACTGATCCCTTTCTCCCAAAATGCTTTAAGAGATGTTGCTGTAACAGCTGCTTCAGGTAAGGAGCAGACCAAGCCAGATCGTGGGTTAAGTACTTCTCAGATTCTGTCCCCGACCTGGAAACTATCTGGCTGCAGAAATGGAAGATTCCTTAGATTGAGAAACTCGCCCAAGACCACAGAAATAGTAAGTGGTAGAACCAGTTCGGTAACGTAAGTCTGTCCAACAACAAAAGCCAGATGGCGGCCTCCTCACCGCAGTGCTTCAAGGACAGCAGGCCTACGTGCACGGCCGGGCTAGCTCCAGAGGAGTCAGGCGGATAAGGGAGACAGGTGTGGGGTAGGGAGAGGGGGAGCTGTGGGGAACCTGAGAACCAGAACCCCACATCTTAATAGGGCAGCTGCTACGTAGCTCTCATACATCTTTTTAACAAAACACTTGGAGCCCTGTGTTTCCTGGTCATCTGATCCCCCCCCCCCCCCAAAATGTAAGAAAATTGATTTTTCTGTAAAAACTCCCAATTCTACAAAGTTCTGGTTGTTTATCAAGATACGCAGAGGCCACGGTGCAGGCCTCTCTAGAGGGCGCTCCCCACCCCAGGTCTGGGGCCTCTGATCTATACTAACGCTGGCCCGCACAAGGAATGACCTACGAAAGTTGCCCAATCTGTCCATTCAATTCTCCTAAGACCTTCTGTAATCACACACAAAAATAACGGCAACAGGAGTGCAGTGCGTTTGGGGATTATTAGGCAAAATGTGGGAGCAACGGCATTTTGGGAAGCATTTTTGATGAGCCACTAAGTAATGCTTTCTCTGGGGTGAATACTAAAGGTCTGCTCCCAGAGCACACTGAGGGAAGAGATCTGATCAAGGCATGTGCCGCTTTCTTCCTCTGATGCAGGGAAGAAGGTTGCTTAAGAAATGCATTCCTGACAAGCTAGCTCGAGGCTTGACCTAAGAGGTCCTGCACAAGGAGAAAATCTACAGCTGTTCCAGCCTCCTTTGTGTCCTCGAGTCCACCCTTTGGGGTAACACTGAAATAAATGAATGAATGAATGAATGAATGAATGAATGAAAAGGGGTTGGGAGGAAGGGAAAGAAAGAAAGAAAGAAAGCAAGAAAGCAAGCAAGCAAGCAAGCAAGCGGGCAGGCATGCATATGAGGACTGGAGGCAACAGAGGTAAGAAGTAAATCACTCCCTGCGTGATTATGTTGTTTGGAAATCCAGCCTCATAAAATGAACAACCGTCCTCAGGGATCCCAGGAAAATGCTGTCGGGCTGAGTCACAACTGCTCTGCAGCCTAAAGAACCAAGCTTCTCAACTCTTCGGAGCTCTGGTTTCCTTATTTCTAGGCATGCTTTCCTAAGGGATTTCTGGAGGATTATACGGGATAACTTGTGTGAAAGTTTCCGGCAGATAGCAAGCAATCACCCTTGTGGGCATTCCAGTTCTTACCCGCAGTGGTCTGGAAGCGTACAGACAAACTGTTTATTGCACCGTATTGGCATTCACGACGACATCTGGAATTCAGAGGTACCGTGTATGTCTTAAAAAGCCATGGGCATGAAATATTTGGAGGAAGGAAATCTTGTATTTATCCCATGATAAAGAAAGTTTGGCCCATTTTTCTAATGGTATAGAAAAAGTTCAATTAGCCTTAAAAGTGCTGTGCCCCCACCTGGAGGCCATAATAATTATATTACCTATAATGAAATCGCTTAAAAGCAAGAAATTGCTCAAATCACAGCTTTCCTTCCTTGTTTTGCCCATCACAGCCACAATCCTACTCTTTGCTTTTTTTCCTAGCATAGTTAATTCTCCTTATTTTTTTTTAAATTAACCAACAAATGTCAGATGTTTGTTTATGCACAAAGTACCATATTGAGAGGTATTTGTTTTATTTTGGTTCCTTCTGCAAACATTTGCAGTTAGCGACAGAATGGAGATATTTCATGAAGTGAAAAAAAAATTATATCTAGGGAAAAGGTGAAGTTTCAAAAGCAGCTTTTGAGAGGGAGAAAGAAAAAATCTAACTACCAAAGATATGCACTGATTTGCACAAAAGGAATACATAAATCTACCACCTAGAATGGCTTAAATGCATTCTGCGCATCAGAATTAAAAAGGATTTGGAGTTTAAAATAATGTCAAAGGCTTTCTTCAATGGTTTGAGAGTATAAAAAGTGTCATTTCTTTTCTTTCAAAAGATATCCTATGACAGTATATTTTCTAGGCCTGTCTCACAGTAAAAGGTGTCTTTAGAAATCTACATATTCTGTAGATTTTTTTCACTTAGGAAACTGAATTATAGTTCTATAGTTACAGACTTAGCATGAAAGCTGATGTCCCCTTCATCCAAAACTGATCAGAAACTCGGCTAGGCGTGAAGTTTAGTTACAGAGCACACTCATGTGAACTTGAAGTGAATGTTTCAGACAATGGGTCTGAAGATGTCGTAACCCAGGAAGGGAAATTTACCGCTTCTGTTGAAAAGTTCAAGACTGCCTGGCTGGCTCAGTTGGAAGAGCATGTAACTGGATTCTTGATCTCGGGGTTGTGAGTTCGAGCCCCACAGTGGGTGTAGAAATTACTTAAATAAGTACACTTTATTTATTTATTTGTGTTCAATTATATGTAACTAATGAACTGTTGAACACCACATCAAAAACTAATGCTGTACTATATGCTGGCTCCCTGAACATAATAAATAAATATACTTAAAAAGAAAAGAAAAGTTCAGGCAACTTAAATATAGTTAATCCAGGTACACCTGATAGCTCAGAACCCAAAACAGCATTTACTTAGAAAGGTAGGATCCTGACTTGAATAAACTTGTTTAGGGAAGATTCTGCTAGAAATGAGACCTTCAGAAATGACAGTTCCTATAAAGGAGGAGGAAAAAAGGGAATCACTTCCTTTTTCAAGGGACAACTACATGAAGACACAAATATGCTCCTGGGCTGGTGTGTGAGACGGAAAAAGTCACTTTCTCAGACTACCTGGAAACAATCCGTTGCGTCTGGAAGGACACAAGCTATGCTGTGGGGCAGCCCTGTCTTTGTTGTAAACGACTTTCAAAGTTGTAAGCAATGATATGCATGTGATTAAAAATATAAATAGCAGGGAGGTCCAGAAGTCCAAAACAAAAGCTTCCTTGGGTGTCTGGATGGTGCAGTCGGTTAAGTGCATCTGACTCTCGATCTCAGCTCAGATTGTGATCTCAGAGTCGTGCAATCGAGTGCCGTGTGGGCTCTCCGCTCAGTGTGGAGTCTGCTTGTGTTTCTCAATCTCTCTCTCTCTCTCTCTCTTCCCCTCTCCCTGCTCCTACACATGTGCACTCTCTTTCTCTAAGAAAATAAATAAATCTTTAAATAAATAAATAAAAGTTCCTCTCCCCCACTAGTTCCTCTCTCCAATTTATTAGGCATCATTTTTGAAACTGTTAATGTAAAGATAAGTATACAAGAAATCCATAGGCCTTTTCACACAAATGGGTTCCAGCCTTTTTAAAATAAAAGGGACCATGCTCTCTGTACTGCTCTGTAAGCCATAATGCTTATTTAACATGACTTCGTAATGGGTTCATACTGGCACATAGGGTCTATTTCATATATCGTCAAGAATACAGTGGGTTGTATAATCTGAACGTGCCGTAACACACTCTCTAAGACTCTTATTGACGGAATAAACTGGTGAGTCTTTTTGAGAGAAAATTAGGCAGTACCTTTCAACGCTAGTAATCCTAGTAAACCAACAGGACTAAATTAGTAATCTGACAGGCAGGAATTTGTTCTCTGTATTTCCTGACACGTACACACAGAGGCCACTGCAGCCCTGTTCATCAAAGGGAGAGAAAAAAATAAGCAACCCAAACAGCTGTTTAAGGGGGTCAAGTTAACGTATAATGGGGCCACTACTATCATTGCTCTGAAGACAGAAGAATTTTAAAAACCAGAGTTTGTGCTATTCTCATCAGAGACACAGAGACACAGAGACATATACACACTCCACGAGGAACAAATTGAAAATTATCCTTTGTAAGGCAGTTGGCCAGAGCTACCTTCTTCTGCAGTCTGAAAAGTTACCTTGAAAAAGGATTTGAATAAAGTGACATTCAAAGGTGAAGGGGGCCCAAGCAACCTATCCTGGTGCAAAATTCAGGCAGATGATTAAAAGAAAAAAAAAAATTGTCCCTCTGGAAGACAGAGTAGGCTGAATGATGGCGGTGGCACGTTTACCTTACTGGCGACAGCTGTGGAAACGTGATCTGACATCCCAGTGTCATTATTGTGAGGGGCGTTTACAAAGCTTCTTAATGTCAAAGACCAACAGTGACCCAGGATTCCTCCAAATGACTGTTTTCTTAGCCATTCCAAAAAAATCTGTGGGGCGGCAGCTTGCTTCTGGGGTGACAAGAAGTAAGATGAAAAAGGTCCTTTCTGAAAAGTGTGCTGCGCCACATGATAGGCCGATAACAACATCTCCCACCGGGGGACTTGGCTCTGTCTTGTACTCTCCGGGCCGAGGGCAGAGCAAGGCAGACAGGCAAGAAGGATCCACGGCTCTGAGGACGATCCCACCACTGGGTTTACGGGGGCAACATGAGCGTGTGCATTTATGAACCTTTGTAAAACCAATAGTGGGAAACAGCATTTTCACTTCCGCTGCTGAATCCTGAGCAAGGGGACGGGAGGAGAGGGGTATCGGGCAAAGGTACACGGGGGTGTGAAGTAAACCCTGAGGCTGGAGAGGCCACAAAAGCTACCACCTCCCTTCACTTGGGACTGACTGTACTCATGCCCTCACAAAAAATCATCTGTGCATTCCTTGCTTTGTGACCCTCGAGAAGAAATCGTCTACATGGATAATTCTCTACATGTGCTCTTCTTGTGGGGTAGGTATCCGAAATTCTTTCTTCTACCTGTACATTTGTTGTCTGGAAGCTAAAGCAGCAGACGCCTCCCTGAAGGATGAAGTTCAACCCAGTCTCCATCTTCTGTTCCTCCCTGGTCCTTCCCTTCATCTAAGCTCGCCCTGAATTCCACAGGTACCACGGCTTCTGGTTGTCCAGATGTCACTCAATGACCACCACAAACCAAGGAGAACTCGTTTGGGTTTTATATGGGGTGGCAGATTTAGTAACCTCTGACTTCAAAAAAAAAGAAAAAAAAAAAAGGAAAAGAAAAGAAAGAAAAGCAAAAGCAAAAATCCTTTTCTCAGGTGATCGATATTGGAATGACTGCGGAGGAAAATTCCACTCTGCGATCCGGAATGGCCAAAATTCATACGCAGAGTCTGGCCTTGCTGCTTCACCACGCGTACTAAAAACACAACTCATAACACAAAACATAAATAAAGACAGATGACAGCTACCCTTGTGGTGTGGTGAGCACTGCATAACAGACAGAGGCGTCAAATCACTATGTCGTGCGCTTAAAACTAACATTAACATCCTGTGTCAACTGTACTTCAATAAATAACTTAAATACACACACACACTCTCTCTCACGCACACTGAAATTGGGGGGTGGGGGACCAAAACAAAGATCCCAAACTCCGGTTCTCTGAGGAATTTTGGCTTCCACTAAATTACATTTCTCCCTGCCTAGGAGAAAGTTAAGGAAAGAAAACCAAGAGGGGAGCTTGGTTCCTGGATGAGGAAAGCGCCCTTCCCACTCCACCTGCTCACGCCTCAGCAGCCACACACCTGAAGAGAAGCCACGGCATCTGAGAGGACACCATTTCTCAGGTTGAGGTTTTGGAAAAATAGATGTCGGAAAACTGCCCCTGTCCAGTTTCAAACAGGAGCATTTCCAATGACGTTAAATTGACAGAGCAGTGACTGAAGCCTGAACTTTAAGCAGCTTCTGGACAGAGCTTCCCTTTCACTGAGGAGAGCTGTAAGATGCATCAGGGCTGGAGGAAGTTTTACTTCCAGTTCCTGAACTGGGAGATTTCGGTGTCTTTCTTTCTGAACAAATGATTTCCACGGAAATTAAAAAAAAAAAAAAACTAAGAGAAAAACATTATTTAAAGACCACTAATTCCTTTACTAAGAGGATTTTTTTTTTAAGATTGTATTTATTTATTTGACAGAGAGATAGAGAGAGAGCACAAGTAAGCGGAGCAACAGGCAGAGGGAGAGAGGGAAGGAGGCGCTCTGCTGAGCAGGGAGCCCGCTGCAGGACTCTATCCCAGGACCCTGGCATCATGAGTGGCAGACGCTTAACCTACTGAGCCACCCAGGTGTCCCAAGAGGATTTTTAATTTTAGGTGCTATACTTTATTTGGAATATAAATAGACCCACGTATGTTCTTCAGTGGGAAATCTGTGCCACTAATAAGTAATGGAGGCAGGACTCGAATCCAGGTAACGTGGCTTCTGAACCCCTGTTCACCCAGCACCTCTGACTCAACAGACCTTTACTAAACCTGCAAGATGTAAAACACACTTCTAGATGTAATCACTGCTTATTAATCAACAGATAATCTCTGAACAATACAACAATTAAGTGTAATAAAAAGCTTTAATGGACTTTTTAAAGTCCATTAGAATAGGTAGAAAATGTAGAAAAATATGCATTGTATGCAGTGATTCTGGGCCTATTTGGAATTTGGCACCCCAGAGCTGTGTGATTTCATGACTCTTTTCTACCTTCAACTTGCTGCTTTGTGGTTCATACTTGGAACTGAAACTTTGAATGAAATAAATATTTGCTTTCAGACTCACAGATCGGCCCTTGAGATAACCAGACCTTTTCCGGATGCCCCAAACCAGTGCTGGGAACTGCAGGCCACAATGCAGTCTGATGACCACATTTAATTAATTTACTCATTGTCTGGCACAGAATGAGCTCAGCCTCAGCAGCTCAGAGATCAGAACGCCTTCAGAATCCCACTAGAGGAGCCTACCCAACATTCCTGCTAAGAGCCCTCTCCCAGGAGTGTGGGACCTGAACAATCCCGAGCAATCTGATGTGGAAAATTTGGAAAAATTGGAAAAGTCATTAGGAAAACCCTGGAACTCATAGAGTGTTTTCCCTGGCTAGAAACACAGCTGCTAAAAATAACACAATGAGAAACATATTTGTCTCTTACATACAATGGATGTAGAACATAATTATGGGCTGTTTCGGTTTGGGATATAGGCAAGGGAGGTAGCTGCCAAAGTCTAGAATACAAAAGGAAAAAAGACATTGTGTCCAACCCCTCGCTCCCAGTGGCAATTCCCACAGCCCCTTGGTGACTTGGTTTCCTGCTCAGGATATACCTGTGACAGCAAACCCCGACTCTTCTTGGAGCAGGTAAGAGTTACAACTGTAAGCCTTCCAAATGACCCGAGCTCCCATCAACAGGTGCCAGCAAAAAGTAAATCAACGTAACTCCTCCAGCCTGCCTAGAAACAGTGTCGCAAGCCTAACTAATATAAACACATGACTATCCCAACTCCTTTGATAACGCTTCACATTTTGTATTTTAATTCATTTATAGAAATGACTGTTGCATCTGGGGCTTATCTCAGCAGCACAGTAACTTTTTCCTAGACCCCTCAGATGAGAAAAAAAGATAGCAGAAAACACAGAAGGATAGTTTGTTGCATTGTTGAAGTCGGTACCTCTCTGAGTTGGGATTTCGTCATCTGTAATGTAAGACTAAAAAGATTCTGCTAATCTCTCTGGACTGTTGCAATACAATGAAGGCTACAAAAACAATTAATGAACCTCAGGTTCCACATCAGCAGTGACTAAAAACCATAGCTAACACGTGGAGCGGGAATTCTGAGAACCACACTATGTGTTTTGTCAGTCAATCCTCACAGCACTGCTGTTAGCACCCCCATTTTACGGAGAAGAAAACTGAGGCTGAATGCCGTGAACGGGGAGTAAGTGGCGAAGTCAGGACTCCAAAGCCAGGCGTTCCGAGGTGAGGGCCACAGCTCTTTGTCAAGGGGTTCCATGGTGACTTGTGGCAGGCAACCCTCTACCGCCCAGAGCAGCTCCGGAGCTTTTATTAATCCACAGGATGGGGCTGTAAGCTTTCCGGAGGTCTGCGTTCTCCCACCTTAGGCATTTAGAAAAATATTTCAGTGCCTGCCCCTCTGCTCCTGAACAGTCTGGGTTTCAAAAGCCCAAATTCCCAAATCCCAGGTATCTTTCGCTTATTCTTAACTCTGCACCTGAACCTTCAAAACTGTTTTTCATTTCTTTTCGAGCTTGGTGAACCAGACTATTCGTATCACAGCCTCATGTCCCCAGACTAACCCCTTTAGGTGAATTCTGCACCTTTGGTGATCACTCGAGCTACTTTTACTGATCACTATCCCATCCGTATCTCTGGCAAGACTGCTGACTCTGTCTCGCTAGGACCCGATGCAAACAGAAAGCCTCGTACTGCCAGAGTGAGGTTTCCTTTTGAAAGCATGCTTTCAAAATTACTTTGATCAACCATTCCCCCTACCCTAGAAGCCTTTACCTGTCCTCTCAGAATACGAATCCTGCTTCCCTGAGTGCAGAAACTCTGATATCTCAAACAGGCTTATTTTTGCTAGTCTTATAAAATGCCTCCGTGCAAAAGGTGCACCCTGAAATGGAAAACACAATATGCGTCCAAAGTTCTGTGATACTTCGTAGGTTATACCTTTGGCATTCTACAACTTGAAAATGCAGAAATATACGTAATCCCAACTTCAGGTCTGGTCTAAGAGTTAAACAAGAAAAAAGGAAAGAAAGAAAGAAAAAGAAAGAAAGAAAGAAACATCCATCTGGGAATAATCCACAAATACACAGTACCTCAAATCGTCTTTCTAACCCTTTTCTACAGACTTTATAGGGTTATTCTGCAGGGTAAAATCAGCTGAATGCACACCGCATCACTTGTTTTTCAGACCTCTTCAGAAAACTCAGTTCATTCAAGAAAAAAGTCCCCAAAACACAGCCCCCAAATCGGTGTGAGAAAGCTGCGCTTACTGATTTAGTTCTTCCTGCCAAGAGAACAATGCAGAGAAACAGAAGCCAGTGCTTCCAAATAATTTTTGGCAATAACTCAGAAGAAAAAGAAAAATCTCGTATTTACCTGTACCCAGAGCTCCACAGGTGAAGCAGCAGTTAAAGGGGGGAAAAAAAATCTAATTCTTCTTCTGGAAATTTCCGTCTCTAATGGACGCCAGGGTCATCCTTTGGAGCTGTCAGGTAAACCCCCTCCATGTCTCTGCTGTTTTCTTTTGCAGTTTTTCCCAGTGAAACTCTTGTCATTTGCATAAAGCTTACTTCCAGCCTATAGGACTTTTTGAGTAGCTACTCGTTAAATTGGCTGTCTTGACATGCTCTTTCAAGCATGACATCATAAATCTCCATGGAAACCTTAACCCCACCTGCCTACATGCCAACGTTACCTGTCAAGCAAAGACTTAAACAATCCTCTGAAATTGTTCATTAATGAAACCTTTTTAGGGGCTTTGGATCTCTGCACGGTATAATTTGTGCTGTTGGCAGAAACTTAGCCAAGAATGATGGCTTCATTTTCAAAGCCTGAGCTGTTTTGCAGAAAACAATGATCAAAATTATAGGCATTCATTAATCTGCCCCTCCCTGTCTAACAATGCACTTAATCGGTTAAAGAAAAACCTACAGTGGCCCATATGCATCTCTCTGCAGGATAAAGTTACGCTGAAAACGGAGGGTTTGAAAAACTCTGAACGGATACTTCTAAGGTTTTTCACTCTCCAGCAACCCCCTTCCAACTTTTTACCAGCAAAACTTGCGAAACAGGTTCTTTGCTGGAATATGTGTGTGTGTGTGTTTGTGTGTGTGTGTGTGTGTGTGTGTGTGTGTTTGCATTTTCTCTTGGCCTGGTGCAGAGGAGGTAGGAGGTGTTCAGCATTTTTTAACTCTTTCCTAACATACCCACATCTTTCTTCTCTTTGTTCTAATTTACATCAGTTACCAGAGTAACATCGAAATTGATCAAATCACATTTCAGAGAATCCCTAATGTTTGCATAAAGCTCTGCACAAACTTCTGCCCAATTTGTGCCCAGCCCCTCTTGGTGACAGGGAGCTCAGCTCTCATCTCACCTCTATCTTTACTGCGGACCCTCCTTGCAATCCCAAGTCTAAGATTGCTGACCTTAAGATGCCAGAAAGGTCTGAAGGGGACTTGGTCCAAACCTATGACAGTTCACAATGATGTTATCAGGTGGCTGTCTAATGCTACTGAAAAGAGTTCTGCAGTGGGACTGCTGGAGGCTGGGAAGCATTTGAAGGCAGCCTCCCCAGCAGAAGCTCCTAGCACAATGCAGAGTCGCAGAAGCAGAAGCAGTGGGAAGAGAGTGCAGCCTGCTTTAACTTGCCACGGAGCCTGCCGCAAAGTGCAAGAAAATCGGCGACATCTCTGAAAGGTCAGAGAGCAGAGTTTAACCCCCACACATGGCTGAGCCTACCCAGATGTTTGCAGAGGGAGCATTCATAGGTAAGAGCCCTCCGAAGGCTCTTCCCCTAGAAAGAACAGTAAATGCTCCACATCCCCTCCTCTGACAATTCTGAGAGTTTTGCATTTGCCAGAGTTCACAGTCAACAGATGGGACATTACCTTCCAAGGGAACCAAGAGTTAGCCCGGTTTAATATAGCAGCCCGAGTTGGAACACTCCTTGGAGGCAAGACTATTGTCAGAGATTCAATTACTGCCTCTGTAAGATGAAAATACATCCAGATGAAGCCCACGCCTGGGCTCTACCCAGTGGGGCACAAACACAACATGAAACAAACAAAAACAAGATAGAACCAGATCGAGGCTCCATTTGGCGAAATCCGCAGACGGGATGGAGGTACTATTCAATCACAGTAATTCCTCCAAGTTCCATTAGAGAGGGGAGCGTCGAAAGTTGCTTCAGCAGTCAGAGCGGTTATAAATTATGCCCAAGCTTCCCTCTGGGTTATTTAGGAAATGACAATATCTCAGCTTTTACTTACTGAGTTCAAGCTTAGAAAAGAGACTGAATGAGAACAGTCGGAATCTGAGAGTCAGGCAAATGAAGATGGCCACAGAGATAACTCAGATGTGAAAGCAAGCTCATTTCCCCGATGGTCCGCAGGCAGGCAGAGGTCAGCACTGACAGAAAAATCTGGAACCAGCATGATGATGGAGGGTCTTCACAGATTTAGGGCGGGGAAAGTTTGGAACACAGTCCTCTCAGCAATAAGGAAACAACACAGGCTGGGCTGAAATGCCAAGGCTTGCTTAGAGGTGATGAATCCAGTAATGATTTTTCCTACAGTCCCCGAATGAGGAAAATGCCCAGTGGGACTGGTACAGCAGTGGGATTTGCCTGACAGCAAACCCAGCAAGCACACTAACCCAGTCAGAGCTCAGGAAAGGCCCACAGAGGGGCTGCTCTGTTTCTAAATTTAGCCACATCAGAGGTATCCAGAATTGGTTTGGACAGCACATGAGATTCTTTCTCTTGAATCTGTTTCAAGAAAGCTTTTATAATAGATGTGGAAACTGCTCGCTGAAAAAGGCCGTGAAAATATAAGAATGCAGGTGGAAGAGGCTGGGTTATGGCCTGAGTTTTTGTTTCTTAAAAAACAAGAGTTGGGGGCGCCTGGGTGGCTCAGTGGGTTAAGCCGCTGCCTTCGGCTTGGGTCATGATCTCAGAGTCCTGGGATCGAGTCCCGCATCGGGCTCTCTGCTCAGCAGAGAGCCTGCTTCCCTCTCTCTCTCTGCCTGCCTCTCCATCTACTTGTGATTTCTCTCTGTCAAATAAATAAAATCTTTAAACAAAAAAAAAAAAAAAACAAGAGTTGGAAGTTTCAGGGGGAAAAGGGATGCTTCTCTGGGTAGAAAAAGCAGTACTTTTACCATTAAAATAAGCAATTGTTTCCTCTTTGAAATCTCCTGACAAAAGATGATGTAAAAACGGTGATTATCCCCATTTTATAAATGGAGAAAGGGACCCTCAAAAGCTTCGGTAATTTGAGGAAGGTTTACATGCCTACTAAGTGTGGGAGTGTCCATTTTAATCCAGGCAGGACCCAAGACCAGAATGCAAAACACATGTGCCTAACCACTAGGCACCATCATCCTGGTTTAATAAAATGTGGTATCCTTTTCTTTTCTTTAGATTTTATTTATTTATTTGATGGATAGAGATCACAAGCAGGCAGAGAGGCAGGCAGAGAAAGAGAGGGAAGCAGGCTTCCTGCTGAGCCTGATGCGGAGCTCGATTGCAGGACCCTGAGATCATGCCTGAGCCAAAGGCAGAGGCTTAAACCACTGAGGCACCCAGGTGCCCCTAAAATGTGGTATCCTAATGGTTAATTAGGATCTTAAAATCCCAACTAACCTAAGCCATGCTAAGAGGAGGGTTGTTGTTGGGTTTTTTTGTTTTTTTTGTAGACTAACCTGAAGGTTCATATCGGGCAGGAAAGACTAAATAGAAATCTTCTGCAGATCCTTCCAGATACACTGGCTGAGGGCTGGAGGGTCTGACTGGGTGGCCCATCCGCCCAGCAGCACGTAGCAAGGTGGGTTCATTTAGCTTCAGGCTGTGCGGAGGACTGCCTGGAGTGGGATTCATGGACCACAACTCATCTACTCCAGGACAAACAAACCACTAGCATGCAGATAAGGCTAATGAAACAGCAGACTCTCAAGAAGGATCTGCAGCCTAAAGCTCTGGTCTAAAGAAAAACTGACAGGGGCACCCGGGTGACTCAGTTCTTAAGTGTCTGCCTTTGGCTCAGTTCATGATCCCAGAGTCCTGGGATCCAGCCCTGCATCAGGCTCCCTACTTGGTGGGAAGCCTGCTTCTCCCTCTCCCACTCGCCCTGCTTGTGTTCCCTCTCTCGCTGCGTCTCTCTGTCCAATAAATGAATAAAAAATCTTTAAGAAATAAAAAATTTAAAAAAATAAAGAAAAACTGACACATAATAAAAAAATCCAATACATACTTCACAAGTCAAACACAGATTGGAGGCATCACCAAAAGAATAAGGGTACTTTGATTTCTGAATTAAACAATGAAGACCAACTGCGGTAAATCCCTAAAGCTTGAACTTTGGCTCTATTTTTGTTCGTAGTCCTTGTTTGCTTTAGAAATCATCCATCTACATTTTGGTCAGCTTTGGCTACGGTGTTGGCTAATTTCATGTGTAAGCTTGGCTAGGTCGTGGTGACCCAGTTTGGTCAAACGCCTGTCTGAATGCTGGCATGAACATATTTTTTAGATGTCACTAACATTTAAATCAGCAGGCTCTGAGCTGGCACGCTCTGACCAGAGTGCATGGGTGGGCCTCATTCAATCAGTTGAAGGCCTTAAGACAAAAACTCAGAGTCCCTGAAAAAAAATAATAATCTGCCTCAATACCGTGACATAGACACCCTGCCTGAGTTTCCATCCTGCAGATCTTGGACTCAAGGCTGCAACATCAACTCTTCCCTGAATTTCCAGGCTGATGGTGTGGCCCTACAGACTTCAGACTTCCCAGTTCCCATAATTACGTGTATCTCCCCAGGCTTGGGCTCCAGTTGTCTCCTTCTTTCTTAATGTTGTCTGACACTCATTTTTACTTGGAGCACCTACTGTCATTTCAAATGCTCCTTTTCAAGACTGAAACTTGAGTAACTGTTTAGAATTTACTGAACATGAATTGAATTTAGTAAAGAAGAGACATACTTGCTATCAAATTAAGACGAAGAAATACAATCCAGTACACTGAATACTACAGTAAATATCAGAACCAGGCTCCCTGTCCTCACACTTTTAATACTCAGCACACATGCATACAGGAGAATGTTCCAGATCAGTTCAAATGTTTAAAAACAAAAAGAAGGGACACCTGTATGGTTCAGTGCCTTCAGCTCAGATCATGATCCCAGGGTCCTGGGATCAAGTCCCGCATTGGGCTCCTTACTCAGCCCAGAGCCTGCTTCTTCCTCCCCCTGCTTGTGCATGTGCTCTCTCTCTCTCGAACAAATAAATAAAATCTTTTAAAAAAATAAAAAAATAAATAAATAAGGAAAGGAAGAAGCAACAAAATGGGTTGGGGGAAGGCACAGAGCGAAGACAAAGGACGCAGAAGTCGGAATCCGTCTGTAGTACTGACAGCGCGTACAGCCCATTGTGTCTCCCGTATGAGGCCATCCCTGCCCCACCACATCCACCTGCTCCTCTCCGTTCAGCATCCTGGTGATGTCTGAGGAAGCTCGGTGACTGTCCCAGCTGGGACCTCAGGAAGCACTCATGGACAAAAGTCCTCGCACGTTCCATTAACCCAGAAATACTCCTTGGGTGCAAGCATGACAGAACAGTAAGCTGCGTCTGTCCCCGCGCTGTCAAAATCAATGCCTTGGTTCAAAGTTTCAGGCGTGAACTTGAACTTGACCCACTGGTCACGGTCCACCTCCGCACCTGTGCAGGGGCTGTCGCGAACACCTCGACTCAGGGGAAGGCGAGGAAGAGGGAAGGACAGGCCTGACACAACAAAGATGCCGAGAGGGGAATGCGAAAGGACTTGGTGCTGAAGTCTGAAAGCATTTCAAAAAGAAGACCCTACAGAATTTTGTGGAAAAACCCATAGAGCTCCAGGCCAGATTTTTTTTCCCTCCTAGCTCTATCCCTATCAGCTGATCCCAACCATTAACACGGTGGGGCCTTTTCCATCTGTTCCTCTGGCGACAGTGTGCTGCCGTGGCAGTCCAGGGAAGTGTTTCGGTGGTTCCACACAGATGGAAAGACGACACAGAGAGCTTAGACGTGCTCAGGGCCCCAGGTGCAGGCAGGAACTTGGTGAGTTCGTTCGTGGCGTGCTCACTGAGCATCCTCGCCTTTCCCACGACCCCAGCCGCAGTCCTCTGTCCCTCCGTCCCGCTCCAGACGCCAAGTCATTCCCATTCTTCTTCTCCTTGTTTTAAAGATTTTATTTATTTGCCAAAGAGAGAGAGAGAAAGAGCGAGCAGAAGCAGGGGAGCGGCACAGGGAGAGGGAGAAGCAGGCTCCCTGCTGAGCAGAAAGCCCAACAGAGGGCTGGATCCCAGGACCCTGGGATCATGACCCAAGCCAAAGGCAGTCGCTTAACCACTGGGGCAGCCAGGCGCCCACCCCTCATTTCCATTCTTCTTCCCTCATTCAATCCCTCAGTGCTGGCTGAGCTCCGTTCCCGAAGGTGCTCTCCTGGCCACTGCCTCCTGGCCACTGCAACCTCTTCCAGGCTGGGACTCAGGCTCCTCTTCGAGGTCCCTCCGACATAGCCCGGAGCAGCTGCCCTTGAACTTTGCTCTTATTCCACTTCCGAGCTCAAGGCTCAAGGCTGCTCTGCCTCTGCCAGTCCAAGCTTTCTGCCGACTCTCAAGGTCCCACACAACCTAGCCTTCCTCTACCTGACGTCACTGACGTCCCCCTCCTGCAAATGACAGTGCCAGCTCACTTCCCCTGGCCTACACACTGACTCACAAGGGTCCCTGTCCTTGTCTCCACGTGCCTGTCCGCCCTCCTCCATCACCAGCCTCCCACGGCTTCTTTCTACGCATTCAGATCATAATCCATCAACGGCCTCTCTGAGCACCTATTGCGCCCTGGGCATTGAGGAAACAGATCATCAGACAAGTCTCCAGGAGCCTCCAGGAGACCTCTGTCATTCCAAGAGGCACCATCTGAATTCCGATCTCCATGTGAGATCTTCCCTCTCTGCTCTCTCAGTGCTCTGGGTTCTAACAAGCTGCTGCTGCTGCTGCTACTTCTTTTATTTTGTTAAGATTTTCTTTTTTTAAATTTTATTTATTAATTTGACAGAGTGAGATCAGAAGTAGGCAGAGCAGCAGGCAGAGGGGGTATGGGGGAAGCAGGCTCCCTGCTGAGCAGAGAGCCCGATGTTGGATTCGATTCCAGGACCCTGAGATCATGACCTGAGCTGAAGGCAGAGGCTTAACCCACTGAGCCACCCAGGCGCCCCAATATTTTATTTATTTTGAGAGAGAGAAAGTGAAAGCTCAGGCGGAGGGTACAGAGGGGCAAAGAGAGAGGGAAAAGCGGACTCCTCACTGAGTAGAGAGCTCGATGCGGGGTTCGAGTCCCAGGACCTTGAGGTGATGACAGGAGCCAAAAGCAGGCACTTAACCAATGAAGCCACCCAGACGCTTCTGAATTCCAGCAAGGCTCTAAGGTACATACTGCCATTTCCTAGTGTGTCTCACAAAAGAAGAGTCCCCAGAAAAGTAATTCTGTGATCAAATAGGCTTGGGAAACATTGTACTTTTCATTCCACCTGCTCCCAAACTCCAAGTGAGATTTACAAAGTCTTTTAGCATATCAAAAGATCTGATCAGGCCCTACAGCATAGAAATTCATTTAACTTTGATTAACCAAAAATATCCCCAAATTAGAAACTTTCTCTCCATTCCCCAACCAGCTACTAACAGCCAGGGGACCTCAGATTTCCCAGAGTGTATTCTAGATCACTGCCAGTTAGAACGGACACTGTTTCATGCTGCCCTAATGTGGACGGCCCTCACTTCTCAGTGATGAGGTTCTCCTGAATGAAAAGGGTTTCGACAGGCATCCCACACGTGCTATTTGATAGAATGTAGCATCTCATGTAATCTTCACCACAACAGTACTGTCGGTCTCATTTCTGCGGTTACCAAAAAGCCCCAGGAAAACAGATGATTCACCTACATTCCACAACTAAGACTATCCCGGCATATAAAAAACTCAGTTCTATAGGACCCCAAAGTTGGTACTCTTCCCACTAAACAGATGCATCCTTGGCAGCCCAAGTGCATTCTACTGCCTGATGTCGAGCTCACGATGTAGGTTGGGCTCACGGTGTAGGTTGATGCTAAATCACCATCAGACTGAGTTAATCCAAGAAAACACCTGCAGGAAGAATGGGTAATGGCCAAGACACAAGCTTGAATCGTGACAAGCGGAAGGACCATTTAGACACTTGCAATATGAGTTCCGCATCATTGTCCTGGACAGAATCACACTGGTCCTTTCTGGATGCCTCAATCCTGAAAATTTCTATCCAATTGGGGGCAATTTTCTCTCGGCTGGTCTGATCCAGACATCTCCTGCCACCACATAGCGTCACTTGGGTTTCTGACTCTTCTTTGCTGTCCATCTACTCCCAGAAATGCCTTAGCAGGTTTTCCAGCAGAATCTTATTTTGATTTTTTTTTTTTTCAGAGCTCCCCTGAATACAGCACTGTTCTCCTGCTCTTCCACAACACTAATTAAAATGAAAGCTAATGTAGAGGTTGGTAGCACCCAATTAAACATGGATCAAAAGCCATGTGTTATGAATAATCCCCATTTAGGATTCTTTTTCTCTTTTTCTGTATCCTCTATGATTAATGTCAACTTCAAGTCAATTTTGCAAGTAAAATTGCAGGCCCTTGAATGTAGTCTTTTTGATCACTGAGCTCTCCCCCCCCCAAACCACCACCACAAGATGTCCTACTATGTAATATTCCAAATTCTCAGAAATGCACTTCCCTCCCCTTTAAGACACAATTCAAAATAATCAGACCACTGGGAAACATTTCCAGCGAGCTCCTTCATCTGGTCCCTTGAGTAAGATCATCTGTTAAGTATTAGACTGTTCTCTCTGCTTATTTTTTCCCCATTGTTTTTCATCACGCCCAAATTTAGATGACTATTGTTTCTGATCCCATTCTGACTTCTCTTAGACATAGGGAAGATCTAGAACTTTTGATGACGATTGTTTTTATCCTGATTCTTTCAAATCTTATCGTGGTTTTTATTCAAAGGCTCTCACATTCTGTTAAACACACAATCACGGATACACTAATATAAATCCTCTAAAGGCAACTTGTAATTTCGTTACGACACCACGATCCTTCCACTCGGGGGTGTGGCCCTAGCAGGAGTAACATCTCAACATTTACCTCCATAGATACTTACCACTACTGATTCTCACTGCTTCTTCCGTGTGGAATTCCTTTTCTTCCTGGGATTACTGAAGGCCAATCTAAGTAGGAAGCGGGCATTTCAGCCATTCTAGGATCCCCACCAAGTGTCGTACTTCTTGCCACTGGGCCAAACACGTCCCCCTGTTCTAGTCCTTCCCCGTTTCCCTCAACATTTTAGATAGATGTCCTTTGGTTTTGCCTTTCATCAGAGAGATGGTGTGATCTGGAGGTAAAAGCCAAGACCCTCCCACAGCCGGATCACAGGATTTAAATCCCGGTGCTGCCGCACTGACTTGCCATGTCACCTTGAATAAGAGCTAATTACACGGTGCCTCAGTTTCCCATTCTGTTGAGGAGGGTTAATATCGCCTGCCCCCAGCCTTGTTGGGAGGATGAAATATGCCAGTATGTGCAAAGAGCCACAGTGTCACAGTCTTAGCTGATGCCAATAATATGTATTCCTTGCAGCCTTTTCCACTTTTCACCACTATAAATAGTGCTTGAGAAAACAGTGCTAAAGAAATGCTGAACATCTAGCTAACATTCTCCACGTTCACGGCCATCTGCGTAAGGGCATTTCTGCCCCCCTTCTACTGTGGCTGGATATGAGTAGTTCCTGCATATACATTGTATCAGATTTCTTAACTGCCAAGAAATTGTTTCCTTTTCCCTTAAGGTGTAGGCAAGAAATTGGTCTGTAAATGCACACTCCGTCACTGGTTCACACAACCAACTGGTTTTTATTATTGTACGTGGCTCCTCTCTCACCATTTTCCTTTTTGGATCAGAAGAAATTAGTAACTCTAAAGGGGAATGCCTTATCTAGGTCTATTACTTTAGTATAATCTATAAACCTTTCATTTATGTATTCACATATGTACGAAACATGTATAATTGTTCAAACTTGCCCCTTTACAACTTTAGCCTTTATTCACATGTTGACTATGGCCAAAGGCTTCCACTAACGAGGGTCTATGATCTTGGTGCACCTTTAGTTTCAATTCCGCTCACCTTTCAGGCTTCCCTGGCACATATATCCATAGACGTAGATGCATATTTGGGAATTTTGAACAATTCACTTACATAGGGTGGTTGGGTTAGAACATATCTGATAGAAAAAAAAAATGTGATTGGGGTGCCCAGCTGGCTTAGTTGGTAGAACATGTGACTCTTGATTTCGGAGTTGTGAATTTGAGCCCCATGTGTGGACTGGGTGCAGAGATGACTTAAAAATAAAATCTCCCCCCAAAAAAAGAATAAAATCTGAATAATTTGGGGTTTTCATCATGACAGAGGGACTACATCAGTTCCCCAATGTATACCTGATACCCTGAGATCTCCTGCATGAGGAGTAATCCAGTGTGATTAAGACTCTTCCATAATATGAAGAAGTTCATCCAAAGTAAGTCAAAAAATGCCACTACATATAGGTGTAAATATGTGTTAATACATTTATATGAGCTATAAATGTGACTGATGCTGTTGTACAGAGAAGTACATAACGTGTTAGGTACAGATATACTATGTGCAGATAAAGCCATTTGGGAAAGCTGATGTCAGAAAATGGGGCAATTTCAAAAATCTAGGTAAGTCAAACATCCCTGTAGAACCAAGATGCTACAATAAAGGACAGTGACAAATAGGCCAACATATTTAAGAGCCTGTGCTGAACTGTTAGTGCTCTCCCCTATGCAGTGGAGACTCGGAATCTGTGTCATAAGACAGCATCATCACCTGATGGAAGTAGCCCGAAACACTAAGTCATCGTAAGGACAGCTACTCCAGAGACTTGCCCAAACAACCAGCTCTGCATGCATGACAAAAGAAATATTTTGGTATCATGGCTCAAAAACCCCCATAGGGCTTATTTGTTGTGATCACGACCATCCTGACTAATACATCAGTTTAAAGGTACATATTTCTTATTGGCTTCTTTCATATTAGAATTCCCACTTCAACGGGGCTGGCTGGCTACTGAAAACTAGTGTGTAGGAGGGAGGAGTCAGCAGAGGCAGGTCACACCCTCACCTCTGGTCTGTGATATCAAGTGCCCTCTCCACAAAACGTTACTTGTTTTGCGCTAAAAGTGTGTCACTCTCACGCTTCAGTTTGTGGCATTCAGTGTTTATGGGGCATGCAGCAAAGCCCTTTATTTTATTTTTTTAAAGAATTATTTATTAACTTTTAGAGCGAAGGAGGGGCAGAGAGAGAGAGTCTCAAGCAGACTCCTCGATGAGTACTCAGCCCGATGTGGGACTTGACCTCACCACCCTGAGATCACGACCTGAGCCAAAACCAAAGGTCGGCCACATAAACAACTGAGACCTCCAGACCCCCCAGCAAAGCCACTTAAATCACAGCCCTTCTGTGACTGGATGTGTTGTGATCTGGTAATCATTGTCTGCTCTCTCCTGCTGACCCTGTTTTCCATCTGGAAAGCTTCACCTGCGGAAGGTGAGGTCGAGAACATACAAATTGTCGGCAGCAAACTTCCTTCCATCAACTCCACCTCCACTTTCTACATTCCGTGTACACGGGGCCTCCATGAAGACATTCCCTAGTCTCCCAAAGCCATTCCACGGGTCCTGATCACTTCCTTGCTTCATTCGAGATGAAGAACGTTTCTCTCTCTCTTCCCACTGTTAATACCCTTAACTTTTTTTCAGTGACATTGGGAGGGAACAGGAGTAAGAATATCTTTAATCTACCAACTTGAGGGAGTGTTTGATTCTTAAGACCTGCTGTTCTGATTCAAATGCAGTTAAGACTTCTCTCACTCCCGGTCTTTAACTGGGTAATGTTCCATGATTCTTGATAAAATCAAGGATATACCTTCTGAAAAGGAGATGTCAGTCAAAAGAACAGATAATGTTGAGTCTGACCGGAAGCCTACAGTTCCAAATTCCATAGAACAACTCTTCACTAATAAATAAAGTTTTCTTAGAAGTCATTAAAAAAAAAAAAAAGTAGCATGAACCAGAAGCTGGGGTATTTATGAATAAAAAGACCAATAAATATTTTCCTTATTGATATTAATATTTATAAAAATATTTATAAAAATATATTTATAAAATTTTTCCTTATTCTCCCTTCCACCATTGGTGGCACACATTTCAGCACCAGACGCCCTGGACTGTGGTAAACAATGGGAAGTGAGGCCAAAGGAACCAGACACTGAGGAAACAGCCCCAGTGCTATTTGCAAACAAGCACAAGGGCGAGGCTGGGTGACGGGGAGGCACTGAGATGGCCTGTAGCCCTGGCCTGAGGGAAGGCCTCCGCCTTACGCCTTAGGGACCCCTATCAGATAGTTTTATTGTTCACATTCTTATCTCCTGATTTGACCCCTCCACAATGCCTTATCAAAGGAAAATACACCTTCACGTCTCTCTCACTCACTGTATTAAATGGAAGTACACAGTAAGCTTTCATGTTAAAATGGGACAAATAATACATTATATGTTAATAAAAAGTCTGAAATATTTAACAAAAACGTATTACTCATTCCACATCAAGTTCCACCACATTAGCTATAAGACTACATATAAATGGGGAGCCTGGGTGGCTCAGCGGGTTAAGCCTCTGCCTTCGGCTCAGGTCATGATCTCAGGGTCCGGGGATCAAGTCCCACATCGGGCTCTCTGCTCAGCAGGGAGCCTGTTTCCTCCTCTCTCTCTCTCTCTCTGCCTGCGTCTCTGCCCACTTGTGACGTCTGTCTGTCAAATCAATAAATAAAATCTTAAAAAAAAAAAAAGACTACATATAAATGAATTGTGACCACAAAGCAGATACTACAGACCTAGTTCGTTGACTAGTTATTTCCAGTGCATAACTGGAAAATAAAAACTGACACATCATTTTCAGAAGGGTTTCTGAGACTAAGAGCAGAAAGCTGGTTTCTGTTGGTGACAGCAAGATGGACAGATGGACATTTGCTTGTTAATGAAGACATACAAGAAGGGCTTTCCCAAATTGTGTAGTTACACGGCGACCTTGACTGAGAGACGGCTGAACTAAAGACCCTTTGGAACTCAGAGCTGCTTCAAAAAAGTAACTGCCTGGGCGCCTGGGTGGCTCAGTGGGTTAAGCCGCTGCCTTCGGCTCAGGTCATGATCTCAGGGTCCTGGGATCGAGTCCCGCATCGGGCTCTCTGCTCAGCAGGGAGTCCGCTTCCTCCTCTCTCTCTCTCTGTCTGCCTCTCTGCCTACTTGTG
>NC_081562.1:125863778-125864557 GCF_022355385.1 Mustela nigripes
TCTGTCTGTCAAATAAATAAAATCTTTAAAAAAAAAAAAAAAAGTAACTGCCTTTCAATGTAAAATATATACAAGAATCTATTTTCTATGATTATGTCATGCATGCTGGAATTAAGATTTATCTTTTTATTTTTTATTATTTTTTAAAGATTTATTTACTTGGGCGCCTGGGTGGCTCAGTGGGTTAAGCCGCTGCCTTCGGCTCAGGTCATGATCTCAGGGTCCTGGGATCGAGGCCCGCATCGGGCTCTCTGCTCAGCAGGGAGCCTGCTTCCTCCTCTCTCTCTGCCTGCCTCTCTGCCTGCTTGTGATCTCTCTCTGTCAAATAAATAAAATCTTTAAAAAAAAAAAAAAAAAAAAAGATTTATTTACTTATTTGAGAGAGAGAGGGTGTATGCGTGTTTGTGCTGGGCAGAGGGGCAGAGGGAGAGGCAAAGAGCATCCTAAGCAGATGTCTCGCCGAGCATGGGGCCCAACCCCGGCTCACAGCCTGAGCCAAAACCAAGAGGCAGATGCTCAACCAACTGCCACCCAGGGGCCCCAAGATTAATCTTTTTTAAAGAACTGGCGACGAGGGGCGCCTGGGTGGCTCAGTGGGTTAAGCCGCTGCCTTCGGCTCAGGTCATGATCTCAGGGTGCTGGGATTGAGCCCCGCATCGGGCTCTCTGCTCCTCGGGGAGCCTGCTTCCCTCTCTCTCTCTCTGCCTGCCTCTCTGCCTACTTGTGATCTCTGTCTGTCAAATAAATAAATAAAATCTTTAAAAAAAAAAAAGAAAGAT
>NC_081562.1:125864657-125994509 GCF_022355385.1 Mustela nigripes
CTCTCTCTCTCTGCCTGCCTCTCTGCCTACTTGTGATCTCTGTCTGTCAAATAAATAAATAAAATCTTTAAAAAAAAAAAAGAAAGAAAGAAAAAAGAAATGGCAACGAAATGTCTCTATTGCTCGACCTGCGGTGATCTACGTTAATTTTGTTACCAAAACTTCAGAAAAACTAAAGGTGGAGGAAGCAAATACCAGTCAGTAACAAATAGGAAGACCACAGACTTGAGGGACTATGACCTTGGTCCAAATGGTGGCTTCTTGACTTGAGGGAAATTACTTATCTTGTCTTAGCTTCTTAGCTTCAGTCTGTTTTGACTTCCCAAGCTGCAAATGATTCCATAATTTTTGGATTCTCCCCCCCACCCCTTATCCCTCATATGGTTCCTATCACATTCTTTTTTTTTTTTTTTAAAGATTTTATTTATTTATTTGACAGACAGAGATCACAAGCAGGCAGAGAGGCAGAGAGAGAGGAGGAAGCAGGCTCCCTGCTGAGCAGAGAGCCCAATGTAGGGCTCGAAAACCCTGGGATCATGACCTGAGCCAAAGGCAGAGCTTTAACCCACTGAGCCACCCAGGCACCCCTATCACATCCTAATTGTATTAGATCCTATCACATTCTAATTGTATTAGAAATACATTGGCGAACTCATTCCTTCATTCAACAAAAACTGATGAGGCTTCATTTAGGTTGCATATTCCCTTAAATGCTGACTTTACAAAGGTAACTAAAACAAGGTTCTTGCCTTCCATAAGTATATTCTATATGGGAAAGAGAAGTATGATAAAGGCATTACTAGATAGTGTAATATAAGTACTGTAAGATGTGACCAGGGGCGCTGGGTGGCTCAGTGGGTTAAAGCCTCTGCCTTTGGCTCAGGTCATGATCCAGGGTCCTGGGATCAAGCCCTGCATCGGGCTCTCTGCTCAGCGGGGAACCTGCTTCCTTCTCTCTCTCTGCCTACTTGTGATCTCTGTCTGTCAAATAAATAAATAAAATCTTTAAAAAAAAAAAAATAGGATGTTGTGACCAACTTAGAAGGTGTGACATCTGGGCCGGATCTTGAAGGATCAGTATCTGTACACCAATGCTTTCTTTCTTTTACTGACATGATGTCAGGGGCCACATCTCATTGCACTTTTACCATGGCAGGTGCCAAATAAAGCTATATGGTATGAGTAAGTGAAAGAAATCCAAATTTTAAGCTTTTAATGATGTTAACATACAAATACGTTCCAGAAAGGTAATAAAATTATGCTCGGGCAATGGAAAAAAAACAATCTTCAGGTATCCAAACAGGGTTGGTAAAAATGTAAAATGAATCTGAATACCAATTTGCGAAGAAGAGCTGTGGAGACTCTTTTTTTGGATCCCATCAACCAGAATATTGTAATGCAGGAGCTGCCTTTGAAACAGTAAGAGGACCCACGGCTTTCTTTTTCAGCACTCTCTGATACTGGTGTTATTGTCCTTTGACAAATGAGGGAACAGGAGCAGAGAAGGATAAAGTCTTTAGCTCCAATCATACAATTAAGCTCATGGTGGAGGCTGAATTCCAGTCCAGCCCTGCCAGGCCTCATTGCCAAATTCTCAGCTGCTAGGTGATGTGGCTTCATGCTCGGATTGCCCCACACACGTATGTCAGGGCGTTAGTACCATTAAAGCTACTACCATGCAGGGTGCCTGGGTGGTTCAGTGGGTTAAGCCTCTGCCTTCGGCTCAGGTCATGATCTCAGGGTCCTGGGATCAAGGCCTGTATCCAGCTTTCTGCTCAGCAGGGAGCCTGCTTCCCACCCCCACTCCCCCCGCCTGCCTCTCTGCCTACTTGTGATCTCCCTCTCTATCAAATAAATAAATATGATCCTTTTAAAAAAAGCTACTACTATGCAGATAAGTATTATGCTGCACTAATGGTCATCTGCATTTTCAGGAGACAGTAGAAGGAAGTTAAGGAAACCTCTTTTCAGTAATTCAGACTCAAGAAAATTCTTGATTGGCTTATTTTCAAAGGCTCAAATACAAGTTTTCAACCATGAATCTCGCAGTGTGTGAAGTGAGATTGAAATGTAAGGTATGCTCTAATTCTCCTTTGGTTTAATCCCAAGGAATTGGAATCTAGATTCCCTTAATACCCAGGTACTTCATGTAAGATGCTAGATACAGCGTGGTTACCATCTTACTCTTAAACTCCCCCCAGCGGCACTGTTTTCATTAAAGCCACTTCTCTGGGAGGCAGCCAGGAAAGCAGCCAGCAGAAGAGTATGCGGTATTTAGAACCTCAATATTAGGTAAGTGGTCAGACCTGTTTATTTGAATTCCTCCTTACGGCTGGTCATACGATCTTCCTGCAAAGGAAGCCTGGAATGATCCACTTTAAGAAGGTCAGGGAGGAACAAAGGGTGCCCTGGAGAAGAGGACAGGAAAGAGGAAACAGACAGTAGGAGAAAAAGAATGGAAAAACCAGAAGACGAAGTGCTGTCCACAGGAATTTCCTAAACCGTGAACTGCCTGAGCTTATCTCTGATGTGCACAACGCTGAGTAGGGGTCATCTGAGGAACAACAGAAGGAAAAAACACGTACACAAAGCCAGGCATCAGAATCTTTCCCCCTTTAAATGGTCAGCTTGGGGGGCGCCTGGGTGTCTCAGTGAGTTAAGCCGCTGCCTTCGGCTCGGGTTGTGATCTCAGGGTCCTGGGATCGAGCCCCACATCGGGCTCTCTGCTCAGCGGGGAGCCTGCTTCCCCCTCTCTCTCTGCCTGCCTCTCTGCCTACTTGTGATCTCTATCAAATAAATAAATAAAATCTTAAAAAATAAAATAAAATAAAATAAATGGTCAGCTTGGAATACCCAAGAATTCATCCTGAATTACCCAGTAAAGGGACAGCTGACCAGCCACAGTCAGAAGACACCTGTGGCGGAGATGCAGGGATAGATCAGAGGTTGAGGCCGCTAAGCCACAGTCATTATTCCCAGTCATCTGATCCCATGAACCCCTCACGTTATATTTAGGCTTCCCATGTGAGAGTGTTAGCCAAAGCCTCATCATAGCAGTAGCAGTAATTATGAGATCATGAGTAACAGTAAAGTTAACAAATATTTTTTTTAAAGGTATCTATTTATTTATTTGACAGAGAGAGATCACAAGCAGGCAGAGAGGCAGGCAGAGAGAGAGAGAGAGAGAGAGAGAGAGGGAAGCAGGCTCCCTGCTGAGCAGAGAGCCCGATGCGGGACTCGATCCCAGGACCCCGAGATCATGACCTGAGCCGAAGGCAGCGGCTCAACCCACTGAGCCCCCAGGCGCCCCCAAGTTAACAAATATTTTTAATGCGAAAAATATACCATTTTGAAATACTAACTTCTCAATTTCTCAGCAAAATGAATATATTTCTAATTTTAAAAATATATATTCTCCCTCCTCATTCAACACACTATCAATTTCCTAACTTCCTTTACCCTCACCCTTGTCCTTATAGTCACACACACACACACAGACACACACACACACAGAACCTCACCATGTCCCTTACACCGCATGTACAGACTGTTGGGGAGGAAAAAAATTCCCTTTACCCTTCCAAGTTTTGGGCGGGTGAATTGATATTAACATCGCAGTGTGTGAACTGAGATTGAAATGTAAGGTATGCTCTAATTCTCCTTTGGTTTAATCCCAAGGAATTGGAATCTAGATTCCCTTAATACCCAGGTATTTCATGTAAGATGCTAGATACAGCGTGGTTACCATCTTACTCTTAAACTCCCCCCAGCCGCATTGTTTTCATTAAAGCCACTTCTCTGGGAGGCAGCCAGGAAAACAGCCAGCAGAAGAGTATGCGGTATTTAGAACCTCAATATTAGGTAAGTGGTAATTAGGTAATTGATATTAACATGGCATATTAACATGGGAGAAACAAAGTTAATTATGTATATATAGGAACCCTGTAAAAGAATATGAGACCCAAGAACATGTAGGGTCAGTTGAGGCTTATAGGACATCCTAAGCTAAGGAATGGGGTAGGGGCTTAGGGCTTCAAAGGAGAGGAAGGTGATTCACAGAACAAAAAGAAGAGATGTTTGATAATTAGATGTTTGCCCTGCTGGACAGAGAGGTCTTTTAGAGAAATAGTAGTCCCTAGTTAATAGCTCCTTTTTTGAGCCAGACACACTATCTAAATTATTTTAGGTCCTAACAACTTTATCCTTGATTATTATGCTTTTCAGGGTAACCTCCCATAACTGACTCCCACCCCCAACAACTGTTTTTGTCTTTAGTTGAACATGGTACTTCAGGTGATGGCTTTGGCCATTTTAGGGAGTTACTCAGTTTTCCTGGGTCTCTCTCATGTATACACAGGAAGTATACATTTAGTTTGCTTTTCGCCTGTTAATCCGTCTTACATCAATTTAATTATTAGATGAGTCAAAAACCAAGGAAACGAAGGCTTTTTTTTTTCTTTCTTTTCTTTTCTTTTTTTTTTTTTTTTTTTTTTTTTTTGCCATACGACCTGCTCTACAGGCAATGATCAACTTACAGAACAGTGGACTCAACAAGGGTTGTGAACTCAGACTTAACCAGATTCAAATTCCAACTTTGCCTTAGAAATCTGTGTATTTGTAACTATTCTAAGTTTGAGTTTCCTCCATCTAAACCACTTTGGATAAAGTATGGTGCCTCATAAAAACAAGACGCATTACTTATATGGATACTGACCCTACCAGCAACGAAAAAATAGGGATATTTTTATATATATCAATTATATCTTATAAAACTGTGGGACAAAACTCAAGTGAGTAAATAAATAAATAAATACATGCATACATATAATAGGTGTATTTTCTTTTCTTTTTTTTTTTTTAAAGATTTTATTTATTTATTTGACACAGAGAGGGAGAGATCACAAGTAGGCAGAGAGAGAGAGAGGAGGAAGCAGGCTCCCCGCTTAGCAGAGAGCCCAATGTGGGGCTCGATCCCAGGACCCTGAGATCATGACCTGAGCCGAAGGCAGCGGCTTAACCCACTGAGCCACCCAGGCGCCCCAGGTGTATTTTCTATATGCACTTGAAATGAAAACAGTCACCATTTTCTTAATTACTGAAGAATTTATCGGCTCTACATCAACCAGGATTCCCTGCCCTTCTCTCTTCTGGGTCTGCTGCCTTTTGGCAACATGAACAAAAAAACCAACATACAGCCCATAAAGCTCATTTTATCATTTTAGGCACTCTAATAAAGATTTCAGAGAAGAGAAGGTTGAATTTAAATGCATAAAATGAGACTGAGGATGAAGTACAGGATCAAATTATTCAGGCCAACGCCAATTTCCATTTCCACGAATGCCCAAAAGCTGAGTTAGTTACACATTACTCTCGTAATCAGTTAACTGGCAAGACACTCGACTTAAAACAGCGAACGCGCCCCTCTCCCTGGAGTGTGGAAATCAATAACAGCCCACCCTCTTCCCCAAGTAGGCTCTGCTTCCTTCACCATGTCCTCCAGCCTCAAAGGTCAATCGGATAACATGCCTGTGAGGGCTACACGGGAGACCTCCCATCTCCTGCGACCCCAAAACTGTACTGTCTGCTAAAGAAGTCATTGCACGCAGCCAAGAAACAAAAACAGAAACATCCGAAGCCACAGTTGGGTGGTAATCTGTGCAGCTGTCAAGATAACCTGAGAAAAGAGGTAGCTGATGACAGCGGAAAGCCAAGAATGCAAGAGGTAAACATCTGTGATTAAAAGGGGAAAAAAAAAAAAAAAAAAGAGCAGAAACTGAACCCTAATGTCAGCTTCCTAAGGAAAAGGCATTTACCGTAAGTCTACCCCTCTGTGCTCCGCTTGACCCTGAAAACGTATTTATGTATGTATATATTCATTCATTCATTCACTGTGCTAAGCACTCAAGTGCTTTCTGAGTGCACAGTAATTGATCCTAGGCCTCCCTCAGGAGAGTAATACCCTTTACTGCCTATACGTCAGATGTATTTGTGGCTGAACACCAGGACAATCCTTTTGGGGGAAGCGCAGGCTCTCTGGGTCTCTCCTCTCTGGCATTCAAGAGAACTGAGCTTTCAGGTCAAACCTTTAACTGCAGGCTGCCTTCTCCTCCCAAGGGCCAAAACAGACCTGGAACAACCCAACAGTGGGCACAATCGACTCCACTGTTTTTCCCCCTCTGAACTGCCGGTCACTCTGCTTTCCCTCATGTTCATTTCAGAATGAGCTGTGCACAGCAAAATGGTGCCATGTTCCTACCTGGTCTCTCAGCCTCTCTTGGTGGCCCATGATTGCGGTGGCATGATGAGGGTATTTCTGCTTCAGATGTTCCAGGAAAGCTTCTCTCTTCCTGTCCATCTCAGATGTTTGCATTCCCAGGATTTCTTTGGAACTTCGGGGCCCACCTAGAGTGTGTCTCCTTGGGATGTTGCGGGACGGCCGGGAAACTGAAACACGACTGTTTCCATTAGAGAGGCGTTCCTTGGTTCTGCGGCATTCTGCATCTTCTAAGGACGTTACATGGAGACTGCTTTTTCCTTGTTCTGAAAGTCAAAAAGAACAAAGTACAGTTCATAATTAATGATCTCAATAGATATCTCATTTAAAGAATACCGAGAGGGTATGTGGCGGCTGTTAATGTGTAAGTGTAACCTAGCAGGTGTTTTTGTTTGTGTTTTTGTTTTTAAGGCAAGAAGGGGGAATAAAATCAACAATCAAAGGAACTACAAAAAAAAAAAAAAAAATCACACTAAAAGGAAAAATTGCAGAAAAAAGTGGGCTATGTCTGACTGTTCCCTGAGGTTATTCAAAATAAGAACACGTGGTCAGACTAGTTTGCAGGCTACTGGGTTCCCCCTTACCTTCATCCGTAATCATAGAAAAGTTAATTGCAGTGGTTCTTATTATTTCTTTATTTTTTTAATTACAATTTCATGCTGGTAACAGGACTTTTACATTTCTACAATCTGAGACACTTACTTCATCCCCAAGACCCAAAAAAGCTCTCATAATCACTGATGGGTGAACCACATACAAAATCCAGCCTCCCTCGCCAATTCGGATAAAGCAAACAGATGGAATATTATTAGGTTAATATTATCATCAGGTAAGAATGGAGGGAATGGAAAGGCTTAGACACATTTTATGGAAAGCGGACTTTAAAACACACAGTGAAAGGGAAGAGATATGATACGTGTGGATGGCCTAAACCTAGACCCTTGGGCTTGACCCTGCCTCTGACCTGGGCTTTAAGGGCCAAGCTGACTTCCACCTAGAAGGGAGCAAGTGAGCGAGGCAATGACAATGCTTCCCCTGCCCGACGCGGACAGGGGATCTCTACTCATTCTCGATGGCTGGCAAATGGGTTGTTGGGTTTGCAGATTCCAGATAACTGAAAAGACAAAGGCAATTACTTCTCCAAACCCCGCGAACAGCAAGAGAATGTTATAAACATTCAAATTATCTTTGAAAGGAAGAGTTCTTAGACCCTACACAGATGCAGGCCGAACAGAGTGTCCCTGTTCACTGAATTCCCAGGAAAAAGCACTGAGTGGGGGGGTCTCAGGAGTTCTGCCTTTCACGCTAGACTTAGATCCCTTCCAGTCTCACTGTCTTCGTGATTAAAATGAAGATGGTGGACCAGTAATAGATACACAGTCTTCTAGCTCTACACCCTTTAAAATCTAATCTATTTTTTAAAGACGTTTCCATTTGTTAACTATTGATCTTGAAAAGTTAGGGGCAGAAAAAGAGATCTAATATTCGAAAGTTCTAGATTGGAGTCTCAGACAGAGAAACCAGACTTTACACCAGAGACACCCAGAGTGCCCGGCTTATGCCTAAACGAGCTCGTCTAAAGGCAACGCCACCAACACATTCCCCACCTCACTATCTAGAAACGTCTCTCTACAGAACTCTCGGTACAACACCCTTTGGTTAGGCATAGAAAACATTTTAAACTCAGGCTGGCTTTCCTACTCTGCTTTTCCATCCCTAGAAGAGTGTTCTGGGAATGATTCTTCTTGTTTACTCTTCACTTCTCATTACATTGCTAATTATAGCATCTCCATCAACACCGATGAGGAAAGGGAGGAAGAAAATAGCCAAACTGGTTAATTCTCCTACTTTTCACGTGTTTCAGCAGTAAATTCAGAAGGGGGGGAAGATGAAACTATTGACTAAAAAGATATTGAGAGATGAACGGTATTATTTATTTAGGTTGCCTTCGCGTGACGTGCACTCACATGACGGCTACCTTCTTTGTGGTGTCTTCTTGAATAAAACAGAAGGAACAGGATCCGCTGAGTGACGCTAGATGCAGAAAATGCCATATGTCAGCTTGGTAAATACGTGTGCAATCTGGTTTAGCTTTAGCTTCTGGAGTGCGTATGTGTGCACATGAGTTTTATATTAGCCCAAAACTTGTTGTACACTTGATGTAACGCTGTTGACTTTTTAAACAGATTTTTACGATTACTTTTGACATCATTAACATATTTTCAAAATTATCCAGGACAGCTAGATTAATGAGCAGGACTGGATCTCTGGAAAGGTGACTTCCTCACGTGGGCACACACAGACACACTCACGGATAAACGTTCAGGAACCTTCCACACCAACAGGGGCAGAAAGTTCCATTCCGCCTCACTCTGTCACAAGACTCCCAAGAAATATGCTGTTTCATCCAAGGCTCCTCAGGATAGGTCAAGGCAGCCAGAACAGTAGCCCCGTGGAGACTGAAAAGAGTTTTCCGCTTTCTTCCTTCAGATAAACTGGGAAAGGAACAGGAGAGGAAGGGGCGGCATTCAGGGTCCATCTTCTGTCGCCATTCACCTTTGGGCAGCTCCGACTTGCCCACACTCTAAACCCCTATTTTTTTTCTAACACTTTGCTCTGCAAGGTCCTGTCAACCTTATGCTACTTTGCCATTTTTTTTTCTCTCTCTCTCTGGTGGATTCTTCTAAAATGTCTCCAGTTGCTTAACAAGGTTTAATGTGAATTGGTGGAAAGCAGTGATCAGCACCGATGACTAATGCACCGATGGCCCGGGGGCACAGTCCCCTGGCAGACATCCAGGAGCCGGTGGGACTCACTCCTTCCTGAGTCTCACCTTTTTGCCCTCTACCTCCCCCAGCTATGGGCCCCATCTGTTTCCCATCCGACCACCAGGCACCTGCTACGTCCTCCCAGGCACCCCCGACAGCCCAACACCACGATCCACACAAAGCCACCCTGAACACGGGTCCCCATCACCGGAGCCTTCTCCCCAGGGAGGCTTCGCTCCTGGGCGCTGCTGACTTCCGCGCCGGAAGCAGAAGTGACAATTTCACCATTCCAGTCTTTTGGGGGAGAATGTGATCTCTCGCCTGAGGAGCCCCAACTCCTATGCAGGGAGAGAAACAAACGAGAGGGGACCGGGCAAAGCACACGGAATCCCAGTTCCACAGCCCTGGAGTCAGAGATCCAAGTCTGGGCCAGTTCTTCATTATCCACAAAGCCATCAACACAGAAATAAAGTTCTATTTCTCGCCTGGAATGCGTTTGGGTGCTAACGTTTAAGGAGGGGTGTGTCCCGCGGCTCCCTATTCTGGGAATCCGTGCCAAACAAAGAACGGAGCTGGAGCATGAAGACCCGCTTTCAGTTTCCCCTTCCTGCCGCTCCCAGCCTCTGCCCAGCCCAGGGCGAGTCCTTTGTAGCTGCTGGGAGCAGGGCAGAGAGCACAACGGGAGCCTGGGGCAGGGAACAACCCCTCCAACCTTCCGTGGAGCAGAAGTAGGGGTGAGGAGGGCAGAAGCGCCTGAGAGTTTCAAAGGGCGGAGATGCAGCAAGTTATCCCACGGGCCGGAGACCATGGGGCCCCTGGGCCACAGCTCCGATGGCTTCAGCCAAGTCCACTGACTTACAGCGGGGTCCTTGTATCGCTAGGACATTCCACACCCACTTTCTCCCCGAGAGCCAGCAACCACACTTCCCTGGGATTTTTATTCCTGAGCGAAGACTAGGTAAGTCACGGCCTCTCTGAGAAGGAGCCCCTCACTTCTTTACAGTGGCTCCTGGCGAGCTTCTCTAAAACTGTGCCAAGTTCCTCTCTAACCATAGAAACACCATGAGAAACTGCTGTTTTGTCTGGTTGTCTGACCCAACCCCGTGGCAGCGACAGTATCCTGTCCGTCTGTGTCTTCACACCACAGTGTCCTCCTCTTGCACACACACAGAAAGGCTGCATTTTCTAGGACCCTTCATCTAGCGGGGGTCTTGGACTAATAATTCGTCCAGTCAATGCAAGTGAGGGGAGACACCTTGAGTCCCTGCCCCAGGTTCCTGAATAATCATCCTTGCTCGTTCTCTTTCTTCTTTGCTAGCTGAATGCAATGGCTCCAGTGGAAAATGCCAAAGCCTCGGGGAATGGGATCCCAGAGTCAGCCTAAAGCTGGGCGCCCAGGAGATCCACCTGGCCAGGAATGCCCGCATTCCCTTGTGTTCAAAAAATTAACATTGACTAAACCACACAGATTTCAGGGTTGTAACAATTAGCCTCTTGACTAATACAGATCACATATTCTGCTGGGGGCCCCCAGGGTTCCTCGGTTGGCCAGTTCTCTTGTTACCATCCCACAGATCACCCCCATACATGAACTGGCACAGAAACTGCAGCTGAAATTACCATGATCATTATTAACCTAAAAATCCTGAAAAATTAAGTAAGTGACAGAGAAGTTTTCTGGTGTGGGTTTTCAGACAAAAGAGGGACAGTCCCTCTGCTCCCCAGCGAAGTATTCTCATCTCAAGTGTTGGTCGGATGATTCACTCATTCATTCTCAAAAATACATCTTGAGTGTCTGCTCTGTACACTAAAAGGACTTGGGAAACGCAGTGAAGTTGTGATCAAGACAGAGATAATCCCCTTGCCTGACAGCGGATCCACATTACAAACAGGGACGCAGACAATGAACAAATAATATGTAATAAGTGCTCGGAAGGATGAAACAGGTAAGGGGCAGAGACCGATAGGGCAGTTTTAGAGTTCTGAGCAAAGATCTGAATATCAGGGACTCCTCGATGGGCAGTGGGCACTGCCAGTGCATTCTTTTTTTTTTTTTTTTTTTTTTTTTGCAAGTTTAAGGTGTACAGTGTGCTGGTTTGATACATTTATATATTGCAAAATGATTACCCCCCCCAAAGCAAACACTACCTTGAAACACTGGTGAATCAGGGGTTGGGGGAGGCAAGCAGGTGGACGGTAACACTTCACCTGCCCAGGGGTTTCAAGAGGTTAGGGGCTGGAGGAAAAGCAGACACCTCACGGTTGCTGGGGACTGACACATCCCAGGGAACATCCCAGAACAGCTCTGAGGAGCCCATGGCCTTCAAAGGGAGCATCAGGTTTTTAGACGGCAATTCGGCCAGTAACTACCGAGTGCCTGCTCGGTGCGGTGCACCTCGAGGTACAGACTCACACTGCTGCCGACCTAAGCAGGCTGCTTATCCAGCCACGGAAGCCTCGTTGATGAGAGCTATTCCTGAGGTCACCGTACGCCCTGGTTTGCCTGAACAGTTGTGCATTACAACTGCCATCCCAGCAAAATTATTTATAGGGTGCCGTTTCACTTTCAAAAGTGTCTCGGTCTAGATAGTAAGTCACACGATCACCCAGGGGATCCTTACCTCCAGTAGACTGACGGGTAAACTCCAAGTCCCGGGATGGGACCCTTAGCCTTTTGTTCAAGAAATATTTCCTGAGTGCTTTCTACATGGCTGGTGTGTTGGGTAGAGGGCATGTGAAGGATGAAGAAGACTGGCCGGCCCTGGTATTCCGCACTGTAACCCAGTGAAACAGACACAGAAACCAATACCATCAGGTGTGGCTAGGAGTGGCTAGGAGCGGGCATGGGGTACTACAGGTGATGTGAGCCGAGGCCTGGCCTCCCTGTACGGTCCTCGTGCTCACCGTCCACCTGGAACAGAAGCTGTCCTTCTTTACAGAACTCAGTGGGACCCCGCACATATAACCTGATACTTCTCACCCTTACGATCTCTCTAGCCCCCCTCCCCCTCCAACCTGCCCGACCTCTAAATGCTCAAGTGCCCCAGAGCGCACTGCGACCTGTACACACAGACCCCATCCCAGCAGATCCACCACAGGCCCCAGACCTTTCTCCTCAGTTCCAGCGGAGAATATCCACGCAGCTATCAGCATTCCGGACATCTGGATGTGAGATAAACATCTCCGTCCTCACCTATCCAAAGGACTCCCTGGTCTCCTCCATTTCCAAGCCAGAAACACCCTTTCCTCTCCTCGGCGGCACTCAAATGCTTTCTTTCCGGTTTAAGTAAACGGCAACCCCATCCCTCCAGCCAGGCGGACAGACATTTCTGAAATCATCTGGGGCTCCTCCTTTTCTCTTGTATCTTACATCTTACATCCATCCAATCCCTCCGCAAATTCTTTTGGCTGTACTTTCAGTATACACAGAACCTGTCTTCTCATCACCACCTGTCCTACTACCTGTTGGTGCAAGCAGGTCCTGCAGGTCCAGGCTTCTGTATGGCTTACTGTAGAAGCCTCTGACATGGTCTCTCTGCCCTTCCCCTGCCCCCACCAGGGTTATTGTCCGTGCAGCACCCAATAGTTCCCTTTGATATGACAAGTCAGACCTGCCAGCAGCTGTGTGATCTGGCCTGGGATTACCTCTAAACCTCTTTCTTCCCACCCTTCTCCCATGTCCCTGCTGTTCTCTGAACAAGTTCTTGCCTCTTACCTCCCTAGCCTCTTTCAGAGGTTTATTCTAAACACACACCAGCGAGGCCCTCTCCCTGATAACTCTCTCTCCATACTCCCTGTTCCCTTTTCCCGCCTCTGGTTCCCTATGGTCTGATTTCCATTTAATAGAGTTGCTGGGTAAAATATGAAATGCCCAGTTAAAATTGAATTTCAGGTACACAAGGAATACTTTTAGCATAAGTATGTTCCAAATATTGCATGGGATATACTTATACCAAAAAAAAAAAAAAATTTCATTGTTCATCTGAAATTCAAATTTAACTAGGCATCCTGTGTTTTTATTTGCTAAATCTGGCAACGCTGCCATCTAACATGCTATATATTTCATTTATCTGTTCATTGTCTCTCTCTCTCTCTCTCCTATCCCCTTTCCTCCAAACTTGGTTCTTAGAACATGAGTTCAATGGAAGCAAGTATTTTCCAACTACTTTGTTCATGGCCGGGTCCCCAGCAGCTAAAGCAGTAACTACCACGTAACAGATGCTCAATGTTCACTGAATGAATGAGTAAGTAAATAAAGTGATCACATTCCCTCAGCCCAACCATCTCCAGCCTCTGAAGCATCTTTGAGTTGCCGTGGTTGTTTGAAAGTTATTTCTTGGGCGCCTGGGTGGCTCAGTGGGTTAAGCTGCTGCCTTCAGCTCAGGTCATGATCTCGGAGTCCTGGGATCGAGTCCCGCATCGGGCTCTCTGCTCAGCAGGGAGCCTGCTTCCTTCTCTCTCTCTCTCTGCCTGCCTCTCAGTGTACTTGTGATTTCTCTCTGTCAAATAAATAAATAAAATCTTTAAAAAAAAAAAAAAAGAAAGAAAGTTATTTCTTAAATTGGTTCCATTCTAATTGCCCCTCTAGATTCTGTGTCATTCATTTTAACAGAGGCCGGAAGACTCAGTCTCTGCGGTAGGATCCTGTCCTATCAGTTAAGGGAGGGAAGGCCAGCCTTATCTCCCACCGGACCCCACCGACCAGGCGCCCTCCAGGAAGAGTGTTCTGTTTTAGAAGCACAAACACAGATACCTAGACTGACGACTATAAAATGGGGGATTCTCCCGGGTTTACTAAACTCAAAGGTTCCTGAGTTTCACCCGCAGGAGTAAGGGGGGAGAGGGTTGGGGGGGTTTCTACGTCTTGTAATTCCATTTTCTTCAATCTAGCTTAGTTTTGCATTTTCAGTGCGGATGAGTCATTTGTTACTTCCCTTTTGCCTTTTTAAAACACACACACCTTTTCCCCTGTGCATAATCCCTACTCCCACGCAGAGCCCGGCAGCCCCGCAAATGCTTCTCTTAGTTCCTAACTGGCCCCTGGATGAACCTGGGGTAGGGTGGGTGGGGATGGTTTCGGGCTTGTGCGGGTTTCTGAACAAGCTGCCTATATGATACCAGATGATAGGCTCTGGCATCACAGACGTCACGGACTGGAGGGCAGAGAAGTCCCTTCTCCACCCAACCCCACTGTGAAATTTCTTCGGAACAACATAAGCTTCTGGAAATTCCCTACGGAAAAGACAAGTCTATCACAAACACAATTAAAGGAAAACTGCCTGGAGAAAATCTACCCAAATCGTCTAACAACTCCCAACTTCTGAATTAAAGCATGCAAAGATTCCGCACAGCCCCATCTATCATCCGGATGGACCCGTGCTCCCCTGCTGTTCCGATCTGCAAAATAAAACATCCCTAAACTCTGTAAGTTAACTCTCAAATTCTGCAAAACGTGCAACCCAGCATGCCTTTGCCTCCTGGGATTCCCCCAATCAATGAATGGAAACGCTGCCTTCCCCTACGAGATAGCTGCCCAGAAACAGCTCCTTTCTCCCACGGCTGGGAGCAGCGAGTATGAAAAAGCTGCTTTTAGCGATTTATTTTGTCACCGCCTAGAGATACAACACATACTGCCTGCTCCCTGGGCTCCCCAACGCGGCATCCCCACGCCACTTCTCCGGCTGTTTAAGGAAAGCCTGCCAGAGCCGAAGTCGGACCCAAGAAATCACAGCGCTCCACGCACTTTCCAAAACGCACGCCAGCCCGAGAAGCGCGCGTCCCCCGCGCCATGCGCCGCGTCTCGGGTTCTAAAAAGCAGCCCGCGGCGAGGAGCGCGCGGAACCGTAACTCCATCTTTGAAGGAGTCTGTTACTTACCCTGCTTCTGTCCGCCGTCTGCTGAGCGGGGAAGGCACGGCTCGCATTTCTGGCTTTCATTTTCTTCCATTGTCCCTCCGCCCGCGGCACTAGCTGCTCGCCGCTCTTTAAACTTCAGAGCGCAGTTCTGCAAGCTCCCAGAAAGCGCCTGGAAGGGGGCCCGGGGCGGGGGGCGGGGGGCGGGGAGGGGACCGTGCGAAACCCCACCCCGAACTGTTCTCCACTCCGGGGCAAAGTCTCCCCCGCCCGAGAAAACTGCATTCCAGCGTCGGGCCGCCCCCGTCCCTCCGTGCCTGCGTCCCCCCGCGTCCGCCCGCCCGCACGCCCGCCCGCCGGACGGTCCCGGAGGAAGGAGGGGGGAGGCTGTGCTCCCCGAGCCGCCCGCTGCCCCTGCCCCTGCCCCTGCCCTGGGCCCGCCCTGCGCCGCGCGCGCCCGAGGCCCCAACAGGTGATGGGCTTCCCGACCGGGCACCCAGACCGCCTGTTTGCACCGCTGCGGACCGCCCAGATTCCGCAGCCCCGGGAAGGAAAGCATTTCACACAGGCTCAGCGGCAGGCGCTGAACGCCCGGTCTCCGGTTGCTTTAATCTCAGACACAGAATGAGCCTCCCAAGGAGGCTGATTTACGGGTTACTAAACAGCCAACTGCTGAACATCCCAAATTTCGGTGAAATCCCTTAAAAAAAAAAAAAAAAGAAAGAAAGAAAAAGAAAACAAAGCGTGCATGCTGAATGTTGTTAAGTAAACACCTTCCGGCACTAACTTTCGAACCTGATTAACACTTACAGAGAGGTGGTTTGCTTTTCGCACAATTTCAGTCACTTCAGCTGAACTTTAAGGAGTTTGTGCTCATTTGCCTAGGCTCTGACTGCGGCCTTCTCCCCCAACACACCCCCAACACACACACACACACACACACACACACACACACACACACCTTGGTCACAACTCTGAAAAGTAAACTAGTAAAATCAACCTTCTGGGGTTCTCAAGGTAGTTACTTTAAAATATCCGAAAGGCAATAAAATTGCTTTTCTTTGGATAGGCAGAGTGGCATCCAACATACCCAGTCTCCTTTTAAACGATCTACAAATATTTATTTTGTTCTCTACCCAGTCCTTGAAAACCTGGCAAATTTCCCAGAAAGTGAAAATAGGAGGCACAATGTACACACACACACACACACACACACACGCACACAATGGGAAAATACTTTAAGCAACATTAGGTCTGCCACTCCAGCCATCTAAGAGTCACACAATCACTAGCAGGACTGTGATATTTTCATCTGCAGTGGCCCCATCACTCCAAGGGAAAAAAAGAACAATGGTTAGCCTGCTGACCATACCTTGACCCAGTTTAACAGGCCACTCGGACAAGGTTTTAGATTAATTTAGCTCAAGAAGCCACCAGAACAATGGCTGGCCTATCCTCCAGATTCTGACCTTGAGTCACCTGTGTGTTTTGGCAGTGTGGGGGACATATTTTGGCCATTTAGGGCAAAAAGATGTGGAAGCCCTTAAAGGACAAAGGATACAGGCCAAAAGGAAAATGGCCATGTCAGAGAGGGAGCCAAACTCACATCAGGAAGGGAAGAAGAAATCTCGAAATTCCTCAGGATTTTTCTTGAAATCTAAGAGGTGGTGAATCTTCTAGAAAGTTAAAGCTACGCCTGGCAGTGTGAATACAGCAGTTGAGTTGACAGAGCTCAAGGTCTCCGCGACTTTGTAACAGAATTACCGGGTAATCTTGCTTTAAGGAGGAACTAATCTTACACAGTTTCTGTACTGGTTCCCCGCAGGCAAACACCAGATGAATCTTGTTTTAACCTTACTATTTTCTCAGATACAAAACGTTCAGGAAGGAGGGATCCGTGTTCAGGCCCCCAGGCCCAGATTATCCCGATCCTTGTGTAGCTGTTGTGTATTTGCCTTCAAATTATTAATGCCAGAAATGACTGGGGTGGAGGCAAGGGGGTGGGGGAGAGAGGGAGAGACACATGGCAGCCAGAGTGCAGGTCTACACCAGTGGTCCCTGGGCTCAGACGCGATCGGAACTTGCTTTGGTGCAGGAGAGCCTATTCCTAACAGTTCCCACCTGCCACTTGACACAGTATCTTAGGGAAACCCCCGGGATAAAAGAGACAACAGCATGCTTGCAATGGCAGTCCATACCAACCAACAGCACCCAGCCTGCTGGGAAGCCTTTCAATCCAGGCAGGGAAAAAAAAAAAAATCCATTTTATTACGTAGATTTTGCTTTCTTGGGGCTGTTTGGAAAATGTGAGGTCAGGGCCCAGTTGCTCCCCAAATGGGTAAAAGAGGGGCAGCTCTCCCACCAGTTCTAAACTCTGGTTAGTTTCCAGGCGGCCCAAGGAAGTCCCTCTGCCCACCATGTGTTGGAGCTGCTGGGACCCTCCCCTCCCCCACAGGCAAGCCCTCAGGCAGGCAGTATAGATATTCCTCCAAGCAAAACTCTTTGTGGAATGCACAAAAGAAAAAGGCATTACCAGGAAATATAATTAACATAAATCATTAAGGATCACAACATCTAGACACATATTTACAGTAAATCACGTTCTCTTGAATAGTTAAACTCTCTGACCATTCTGCGGGGGGAAAGCTTCTACCAGACTAGTTACTGGCCCTTTGTTCCTTCTCCTTGAGAGCAAGAACTGAAAACAATTCGAGAAAGTACTGTATTGATGCCTTGGCACTGACTTATTCTACACATCTCTCTCCAGAGCACGCAGACCTTACCAGGACCTGATTGTCAGGTTCTCTGAGAGGGGTCTCTAGAAAACACTGTTTTCTACAATCCCCATAAGCTCAGTAACTCAGATCTTCATGAAAAATACTATGATTGTCATTGCTGTTACTGTGGAAATGTTCTTTCTGGAAGAAACCCTCTTTGAACTAGAAGCACACCGTGCTTTTAGGTTTAATTTAATTTCTAGGTTGAAAAATTGCTATTACAAACCAATCTGCCTACTGCCGTACTTTGAAATTTGCTGTGAAAGGCAGAAGGAAAGCGGGAGGAACTTGAAATGTGATTTTCCTGCAGTCATACGGAGAGCTACAATAATGATACCAGGGGGCTAGATTTTCAACTCCATTTCTGTTAACCAGCGAAGGTACAAGACTATTTCTTGCTTAATGGCTCCGTATGTCGGCAATTCATGCCTCAAAATGAGCCAACACACAAAAAAAGTGTCATTTCAAAGGAAAGACAAGTGATGGAGGTAAGGGGAGCAAATGGTGATTTTGCAGGCAGAGCTAACCTGCTCCAGAACTGGGCCGCTACTGGTTTTGCTCGCGCAACTTAAACACACAGTCGCCAGGACGGGCCCTCCTCCCAAGGATCGGAAACTATTGCATGTGACTTCTTAGCAGGCCCTTTTAATTACAGGGCTGCGAAAAGCATGTCAACATCCTTGATGCAAGTTCTTCAACAGAGGAATTGCTAGAAGCCAGTGTTGGTGGGTTTCAAATTCTTTTATATTTTTTTTTGTTTTTAATTTTATTTATCTATTTGGCAGACAGACATCACAAGTAGGCAAAGAGGCAGGCAGAGAGAGAGGAGGAAGCAGGTTCCCTGCTGAGCAGAGAGCCCAATTGGGGGCGGGGGGGGGGGGGCTCTATTCCAAGGCCCTGGGATCATGACCTGAGCAGAAGACAGAGGCTTTAATCCACTGAGCCACCCAGGCGCCCCATCAAATTCTTTTTTATTTTAAACCCTATTAAGAACAAGAGAGCCTACCCTGAGCCTACCCTTTTTAACTTAACGTAAAAAGATGCAAAATCAGGTGAAAAACCAAAAATGTTTCCCCCAGAGCCCCCGTGCCTTGATGTGTTCTTACACATGGCCTTTCCTACGGGAACACTGCTGTGTCACCCTGGAGTTCTGAAGTAAGACTGCTGACAATTGGGAAAACATTTGCTTAAAAGGATGATCTGGTGGTGAATGAAATGCAGGCTGCCCCATCCTACTCTTGCCAGCAGCGTGTCAGCTGGCTAGGGTGACCTTATATTTAAATATAAACCAGAGCACTTGTGGCAGGGAAAGGGGACACTATTCATGATCGCAACAGGACAAGATGCAGAAACCACGACTGTCCCTGGCAAAGCCGCACAGATGGTCACCTATGCGTGGTCCAAGATAAGCCCCATGTGCTCCTCAGGTTTCCAAACACAAAATGAGCATGCATAATGCTGTTTGAGGTTCCCTGAGGGGCCCTCATGAGAGACATGTAAGCGTTCATTAAAGGTGTGGACCCCAAGGGCGCCTGGGTGGCTCAGTGAGTTAAAGCCTCTGCCTTCGGCTCAGGTCAGGATCCCAGAGTCCTGGGATCAAGCTCCACATCGGGATCTCTGCTCAGCAGGGAGCCTGCTTCCTCCTCTCTCTTTCTCTGTTTCCCTCTCTGCCTACTTGTGATCTCTGTCTGTCAAATAAATAAATAAAACTAAAAAAATAAAAAAATAAGAATAAATTAATTAATTAAGCTGTGGACCCCGTCTGAGCGGTTTCACAAGCCCCATCCCAAATTTCACATCAGAGAATACAAATGCCACCACACGATATGCTGTACAGCCCACCCATCCAAAAGGAATTTTCCTTTCTGTGTTTAGGGTGCAGATCTCACAGATGTGACCACAGAACCATTTATGTCTCCGGCATTCCCTCCAGAGGGTAACCAATCTTCCTGATCTTACGGGCGTCCTTAAAAATGCCAGCTGCTCCGAGGAGACCTGGCCAAACAAGGTAGCCTGCCCCACTGCTCCGGCCTATTTCCATGTCCTGGAACTTTCTTCTTCTACCCCATAAAATTCTTCAGGCGATTATAACTAGGACCTACTCTTAGATCCAGTGTGTTAATGCTTTAAGCGTATTTGCTTGCTCTTCAAGAGAATCCATTGATGTTCATTTTTATCAGGGTTTCTTTTATCTCTTTTTAAGTCGGAAGACGCTGGAAAGCAAAGACCACGTCTGCCAGACGGTGTAGCCGGACCGCCACGTGGGCAGCCCGTCCTGGAGAAAAGCTCCGGGTGAGCACGGCCGACCGAGTCTGGATCCCAGGTGGCAACTTTTCAGGGAAAATTGCAACTTGTACAGGCTCGCCCCTTTCATCCCGGAGCCGGCTGAACCTTGACATATTCTATAGAATTCCTGAAGGCCCAGAGTGGAACCTACGAGAATGCCAACACTCCCTAAGATGGCAGCACCCTGCTTGTTGCTCGCTTTACCCAGTGGGTCTCGAGGGAACCCTTTCATGAGAGAGTGTGAGGGGACGTCTCACCGAGAAGGTACTTCCCTGGCCTACTTCTGCCCCTGGGCTTCCCCCCATGCCCTGCAAAGCTGTAGTGAGCTGTTGGGGGAGCAGGCACTACGGGAAGCAAATCACAGAGTCAGAAAACTGGGATCAAGTGTTAGCGTCTATTGCCTTCTCCCATTCTGCAGATGAGCAGACTGAGGCCCGGGGAGTTAATGGCAGTCGGCCTCCCTAGTCAGCCATGACTCTGTCGAATTCCTTTCATCCTTAGGATCTTCTGTACTCTTTTCTCACAACTACCCTGGGGGACCCCTCAATTATTCTCCCTCCTTTTGCTCTATGGACAGTAGAGTCAGGGTTGGTCCAGGGGAGAGTAGATCTCTCTTCTAAAGTCCCTCTCCCATCAACCATAGAATTGGGTCCGGTATTGTTTGGGGGTCATTGCTATACAGGCCATGAGGCATTAGGCATTGGTACCTTCTCTGCTCATTCAGAGGTGGTGTGTGCTGTGTGTGCTGGTGCAGTGATGCCAGGGACATCCCAGGTGGGACACATGGCTTTCCCCAGGAGGTGCGGCTGGGACCAGCCAGCAGAGAGAATGAACAGGAGCCTGTACTTGGTCTGATAAGGGAAACAGCCTGAGCGGTGATGGGGGGACAGGAATGGTCCTATAGGCTGGTGGGTTGGGATACAGCACAGACGTGGGGTGTGGGGGCTCTCACTTTGGTACAGCAGAAAGAGAGGTCACAGGATCATTCTTCCTGCTGCCTCTGAGCCTTTGCACTCCTTGTCCCCCCCCCGTCTCCCCCCAAAACTCAGAGCTCCTAACTTTCCCTACCAGGCAGGGGAGAAACACGTGACACCGCACTGATCACGTCTGTATGCTTTTCTGCCAAATAAACACTGACCTAGACTTTGTTTCAATAACACACTTAGTGTGTTTGTTTGTTTGTTTGTTTGTTTTTTGCTTTTTCATGTTTTCTTCCATTTTTAGTTTTAGCGAGTAATGGCCACAAAGACTATTGGTGAGAGCCGCAGACAACAAAGAACAGATCAGTGTGGACTCACTGTTCTTCTAGCTCCTAGCTCACCCCCAGGAGGCTGACACATTGCTGGGGCGGGGGGGGGGGGGGCCCCGGGGGGGGGGGCGCGGGGGGGCGGGGGGGGGGGGGGGCGCCCACTCTCCAGCTTCTCCACCAAGCCCAGCTCAGCCTCAGGTTTTTATGGCCAATTCTTGAAAACCAATCATGTGCTTCACAACTTAAGTATTTTTACAGTGATTTCATTTTTTCCCACCCCAGGCCACAGAATTTAAGGAAGGGGATAACTGGTGTTCCTTGCAGATGAAATAAAATAGTTCTAAAAATGAAGGACCTAATTTCAGGAGCCAGGTGGGAGGAGGAAGAAGACAAGAAGACCGGGGCGGGGGGGGGGGGGGCATCTCCCAAGTGTCTGTGGTTCTGCTTCTCCCTCCCCCCTCCCCCAGGTCAATTCTGTGTCCCTCCCCCGCCCAAGTGCTACTAGAGCTTAACATTTTCTTTTCCAGATTATACTGTTTTGCTTTTGAAATACATTCTTCCTCAAACTTTACAACTGCTCAACTGGGCAAGGTTTTAGAGGGATAAAATATTTAATTAGAGGTTGAGCCAAGTTTTCCACAATACTCTATGAGGAGTCTAGCTTATGTGAAGCAATCGAATTCATAAAAGCAAAAGAATAAAATGGTAAGTCGTTTCTACCTGCTCCTCACCCCAACACACACACACACACACACACCCTACCCATGTGCGTCAGAACCCAAATCCCCGGGGCACCTGGATGGCTCAGTTGATTGAACGTCTGACTCTGGATTTCAGCTCGGGTTATGAATTTGGGGTCGTGGGTTCAAGCCCTCCGTCAGGCTCCACACTCATGGGGCATGCTTGAGATTCTCTCTCTCCATCTGCCTCCCCTTCTAAAATAAATAAGTGAATCTTTAAAGAAAAGAAAAAAAAAAAGAACCCAAGGCCCTGATAAGTGGCAAGCTGCTATAGTAAAGTAGACCAGCGAGGAACTGATAATATCTCCAATGTGCCCTACTCACAAGCCCATTCTGAGGAAGGCAGTGGGCAGCGTCTCTGTGCGCCCTAAGTCAGCAGGGACGGGCTTGGAGTGCTCCCTGTGGGAGAGCTCCAGGTAATCGGGGCTGGAGAGAGAGGCTCAGAGACCCATCAGCTCTTCCCTCTTCTTATAAAATTTGAATGATGTGTAGGCAAAAAGTGACCAACCGGCCAGGTTTGCCCAGAACTTTGGGTGGTCTCAGGATGCAGAAATTTCCTTTTTTTAAAAAAAGATTTTATTTAGTTTGGGGGATTAGCACGAGTAGAGGCGGGGGAGGGAAGGGGCAGAGGGAGAGGGAGAAGCAGACTTCTCGCTGAGCAGGGATCCTGACCTGGGGCTCCATCCCAGGACCCTGGGATCATGACCTGAGTCAAAGGCAGGCTCTTAACGGACTGAGCCACCCAGGCACCCCTGGATGCAGAAATGTCTATGCTAAAACCAGGAAAATCCTGAGAAATCTAGGTGCAGGTGGTCACCCTGGTGTGGCGGCCAAAGCAGAGCCCTACAAACAGACTAGCAGGCAAAGCCATGAGGCAGGAAGAGAAAGGGATGGTGGAAGGGGAGAAAGAGGGGGAGGAGTGGGGAGTAGGGGGAGAGAGAGGGTGCGAGCCAGGGAGCAGCAGCAGCAGTAGAGAAAGAAGCTGGCAGGGAAGGAGCAGTGGGCTGAGGGACAAGGACAGATTTCTGTTTGCTTCACAGAGGGACCGCAGCTCTATCCTCAGTGTCGAAAGACCATGTCCAGCTGGTCAAGAGGTCTGGGAAAGCCATTTCCTAATCTTCCTGCTTCCTCATATACAGAACAACCCAACCTATGGGTAGGTCTCTTCCTCCTCATCGGAGGGGGTCCTGGCCTGGGGCAAGCAGGACACTCAAGTGGAGAGTTGACAGAATCCCTTCTGAGATAATGAATAAATATGCTTTGGTTCATCTTCAAAATACAATGTTCTCCTTCCTACCCCTTTCAAGATTTATACTAAATAGTTCCCAACTGCCTTTGGGTGCAGGTTTTTGCAGCAAAATGATTTATTTCAAGGAGTTCCAAAAATTCTAGAGGTAAATTAACGTGGATTAGATTCCGGAAAAGAAAAAAACCCAAGGAAAAGGAAACTGAAAATTACCTTGTTCAGATCATTGCTTCTCAAACATCAGCAACTTGTTTGCTGTTATCAAGTTGTTACATTTTATACTAGTATTGACTTAATATTGACTCCTTAAAAAAATTAAGCTTTTTCTCCTTAATAATATTCTTGAAATTATGGGTTTGATAAAACAACCATATAGTTTCAGGCTTTTCTTATAATACAGGAAGTACGTATCTTTTTTTAAAAAGTTAAATATTTTATTCTTGTCATTGCTTTTTTTTTTTTTTTTAAGGTTTTATTTATTTATTTGACAGAGAGAGACACAGTGAGAGCGGGAACACAACAGGGGGAGTGGGAGAGGGAGAAGCAGGCTTCCTGCTGAGTAGGCTGGACTGAAATCATGACCTGAGCCAAAGGCAGATGCCTAACGAGGAGCCACCCAGGCGTCCTTGTCACTGCTTTATAAGACACTGTAGCACGGAGGGTATTGGTTTAGTATTGGTACAAATCCATCCATCCCATAATTCACTCATCCCTTTCTTAAAAAAAAAAAAAGGTACTGAGCACAGGGGAGCCTGGCCGGCTCAGTTCAGGGAGGGTGTGACTCTTGATCTCATGGTGGTGAGTTCGAGTCCTAGGTCGAGTGCAGACACTATTTAAAAGAAAATCTTAAAAAAAAAAGCTATTGAGCACTTCTCTGCCAGGGGGCAATGCTAAGGATGCTGGCATTAAAAAGACAAGCCCCAGCCAAGTGAACGTTCATCACACCGCAGCAGTATTTACGGGCTTAGGCATGAGCCCCTCCCATGAGTTTAAGAAGTCACAAAGGATAAGACTAGCTTTGGTTACTTTGGAACCCCAACCCCTACCACAGCCCTGCATGCACTGAGATGCCAAGGAAATGTTTTTTTTTTTTTTGCCTGGTGGCATCAATGAAGGAACGATGAAACCATGTAGACTGAGAAGAGAACATCTATGTTCACTTACTCAAAGAAAGAAGAGTAGAGCCCTAGCAGAGATAAACAGAAAGCAGGGAAAGAGGAGCTGCCACATCGGTCAAGAACAGGAAAGTTTGGGAGAAAAAGTAACGTGGGGTCTCAAAGCGGGAACAGAGTTTCACCAGGTGCATCACTGGGGAAAGAGCTTTTCAACCCAAGGAACTTCAACCGCAGTGGCCATTGCCTCGACAGAGTATGAGTGCGGTGTGTGTGGTCAGGAGTGTGGGGAGGGATGGGTGGTGGCAAATAACAGCAGAAAGTAAAGACATTTAAAAAATATTAAAGCGTGGGGGGGTGCCTGGGTGGCTCAGTCGGTTGGCATCTGCGTTTGGCTCAGGTCATGATCCCAAGGTCCTGGGATCGAGCCCTGAGTTGGGATCCCTGCTCGGTGGAGGGCCTGCTCCTCCCTCTGTGTGCAGTCTTTGAACTCTCACTCTCTCCCTCAAATCAGTAGGTAAAATCTTAAAAAAAAAAAAAAATTAATGACGGTGATCGGGAGTGGCAGAAGATAATAAAATATGTAAGGACCAATTTGGAGGGTTCTTGCATTTCAAATGAGAAGTTGAAATTGTATCCAGTAGGCGATGGGGAATGAATGGGCCGAATCTGTACTTTAGAAAAGTGATTCTGTTGGCCTGATGTTGGGTGTACTGAACTGGGGTGTGAGTGGGGGGGAGGGCGAGAGCTGAAGGGGAACAGCCACACAGTCGGTGAGAAGCTGTGATACACGCACTGTATTTCACGGTGTGTGTCTGCTGGGAGCCATAGTCAGTGTGCCTCCTCCCCCACCTGCCTTCCCCATGTATTTGCCCTGCAGCCTGCCACGCGGGTTGAAATATTCTCCCAAGTTCAAGTTTATCCACTACACACAAGTCTGAGTCACTTTTGGGCAGAAATCACGTGGATGGTCAGACCAGCATCTATGTGTATCCAATAAGAGGAAAAAATGAACAACATCACATGTGGCCTTTTGAGCTAAAAATCAAAAGAAAACAACACAGAGGCAGGCAGCTGGGAATTAACAGCATTCAGGTTCTCAGTCCACGCAGAAACCACCTCGTGTCTGCTCTGGAGCTGTGTAATCTTGGATGAGTGGTGATTTAAGCTCTCTGGGCCCTGGGGGTTCTCATGTGTGAAATGAAGGCTCCAGGCTACAGACCCTTAGACACTCTTCTCAATTATAACATTCTTTCTCGGTTCTTCTAGAGCTTTTCAGAGAAGCCAGGTTCATACAGGTAAGGCAGGGGAACCCAGGCTGGGGACTGTTCCCGCCCCAAACAGCGCTGCCATCCCCTACCCCAACCTCACTAACGGAAGGCAAAGGAGGGTTACCTGTGTTTATTCTGTGTTCTTCCTTCAGACAAATCCTGAGTGCACAGACAAGGCTATAGCTTCAAGGTCAGGGGAAGACCATGGTCCAGCCACCCTGAGCTGCTACGATTTCCTCAGTGTCGGTGTGGAGGGAGCATGGATGCTGGAGTCCAAGCCCGAATCCCGGCCTCACTGCTCACCTGCTCTGCCACCTGGGGCAGGCTACCTTAGTTTTCCTACCTGTATAATGGAAATCAGAATAGTACTTTATCTCTTAGGGTTGCTGGGAGGAGAAAAGGAAGACATGCCCGACACAGTGTCGAGTGCCATGTAAGTGTGGTGAGTGAGTGAACAATGTAACAGGACAGGGCGTTCTAGCCGTGTCGGGCACCATGTGAGCACCCGCCCCTACTATCCCAACGTGGGTCATGATCTCTACAGGGTCCAGACATGCGATCAAAGCTGTGGGACGTAAGTTGCTGGTGCCACGTCCGACAGACCAACAAGACCCCTTAGCATTCATCAGTTCATGCCCACACGGTAGCATGTCCTCTCCACTGCTCAGGCTATTTCTTTTGGCATTTTTATTCAGTGCTCTACACGAAAATAAAATGCAATGGGGCTCCTGGGTGGCTCAGTGGATTGAGCCTTTGCTTCGGCTCAGGTTGTGATCTCAGGGTCCTAGGATCGAGCCCCGCATCGGGCTCTCTGCTCGGCAGGGATCCTGCTTCCCTTCCTCTCTCTCTGCCTGCTTCTCTGCCTACTTGTGATCTCTCCCTCTCTCTGGTAAATGAATAAATAAAATCTTTAAAAAAAGAAAAGAAAAGAAAAGAAAATGCAGTGATCACAGTCATCTAAACAGAAAGGATCTGGATGAGGCACAGTCAGCAGCATGAAGTTTGCAAGACTGGTTGGGAAAGTTAGAACGTGGAGAAACTTAGCTCTAGTGCAGGAAGCATCGGCCAGGGAAGATCTTGCTCCTTCAGAAAGAAGGGGTGGGGGGGTGGGTCCCACTCTCACCCCACCAGTACCATTTCATGAATGAGTGAATGAATGAATGAACCTTTGTGACCGACGTATTTCTACTCTACGTGGAGGTCAAAATCCAAGTGACACAACACCCAAAGGGAATTAGTTAGAGAATGCTACACAGCTGAGGCATGGAGGGAGGGACGAGAAGGAAACCTCTGGAATCTGATAAGCATTTTACAGTCAATACAGATTCATACCATGTCTCCTCTGGGCCCTGGTTTTATGAAGGAGAAAATGAAAAGCAAGGCAGCCCAGAGAAGGAGATGTATGTGTCTGGATGATCCTTGAACAAGTCCACAAACCAGTTCAGAGGTCCCACAAGACACTAGCAGCGACATGTGAAGACGGATGACGGCGTGATAGGCTAGATAGATGACAGCATTCGACGCTAGATCGACGCTAGACAGATGACCCATGAATTCGACGCTCAGAAAGCTTGAACTTGATCCTCTGAGCATGGTGGAGCCATGCACAGGATATAGCAGCAACGATATGGTCGTATTTGTGTATTAAATTAACTGGGTGGAAACTGGATTTGAAAGAAGCAGGAAGGGGAGCCTGGGTGGCTCAGTGGGTTAAAGCCTCTGCCTTCGGCTCAGGTCTTGATCCCAGGGTGCTGGGGCTCTCTGCTCATCAGGGAGCCTGCTTCCTCCCTTCTCTCTCTCTGCCTGCCTCTCTGCCTACTTGTGATCTGTCAAATAAATAAATAAAATTTTAAAAGAAAGAAAGAAAGAAAGAAGCAGGAAAAGGGACTACACTCAAATGTCCTTTGTCATGGTTCAGGAAAAGAGATGTGAGAGTCTGGGAAGACGAAAAGATGAGGTGGATTTGAGAAATGCTCAGGAGGTAAGATGGGAATGCTGTGCGGATTCGCAGAATTCATAGATTCGTGGCAGAAGTTGGGAAGATGACCCCACACAGCTAACAGCCTCAGAAGACACATCAACGACATCCCAGCGAGGTTTTCACACGGACTTGGTTTGGTCAGTCCTACACCAACTATTTCCCAAACAACTTCGTTGCCCGCATACGTTACTGTTGGTAGGTTCTTTCAGTGTCCGGAATGGCCCTGCACATTCTAGGAAAACGAAAGGAAGTTAATGTTTTGCCAACTTCCTCTTTTTGCCATAAAGTTAGGAATGCATGGTTCTAGGCCCACGGCATTCATTTTGTACAATATGCCATCTGACGGATTACTATGTGCGAAACTGTAAAGACTCGTCAAGAAGCCCACTGGCCATTTATCAAAGAGACTCTATACGTAGGAGCAATAAAGCAGAGATACGGCAGGAAAACTAAGACTGTATTACTCGTGTAAACCTTTTGCAGTTCTAAAATGCCTGCGCCTAGCCATGTGCTCAATTAGCCTTGGGTACAATGTCTAGAAGTCCTTGGTTTAACTCTAAATCATCATGAAATACATTATGTTTTAGATGTCATGCCCAGCGCTCATCCTACAGTCGGCACTCTAGAAACTTCTGCTAGGAAATGAGTGAAAGTAAAGGTGACCACCAGCAGATGCAGTCCTGCTGGGGGGAAGGGGAGGGAGACAGAGGGGGTAAGGGGTGGGGGAGGAGGGGGGAAATCTGGCCCTAGAGCATGCTCAAGAAGCAAGAGGCCACAGCGTCCTCCATCTCTTTCCTGGACCCAAGTGCCTCTCAGGCTGGGTTTAGAACCGACCTGACCTACACTGCCCCCTTCTTGGGTTTTAATTACTTCACTTACTGAGAGTCAAAGCCACAGCGCCTTCGAAGGGGAGGGCACAGCTGAAGCCGGACTCGAATCCCTGTTTAGGCGTTCTGCCACTAGAGGGCGAGAGAGTCAAAAGCCTGTTTCCCAACGTCAGTGCCGCTCCGCAGGGGGGGATTTCATGCTTCCTAGGGTGGCATCTGTAACATTCCCTTTTACTAACAGTCCCCAGGGCTTGGTACAGCAGGACCTGTGGTACAATTTCACCTCTGAAAAACTGGAAATATCCACTTTGGGCCATGCTTTTCTTTTTCCTTTTTTTTTCCCCCCCGTAATAATAATTTAAAAATGAAGACAGGAAACAATGAGGCAAATTTCCCAAGACTGACCACGCAGGACTTGGTGAGGCCACCACCTTGAGCTGGCAGCACCTGTACAATCGCTGCCAGGTGTGCAGCTCAGAGCAGCCTGGAGGTCAGCCCGAGGGCCCACGCGCCAAGGAGGTATACAAGTTAAATTCGAGTTGCAGATAAATAATGAATAATTTTTTAAATACAAACCTGGGCTCTCTGCTTAGCGGGGAGTCTGCTTCTCCCTCTCCCTCTCCCTCTGTACTCTCTCTAATAAAAACGAAAACAAAAACAAACCAACAAAAACACAGAGAGGTTGCCTGCGCTAAGGACCAAGTGAGCTCGACACACCCCATCTGAGAGCTCGACAGAAGAAGGTGAAAGGCCAGGATGGCAGAGAAGTTTCCAGAAGGGTTGGCAAGTTATTTGTAGTCTCCTTGGAGATGATTTTTAACAAGAACAAATAACACTCCTTCAGAAACATTTGTTGAGCGTTTCCCGTGTCCCAGGTCCACTAAGGAATGATGCAGGCCAAGCATGAAAGGTCCACAGTGTCATTGCTCACAACAAATGATCGAGTTGGCGGGGGCAGGGTGGGGGCACTCATTTCCCATTGCCTGACCTTCAGGAAGGACAGATTTCCCCCCAAACCTTCCTGCCCCTCCCCTTAGCCTTTCCAAGAGAGACACAGTCCAACTCTCTCTCTCTCTCTCTCTCTGGACCCCCAGGTTGGGAAGCCTGTAATGGTCCACATGTGTTTGGAACAAGTAAGAAAGTCAGCCTGGGTGGCTCAGTTGGTTAAGCATCTGCCTTCGGCTCAGGTCATGATCCTAGGGTCCTGGGATGGGGGGAGCCTCACGACTTATTGGCTCGCTGCTTATTAGTGCGAGGCCTGCTTCTCCCTCGCCCTTTGGCCCTTCCCCAACACTCATGTTCTCTCTCTAGTAATAGAATCCTGGAAGGAAGGAAGGAAGGAAGGAAGGAACTTAGTACCCCACTGTTCCCCTGACCCTAAACTCTATTTTAGTATTTTTAACAAGTAACCAAACTGATGTTTTAGTCTCTTTCTTTGTCTTCAGTTTACCTCTTAATTTGCTCAGAACTTGGATAGGGAAGTGATATATCTGGGCCAACCCATCTCCTAGTACATGGGGATCATTGTTCTAAATTCTTTATATATTTCCTTCTCACTACATCTGTAGGAAGAAGGTTCCATTATTATTACCATACTATTTTGCAAATGAGAAAACATACATTCATTAGCTCGGCAAAGGTCACCCACTTGAGGAGGAGAGAAGCCGGAATTCAAACCCACTGGAGGGTTGTCAGCCCGGAAACTACCACCAGGCTCTGCTGCCTCTGTGAGGCTTTCCTCTGTGGTATAATCCTCTCATGCTTTTCTAACCGAGTTATTTTAAATTTTCTTTAAATCAACAAACCAACGTCCATGTGCGTGACTATTCTTTTCGTTAAATGAACTCTGAAGGAGAAAACACCACGACGAAAACCAGTGCCCTCGCAGAGAGCTGAGAGCTGAGATCTGCTCTAACAGCTCAAATGTTAAGAATGAACACTTTTTCCTCATTTACTGTTGACACAGACAGAGCTATCCGGATTAGCGCACCTAGCGGCTCACTTATTTCCTCAAGGAGAGACAACTTAAGACATCCTTCTTGTTCAGGTTAGATAGCTACAATTTAGAGAATTCTCCCCTTCCAGCTAAGGGAAGACGAGCATTATGTGACCTGGCCACAGAGAAGATGAAGAAGTCCCCCAAAACCGTGTTTATAACTCAGTAGGACAGATAGCAAAGCATGGGACAGCCAAGACCCCACTGTCCCCCTAGGACTTGGCATTTGAATCATTCGGACTCTGGCATAAAATCTGGTTATCAGACACCGACTGCTTCACGGCAAATGTTCTCCCCAGAGAAGTCACAGGATTCCGATAAAACCAGAGCTATTAAGATTTGTCTGAGACAAATAAAAAGTTACCCGAGGGGAGTTTTGAAGCCAGAACTTTTTAGCCACTTTCAATAGAAGCTTCCATGTTCTTGCTGTAAGCATTGCCCTGGCCATCGTTCATGCCACTTCTGGCCACGAACCCAGAACGACCCCACTGGACATTATGCTTTTCTCCAGTCCATTAGAGATCCTGCTAGTACCAACCTGGGTGTGACCTTTAGCTCTGGGCTGGAGGACCCTAGCACGGCCCCCACGTCATCTGTTTGAAATGTGCTTCTTTTAGAAGTCTGGGCCCTGAATGAGGGGGATGTGGAGCGTTTGACCTTGTGGGAATAGCTTTGGAAAATAAGGTCACAATGATTATTTCATGCCCTGGACTTTCTCAACTGGACTTCTTTTGCAGGAATTGGAAAACCATAAATACTTCTCCTGGTTGGAGAACTTTATTATTCTGCCCATTAAATATTTCTTACTCCTGGGACACCTCAATAGGTTAAGCCACTGCCTTTGACTCAGGTCATGATCCCAGGGTCCTGGGATCGAATCCTTGCTCGGCAGGGAGCCTGCTTCTCTCTCCATCTCTGCCTGCCATTCTGCCTGCTTGTGTGCGCTCTCTCTGACAAATAAATACATAAATAAAATCTTTAGATGTTTCTTACTCTTGCCTAAGCCACGCCAATCGGTAAGAATGCGGGTCTTTAAGTCACACTGAACAGAGTAAAACTGTGCCTTGAAAACATAGACTCCGTGGTGTCAGGTTGCTCGATAACTCTTTAAGAGGACAGTGTGACAAACTACTTCCTTGTTCCCCTTTTCCAGCCATGAAATTGTGTTCATCAGAGCATGTAAGTCATATAGATTAGACATTGTTTTCTTATAGATGCTATCCATATGGTAGCTAATTGGAGAGTTCTGGCTGGCATTTCCTGGAGTAGATGCCAAAGCCTGGGAAGATGTCAAGCAAATAACTAGTCAGCAGCCTGCCTACCCTTAAACATGACATTCTCAATGGCTTGTTCTAATTCTGGAATTCCTAGATAGCACTGGGCTCTCCCAGGACATATGGAGGAATGGGGGAATCTGTGGGTAGGAGAAACTTCTGGGCTCCTTATGTTTGTCAACCAGGGCAATCCTGCTGGAAAGCTAACTTCTAAAGCTCCGTGGAAGCCCAAGGCTGTTTACCATTCTACTCTGAAGTAGGTGGTTCAGCGCCCCACATGCAGGAAGCTATCGGGGAAATTCAGGCTTTAGAAGGAAGGGTGAGAAGTGACTACAGCACAGACCCGGAAGCCAAACCTTCCTCCTCTGATTATTTTACTATTTCTGGGTGGGAATGTATGTGCATTGTGTGTGTGTGTGTGGGGGGGAATGGGACAAGATTGTTAATTGTTATATTCACTGAGGGAATTAAAGAGTTTCACACAAAGGCAGTTTCTTATTGTCTAGAGCTGCTACCTAGATTTTGGGTCACATTTCCAAAGTATTTTATATTTAAAAATAAATTTTATTTATTTATTTGACAGAGAGAGAGAGAGAGATCACAAGTTAGGCAGAGAGGCAGGCAGAGAGAGAGAGGGGGAAGCAGGCTCCCTGCTGAGCAGAGAGCCCAATGCGGGGCTCAATCCCAGGACCCCGCGATCATGACCTAAGCCGAAGGCAGAGGCTTAACCCACTGAGCCACCCAGGCGCCCCCAAAGTATTTTTAACCAAAATGTTTTGGGTCCGTCCTACCATCTCTCTATTCCTTCAGTCAACCATTTAGTAGTAAGAACATCGTCATTTAAGGAGGACATACTTTGTCTCGGGATCTAGGTTGAACATTTTCATACACGGCATCATGTATCCACTGAAGCAGTATTCTTATCATCCCCATACAACAAAGGAGGGAAATGAAGCCTTGACAAGTCAGCGGACAAGTCCACAGGCACACAAATGTCAAAGGTGATGCCAGGGTCTGTAACCAGGCAGTTTGATTACACAGCCTGTGCTCCCAGACTGTCCGCTGGACTTCCTCACTGAGCCTCCAGAAAAATGTCTGGTTTCCTTGAGGCTGGAGGGGATGGCCAGAAATACCTATTTCAAGGGCTGAGTCTTGGCAATCACCCTATAAACACACATTACAGTGGATGCCTTAGTGCCTCACCTTGATCTTTCCTTCAGTATGAAGAACAATGACATCTTAGCTAGAATGCACCAAGAATAAGCTAAGACAGGCAGCGGCCTATTGGTCATGGAGATGAAATCTCCCAACTTCAGTTCCAGTCAATTCTACAAACAATTATGTAATGACGTATAGGCATCTGGTACCATGGCAGACAGGAGGGGATTCAGAGATGCTAATGAGGGGCCCTTTTAAACTTGTGGTTTATTCAAGGCAGGATCCTTGCCGGCATGCTGGGAGGAACTGAAGCAGTATTATGGCTTATCTCTCTGAGGTTCAGCTTTACTCAGAGACTGGAGTTAAGGTGGGGGGACTTAAGCTAAGTAATGATAGCTAAGTAATTGAGACCACTTGCCACAAATATTGAACACAAACACAGAAATCATGGAGCTGAACAAAAATATTGCCTTCTTTTAAAGATAGAACACTGGACTTCAAAGAAATTGCATGCATGGGGTCAACCCCCTCAGGGTGAGCCCCTTGAATTCCCAGGGTTCCTTGTTCCCTCGTCTGGGTTGATAACAGGCTGCTTCACAATGAGGTGGGGACAGGGTCAAAGCAAAGAACGTATTAGTGAAAGGAGAAAGACACCTAGACAGTGGTATTTTCTAGAAACTGAGAAAGAAAACATGATCTGGGAGGCAGGGCAGATGGTGGAACTGTGAGGAGCCTACTTAGGGTGAGTCAGTCAGGGCACACAAGTTATGTGAACAAATGTCAAAAAGGAAAAAAAGGAGAGACAGAAACTTGATGAACCTATGATGTCGTGGCAAGGAGGAAAGCTCGGGTTAAGGAACACTGAGGGAAAGATTGGATCCCTAATCACATCTTCAGAAATCACTTATGAAGAGATCCTAAAGACATGAGCCGGGCTGGTAGGTCAGGGATGTGATGAAAGTTTCAAAGGCACCTAAATAGAACCAGCTGAGATATGGGGCAATGTCGGAAGAGGAAAAGAGGAGAGACAATGTTGGAACCACAATCTGAGTCAGGGAGTGTAGAGTTGGGGAAACCAAGTAAAATGAGCTGGGGGGAAAAAGAGTGAAATTGAATAGATAAGAACTCATAGCTGAGGAAAACAAAGGAGAGCCAGCTTTTAAATAATAAGCATCTCTGGAGAAGCCTATGTAAGAGAAGAAGATATGATTATATCCAAAGCTAACTCTGGAAGCGTTCCTGAAATAAAAGATTTGAATCTACAGACTGAAATACAGACAAAGACAAAAATGGATACAGGTCAAATCATACAAGGAAAAAGGTCAACTTTGCGAGGCAGTGTGTAACAGTAAAAAGTCTTCAGAGAGGTGAAGTGTGACTCAGGAAGTCTACACTTCACCCTGTCATTCAAGTAAAAAGGCGAATGGTATTTAATTTTAAGAACTCAGAAAAATAGGGGTGCCTGGGTGGCTCAGTGGGTTAAGCCTCTGCCTTTTGCTCAGGTCAAGGTCTCAGGGTCCTGGGATAGAGCCCCACATTAGCTCTCTGCTCAGCGGGGAGCCTGCTTCCCCTTCTCTCTCTGCCTGCCTCTCTGTCTGCTTATGCTCTCTCTTTCTCTGAGTCAAATAAATAAATAAAATCTTTTTTAAAAAAATAAATAAAAAGCTGGAGGAAAGGGGCTGTTTTGAGGACAGAACATATTTAGTCCTAAAACAAAGACAATTGTAGAAATTAAAATTTCAGAACTTAAATTTTATGAACGGCCATTTAAATAGAACAATATTGCTAACATGTATTGGGAAGAGAAAACAGAAGTTAGACTAGTTATGTTTTTTTCCCAATTCTTCAAATGGGGGCTCAAAGGCATTCCTGATATGTCGTAAATCAGGTAATAGAAGTAGGAATTATCATTCTCATTTTTTAATCATGTGTACAAGTTACTAATTAAAGTAAATGAAGAATAATAAAATAACAAAAAAAGAATAATAAAATAACAGAGAGTTGCGACAAAAAAAGAGGTCTTCCAGGGAGAATAAATCTTCTTGGAGCATCAATACTCCGGAATGTGACTCGTGGTTTTACAGGATACACAGAGAAAGGAGAAAGACTTTTATACCAGTGATGGTTGGGTAAATGGTGATCCCAAAGGTTCACTCTTCAGCAAAGACTTTCCCCTTTCCGAGCATAGGTAAATGGAAACAGAGCCTGGAAGGGGAGACTCTTCCTAAGGGTCTTGTCTTTATTGCGGGTCAAGCTTTAAGATCGGTGAAAAGTGTTACTTCAGTGTTGTGTGTCTTTCTCGTTTTACATGCAGAAGCACTTACTCTAGAAATGTTACACATATCTGTATTATACACTCTGTGTAATGAGAGAAATAAGTCTTCTTTCTGAGGTGATAGTTTTCACCCCAAACCAGCCAAGACTTGGATTCGCCAACACGTCCGTGTTTCCACAGTGTGAAAATGTGTGGGGCCCGGGGCCCAACCATGGGAGTGAGGACTGACAGGAAGAAAAGCAATCTTCTGCTGTTCCTGGTTTTATGTCTAATATGGCCAGCCATGGGTTCAACTTCCCTGTTTCTATTAGACACCTTCTGCTGACCAGTGCCCTCCATGTTAGCTATAAGCCTGCACGGGGAGTCTCGTGAGGTGAGAAAAGAGGTGTTGGCCGCGGGCACGACCACACAGAACCTGTAGCAGAGAGAGGACCATGCCCTTGGAAGGTGGTTAGCAGTGTGCCTGATGGTGTGAACACACTGTCCAAATGGCAGTCTATTTGCACTAGCAAAAAGATCTGAGCTTTCATAAACATCTCTCCGTGAGAAGGATTTTGCTAGGTATCCTACCATTAAAAAAAAAAAAAAAAAGAGAGAGAGAGAGAGACACACACACACACACACAGACACACAAACTATACCATCTAAAACGAACATCTGTTATCACAGCTGTTTCTCAAAACAGATTAAGGTACAACTGTCACATGAAAAGTGAAAAACAGGAACATCTTCCCATTTTACACTGGAGGAATTTCAAGCCCCCCCCCCCCCCACCCCCCCATTTATTAACCAGTCACTTCCCCGGGATTCAGCCCATGTCAAGTGCCACAAGATGAAAAACCGCTCTGTTATAAACCGAACATAAATATTCCAGCAAGCTTGGAATGTCTCAGAGCTCCAAACACAACACACAGCCCACGCTTCCGTCGGCCCCCAACTCACTGCCCTCTGTTTCAAATGAAGTGTCTGTCACGGAAAGAAACACAAGACGGACTAAGAGGCAGGCGCCTGGCCCTGGAAGGCTCTGGTCGGTGTGGGTGTCGCTCAGAAAGGGGCAACTGCCTTTTGAGAGGGCCCAGGGGAGACTCATCTGGAGAAAGACGGTGAAGAATGCAGAAACTGTGTCGTAGGAGAAATGCATCTGAGGGAATTGGAGACATTTAGTTTGTAGAGGAGAATGCTCGAGGAGACACGGCAGTTGTCTTAATACATTTGAAAGGCTGTCACACAGAATACAGAATAGATTTATTCTGTGTTGCTGAGAGGTGCGGAACAAGTGTCAGGTGTTGGCGAGTGGGCTCATTTTGATTCGTTGTGGGAAAGCTATTCTGTCTAATTAGATTAAGTAATACAATGGGTTGATTCTCAAAATAGAGGGGGAGCTCCCGGCCACTAAGAATAACCCGGTAGAGTCAAGCTGAGCATTGCTCAGGAACTGTGTGGGGAGGTTTCTCACACTGAAACTGTAGGGCCAACCCAATGGTCATCCATGCTTTTACCTTCTGGCATTCGGGCTTGGTTAGAAAGCTCTTTGTATCTTTTTTGAAACTTGGAGAACAATGACTGGGGGTAGTTATTTTTAGGACACAGTGGTTTTGCCCCTTTGCTTCTTTATTCATTCTCCTCTTTGGGGGAGATGAATGAGAAGCAGATGATGAACAGAAAAAGAAAGGGAAGGAAAATCAAACGAAGAGGGGTAGGTAGGAGGAGAATGCACAGCTTTCCATGATCTGCTCTTTCTTGGAAATTAGGCTCCGTTGGGAGAGTCCTAGCAAATGTAAACCATGGCACACGCAGAGTGCACTTTCATCAGAGGCTCATGCAGCCTTGCAAATAGCCCTAAATGTGCTCACCGGATGCCAATTTTCACCAGTAGCACTGCAACGTCCCTACAGAATGACAGAGTTCTTGTTCTTACTTGTCCTCTTCATGGACGTTCTCTGGTATCTTCCAGGATATCTGAGCTCACCCACAGCTGGATGACCAAGTTGTGTTTACAGATGAACTTGAAAGAACAAACACAGCCCCACGAAGCTCCCCTCTCCCCGGAGAAGCATAAACACAGGCGAAGAGACCTACGAGCCCAAACCTACTTCTGAAACAAAACCAAATTCAAACAAACAAGCAAACAGAGCCATCATCACTTCCTTATAGGAAAGAATCATCTTGAAGATGGATTTTAAAAATGCAGAACTTGGGGCACTCTCTGCTCAGCGGGGAGCCTGCTTCCCTCTCTCTCTCTGTCTGCCTCTCTGCCTACTCGTGATCTCTGTCTCTAACAAATAAATAAAATCTTTTTTAAAAAATGCAGAGCTATGAACTCAGATGATCACCAAATATTAAGTAAATAAGAAAAAAAAAAATCCCACCAAGACGGATCAGCATCTATGTGGTCTTCTGACAGGATCCCCACGGGTGCTAATCTACATTCCACAGTTCTGTCAAAGCCCACTTTTTCTTCTGAAATATGAGAGAATCCATGGTAGTTTCCACCTGAATGTTGCGTAGATAGTTCAAAGTCTCTGCATACAAAAACGGACTTGTAATTGTGTCCTCACAGTCTGGTCCTTCCGCAGGGTTCCACGCCTCCAAACACTGTTATCAAAACAAAAATGAAAGACATCCCTGACCCCACCCCCCCCCCCCCCCCGCCATCACAACAGGTAATTAATCACTGAAGCCCGCCTCATGCACCTCCTGTGTACCATCTGAATTCATCCCACCAGCGCTCCGGACAAACCGGCATCACCTCTCTCCGGGAAGGTTGCAAAGACTCCCCAGCCCGTGTCTCCAGGTACACACTTGCTCCAAACTAGAGTTGACGTGATCTGGAAGACAGAAATGATCACGCCACTTCTGTCCCATGGCTGCCCTTAGGATACGTTCCAAACTCCTCAGCCTGCCCACAAGGTCCTGCACGATCTGCTGACGGGCCACTTCTCTAACTCTTCCTCCCTCACTCCTGCCTGGGGGGGCTCAAGTCCTGTTGACCTTGCTCCCCGGCCCTCCCAAGAAGGGGCCATCCTCCTTCCCACCTCAGAGCTTCCTGCATGTTCTTCCTTCTGGCCCTCGTCCCCTTCCACTCGTCCTTCCTCGCCAAGTCCTACTCCTCCTCAGGTCTCAACTCCTCCTGAACAAGCAAGCGTTCACTCATGCCTACCCCTGCCACATCTGGCCGCCCGCTCCAACGCTCCCGCGGTTCCTTTCATCTCACCTTGTAACCTACATCATACTTCTAAGCCCTCCCTCATTGTCAGTTTCCCAAAGGAGGTTAGAAAGTCCTAGCTAACAGCGACCACGTGGGCCTCAGTCAGCGCTGGATTCCACGTACCTCTCTCCCCTGAGCTGTGCCTGAATCATTGTTAAATGAACACATGAATGACTGACTGGCATGTGCTGTCTAAATCCACGATTCCTAAGTTTCACTATGCAGAAGAGTCCTGGGAAGCCAACGTAGCAGATCCATGATCCAGCCCAGGAATTGAGCTTTTTAACAAGAGCTCTGGAGGATTTGGGTCCAGGTTTTTCTTGGCTTCAAGAGTTATATTCCAGGATATACTATGCAGCCATCAAAAGAAATGAAATCTCGCCATTTGCGACGACGTGGATGGAACTAGAGGGTATTACGCTGAGCGAAATAAGTCAGTCGGAGAAAGACAACTATTATATGATTTCCCTGATATGAGGAAGTGGAGATGCAACATGGGGGGGTTGGGGGGTAGGAGAAGAATAAATGAAACAAGATGGGATCGGGAGGGAGACAAACAGGGTTGGGGGGGCAGGGAGAGGGTTGTGGGGTTATGGACATTGGGGAGGGTATGTGCTATGGTGAGTTCTGTGAAGTGTGTAAACCTGGTGATTCACAGACCTGTACCCCTGGGGGCTAATAATACCTTATATGTTAATAAAAAAATTAAAAAAATTATAAACAAGAGTAATATTCCAGGATAGAGTAATGAAGAGTAATACTCCAGGATACAGGCAGCAATACTTTGAAGAGTATTTGAAGGGTAATACTCCAGGATACAGAGAGTGGGGGTGGGGAGGGGGAGAGAAGCAAAATTAAGGTTAAAGAGACAAAGGCAGCAAAATGTGAGAAGTTAAATAACGTCAGATGATTCGTGTAATTGTTCAAATAACCAGTGACCATCTGAAGGACGAAATGATGGATTGTCAAATTAAGTCCTCAGACCATGAGAGCCCAACACACTTAGAAGCAGCCATCCGGAGTGGCTGGAAGTCTGGGGGGGGGGGGGGGGGGGGGGGGGGGTGTTGTTAGAATAGGAAAAGAAATTTGAGGAATAGTTTGGAAGAGATGGAGAAATGGTACTGCAGAGAGACAACAGAAGCATGAGTTCAGAGGAAGGGGATAGAGAGTAAGAAGTAAAGCACTTTGCTTGGAGGACAGTCCAGAAACTGAGTGGCGGGGAACAGGATTAGAAATCTAGAGAAGGGCCTGACTGGAGAGGTCCTTGAAGTTACTGAAGGAGTCAGGACAGGCTCCCCTAAAATATGGCACTTTGGCATAAGGATTACATTGAGGTGAAGGGAACGGAGAAGCAGCAAATGCAGGAGGAACTCTCCGCCGTCTTCTTTTCAGTCTAAAAGGAGGACATACAGGGGCGCCTGGGTGGCTCAGTGGGTTAAAGATTCGGCCTTCGGCTCAGGTCATGATCTCAGGGTCCGGGGATTGAGCCCCGCATCAGGCTCTCTGCTCAGTGGGGAGCCTGTTTCCCTCTCTCTCTTTGCCTGCCTCTCTGCCTACTTGTGATCTCTGTCTTTTGAATAAATAAGTAAAATCTTAAAAAAAAAAAAAAAAAAAAGAGGACATATTTCTCTTTGTAAAGGTGTCCTGTCTCCCCTCTCTCCTACCAGAAAGCTAAGAGGACTCTTATCACCCGAGAGGCCACCAATTTGAATCTGCATAACAGACTTACTACATCCTTATCTTACTAAATCCTTAACTTGAACATAAGAGGATAGAGGTGAAGTTTTTTCCCCTCTCTGACATTAAGCAAAGGAATGATAGCCAGAAACTCCCAAAGGAAAGTACTGCCTTGCAATTTAAATAAAGGGCTAAAATTTGAGATACTTAAAAAAAAAAAAAATACTCTGTTTTCATAATATGTCCCATTTCCCTGAGGTATCAAAAGACTTTTCCATAATGTAGGCTTCATGTATGTCATAAAAATATAGGACAAAAAAAATCAAGGCTAAAGTAGAAGGTGGTGTTGTACATCACGTTAAAAAGGAGCTTAGTTCTAAGACCACGAGCTCTGAGGAATTTCAAAGGAAGCAAACAACTGAAATCCAGTCTAACTGTGAACTCAGTTAACATGAGAGAAGTCCTTTTTTCCATCTTACTTATTTCATGTCTGCTTCGATGAGTGGTGGAGAGCGATTGAAACAGATCGGGATATTCAACCCCCAAATATTCCACTTTGGCTTACGGATTATTTTGAGCTGAAGGCAATTAAGGAACAGCAGACATTTCTGCCTAAAAGCAGGGCATAAATTTCCCCTTGTGAAGGTGTCCCCCACTCCTGTTCCCGGAAGAAGAGAACAACTCTTATCATGCAGACAGGGTCAGCACTGAGATGAGTCCACATAAACATATCTTATTAAAATAACCCTTATCTTTCAGGGTGCCTGGGTAGCTCAGTGGGTTAAAGCCTCTGACTTTGGCTCGGGTCATGATGCAGGGTCCTGGGATCGAGTCCTGAATCAGGCTCTCTGCTGAGCAGGGAGCCTGCTTCCCCCTCTCTCTCTGCCTGCCTCTCTGCCTACTCGTGCTCTCTGTCTGTCAAATAAATTTTAAAAACTTTAAAACAAATTACCCTTATCTTTCACTAGCTTCCCCCGTACATTTTTCTTTTTCTAAAAAAGAAGATTTTATTTATTTATTCAAGACAGAGAGCAAGAGCACACAAATAGGGAGCAGGCAACAAGAGAGGGAGAAGCAGACTCCCTGTTGAGAAGAGAGCCCGATGCGGGGATTGATCCCAGCACCCTGGGATCATGATCTGCGCCGAAGGCAGACGCTTAACCAACAGAGCTACCTAGGAGCCCCCTCCTAATATATTTTCTCATTATTTTTGCGTAATTTATTGTCCCTTGAGGTCCAAATAAGAGCCAAATCCACGAACCACTTCAAGTTTCATCTTTCCTGAGTACTCCCATCCATGTAAAACATTAGTAAAATTTGATTTCCTTTCCTCCCGTTAATCTGTTCTTTCTCAGCTAAATTTGTCAGCCTCCCCCCACCCCCATACATTGAAGGCTAGAGGAAAAGTTTTTCCTCCCCAACAGAAGCTACCTGCTGAAACCAAAACGGCCCAACCCCAATATATGGTGGCGGACTGACTCAAACAGGGATTGTGGAAAGGAACAAAGAAAGGAGGGGGGCATGGGTGGCTCAGTTGGTCAAGCGTCTGCCTTTGGCTCAGGTCATGATCCCAGAGTAGTGGGATCGAGTCCCGCATAGGGCTCCCTGCTCAGCGGGGAGTCTGCTTCTCCCTCTCCCACTTCCCTCCCACTCCCCCTGCTCTCGCTCTCTCTCAAATAAATAAATAAAATCTTTTAAAAAAGGAACAAAGGAAAGTTCCAGAATTTCACCCCGACTAGATCCTATCGAGAGTGCCCATAACTGGCTCCTGAATATATGGGTTTGTAGGTGGTGCTAGGAAGGAACTGAAACGAGCTGGCTTTAGGTCCCGGTTCCAACACCTGAATGATGGACTCCCCTCAGCTCCCCTCCAGATGCTTCCTCCGTGAAACAGAGATACAATTTCTTGCCATCTTTACAGGGTTGTAGGGATGCGGTGTGAGAGCATTTGTGAACTGTACGTCCCTTTAGAAATAGAAAGCCTTGTGAAAGTCTATCCACAGATAAAGCAATAAATAGCTCTCAAGTTGATTTAATCCTTTCCCCCCTTAAATTTCCATGCACATAATATTCAAGTCAATGTGAGTTGTGGTAGACGGTACAAGGCATAACGGTAAAATGATCCAGAATGGTATGTGACATTCTTACATATACGTGTCGTCTCTCTGGCCTCACTCCTCTTGCCTTTCTGAGCATAAACATCTTAAACCTAAGCGGTACGTCAGTGTTACTCTCCGAAGGCTAAATACTGCAGGAATTTGTATCTGATATTTAGGAAAAATGCCAAACCTGACGATATCTGTACACACATTAGATAAGAGATTCAGCAAACAGATGCTCCTTCTTGCAATCAGCCAAGAACTTCTAATATTCTGACAACTTGTTAATCAACCAACATATGGTATCACTTTCGTAAACACAACACTCAGATTTTGCTTTTTACGGGGCATTTTCGGAGAGGAGTAATGGTCCTGACTCATCAGCACTATTCACTGGAAATCAAGTGAAGCTAGCCTCCACCACCACCTTACATTTGTTTAATTACTTGGGGAAAAAAATAAAGAGAGGCATTGATTTGGATTTTATGCATTTTTTTCCGAGTTTTTTTTTTTTTTTAAACCTCATCCTCTTCGAGATTTGTAAAAGTAGTAGAAAATCTTTATCCAGATTTATGTGCATCGATACATGTGTAAGTCCAAAAATGTCTATAGTTCCTATATTGGTTTCCTAGGGCTGCTGTAACAAGTTATGGAAAACTGAATGGCTTAAAAAAAGATAAATTTTAAAAAAATAGAAAAAAGAAAGATAAATTTGTTTCTTCACACTTGTGGAACATTGGAAGTCTGAAATCAAGCTGTTAGAAGGCCACACTCCCTCCCAAGCCTCTAGAGAAGGAGCCTTCCTTCCCTCTTACCCCCTCTGGCAGCTCTAGACCCATCTTGGCTTGTAGCTCATGGCTCCCACCGTGGCCTCACCCTCACGTGGCCATCTTCCTCCTGTGTTTGTGTCCACACTTTACTCTTATGATAAGCACACCAGTCATATCGGATCAGGGCCCACTGAACTCCAGTGCGACCATATCTCAACCTAATGACCTCTACAAAGATCCTATTTCCAAACAGGGTCACATTCACTGGTCTGGATGGGGGTTAGGACTTTAACATACCCTTTTTGGGTACATAATATCTCAACAGCACAAATCTGAGCCCCTGAGATGATCCCATAAGGCAACTATGTGCTTTTTCTCCCAAAACCATTACTATAAAGGACAGTCATGGAACTGAGCCCCACATTGGCCTCCACGCTCGGTGGGGAGTCTGCTTGAGATCCGCTCTCCCTCTGCTCCTCCCCCTGCTCATGCTTCCTCCCTCTCTCTCAAATAAATAAATAAAGAGATAAATAAATAATTTCTTTGTACATCTCCCTCCCATGCGGGGAATCTCTTCTCAACATCTCTTCTTTCTGAGTCTAATTTTCTCCCAGCTTCCAGCTCTCCTTCTGACTGGTTGCCCACTTCAGTCTCCAATCCTCACCTCTACAGTCAACCTCAGTGTATCTTCACTCTTGCCCTCCAGTGCCACCTAACTGGGCTGCAGCTCAGCTTTCGGACCAGATCCCCAAGCCAACCCAACCCTCTACTCTGCCCTGGTACACCAAGGTGTACCGCTACCTCTGAGGGTTAGTGTAAGATTTACTCCTTCCTATACAAGGTGAACCAGCCAGGCCCTCACCAGGTGAGGGCGGCACAGGGGAGAGGGGTGGGAGCAGGTGGGAGATTACCTTTCGAAGGGCTCCTCTGCTGTGCATCATCCCAATGCTTATGAGTACAGTGCTGGGGTTAATAGCATCCTCATGGTCATTCCCCTAAGTCCTCCAGTGCTGAGATTTCAGTAATAATGTTCATCACCGACATTTCAGAAAATTATATATTTCATGTGCTTTGATGACAACAAAACCACCTCCTCTATGAGATGTTTTAAAGCTCTATGCAGGGGGCACCTGAGTGGCTCAGTGGATTAAGCATCTGCCTTCAGCTCAGGTCATGATCCTGGGGTCCTGGGATCAACCCCGCATCGGGCTCCCTGCTCAACGGGCAGCCCGCTTCTCCCTCTCCCTCTGCCCTTCCTCCTGGCTCATGCTCACTTTCTCTCTCAAATAAATACATGAACTGTTTGAAGAAGATAAAAATAAAGCGCTACCTGTCTTCAAGATAACTAGGATTATGGGAAAATACTAAGACCCCATGTCATTTCTCAGTCCCAATTTAGAGTCAGAGCCTGCTGGGGAATCTCCACAAAGAAGATCGCATAGGTCCCTTTACAGTGTTGCCCTCAGACTCCTGTCTCAAGGACCCCTGCCACTGAATGCCCTCGCACTTAAGGTGGGTGTGGCCAACCTCACCTTGATAAAGCCAACAGTCAACTCAGCCCTGGTTTCAGTTGGCCTTTTGTCGCATTTAAGATGCTTGTTCACCTTCTTCCTCCTGAAATGCTCTTTTCACTGGCTTCTGGGATACTGCCCTCACCTCCTGCTTCTCCCTGCAGATCCCGTTTTCAGGTTCTTCTCCTCCCTCTCTTTGGAGCCCCAGATTTGCACATCTGTCTCTTCATACTTGCCAGCTAGGTATCTAATGGGCTCCTCAAATTTAACATGCCCCAAGCAAAATTCCTAATTTATCACTCCTAGCCCCTCTCCTTCCAAATCTGGTTGACCCATGAGCCCACCTAGGTCTGTGACACCCCCATTCACAGATCTACTCAGGCCCTAAATTACTTTATTTAAAATACATTTCCCCAGCTTTACTGAGATGCAACGGACATAAACATTGTGTATGTTTAAGATGTACAATGTGATGATCTGATATAGAGATATATTTGGAAATGATTACCACATCTATTACCTCACATATTACCATTTTTGTTGTTGAGAACATTTCAGCCTTACTCTCTAAACAACTTTCAAATATAAATACAGTATTGTTAACTATTGTCATGCACGGCACTATACACCAGACCCCCAGAACTCATTCATTTCCTAAATGAAGTGTGGACCCTTTGACCAATATCTGCCCCATTCCACCATCCCCCCAACTCCTGGCAGCCATCAATATACTCTGTCTCTCTGAGTGCGGCTCTTCTAGATTCCACATATAAGTGATCATACAGTATTTGTCTTTCTCTGTCTGACTGATTTCACCTAGCATGATGCCCTCAAGGTCCATCCATGTTGCCACAACGGCAATAGTTCCTTCTCTTTCTGTGGCTGAATAATATTCCACCAAAATCACTTCCTTCCTCTAGAACTCTATATCCAATTTACACAGTTCCATTTAGGGAGATCTTTTCTCTCTACCTTAAAAAGAGATCGCACATCTGACCTACCTTGTCAGAGTCACCATCTCTTCCCACGTAAACCTTTGGAAGGGCCTGTAATCTGCGTCCTTGTGAAGACGTTTATAGGGAGCCCCTTTGTAAAGAATATCATGCCAAGTCATCAATATTCTTTCTGTAATTTATGCATTCTGTGTGTGTCTGTGTGCCTGTTGGTGGGAACATATCAGGTTGTGCTTTCTAAAGGACTTCCCTGAGACTACACCTTAAGTCTTAATAATCAAATTAATTTAATCAATCAAAGTTATAAGCCCTTTATAGCTCCTTACAGACTTGAATTTAACCTTTGGCAGACAATGGGCTTTTTAATCAATGAAATGTAAGCAAGGGAAAGACAACAATTACTAAAGCAATGCCGGAATGCAGATATTTCAGATGACAATGTTTGGTGACCTGATTACATAAGCTGAGTATTTTAGCTGAGCTGTGACCCCAAATGTACTATGTCAGAACAAGATGTTCTCATATAAATTACTTCTTTGGTGGCCAAGAGGCAAGAACACTCTATTGTTGGCAGTTTGCGGTTTCCCTAAGAAGGACATGGAGTTCTTACTCTTCAATCTCCCGGGAAGAATCCTCCTCTGTAATAGGAAATTAGGTTTTAAGGGATAGCTTTAGTCTTGGATGTGCATGTGTGTGTAGGCATGAAGGTGGTGGGGAGGGATGCCTTCCTTTTTCCTAGGGCCTGGTGAGGGGGTGTGGATCCTAAGATGTGGACATCCCCAGGGGACACCCTGAGGTGAAGGCGTGAGCTGGCCAGACACAAGACAGCAAGCGGGAATCTGTGAATTACCTTGTTAGTTAACTTGACTGAAACTTACTATTTTGGGTGCAGACCATAGTAAAAGTCCATGGTTCATTTAAGAGTGAGCCAGGAAGCTGAGAAAAGGTCTGAAGCTTCACATCACAAAAGGGGAAAACAGGAGTGAACAACAGACCTTAAATTCCTTTAGACCAAGATGTGTGGAGAGCCTTGAGTTTGAACTTGTGGACAGGAAGGGAAGCATGAATAGCACTGACCTCTTTGGTCAACTATTGGGTCCTAAGGATTATTCCCAGGTGGGCACTAGTAGTAGCCAACACTTTATAATAAAGTACTTACAGCTGACCTTTGAACAACATGGCTTAACTGCATGGGTCCACTTATATGTGGATTTTTCATGTGTGATTAATACAGTACAGTACTAAGTACTGAGTGCTAAGTACTTATCTTTCTTATAGTTTTCTCAATAACATTTTCTTTTCTCTAGCTTACTGTATTATAAGAAAAAGTATAGAATATATATTATATAATTTTATTTTTATATTCTACATATATGTAAACATGCAAATATACAAAAAATGTGTTAATCGACTATTGATATCATCAGTAAGGCTTCCAGTCAACAGCAGGTTAATGTAGTTAAGTTTTGGGGAAAGCAAAAGTTAAACATGGATTTTCGACTGCACTGGGGGGTCAGCACCCCTGACCCCTACATTGTGAAAAGGCCAACTGTATGGTGTGCCAAGTGTGCTCTAACCACTGGACAAATATTGACTCTCATTCTCCCAACAGCTCGGAGAAATAGGTGCTATTATTGTCTCTATTCTACAGAGGAGTAAACAGAGGCACAGAGAAGCTAGCTTTCCCAAGGTCACACTCCTTGTATGTATCAGGGCCAGAACTTGAACTCAGAGAGTTTGACCCCAGAGTTTGTGTTTTTATGAACTACACAGAGGGGTGCCTGGGTGGCTCAGTGGTTAAGCATCTGATTCTTGATTTCAGCTCAGGTCATGATCTCAGGACTGTGAGACTGAGCCCCCTGTCAGGCTCCATGCTCAGGGGGGAGTCTGCTGGATATTTTCCGTCTCCCTCTCCCTCTGCCACCCACCCCACCCACCCTGGCTAGCACTTGTACATGTTCTCTCTTAAAACAAACAAAACAAAACAAAAAACTATACAAACTATCTTTCAAAATTGTGACTGAGCTGTCTTCTTTCAGAATCCTGAAACAGGCTCTTATCCTGTATCTGAATCAGGACCAGAAGAAAATACCTTCTTGGTTTAGTGGCTCCTCTAGAAATGACAAATTATTTGACAGCTTTTCCTTTAAAGTTTTTCTCCTTTTTCACCACCTCAGGGCAAGTCTCAGCAAAGCCTTAGCTCCCATTCAAATGACTGCTGCCTCAATAGAAATTGAGACTGTCAGATTTACTCAGTTCTGTACCCCATTGTGTGAATTCCACATTCAGTACAGCAGCCCGCAATTCTAGGTTTGAATTCCGCTTCCATCACATACCAGCTAGATAGATGACCTTTGTCAGGTCATCTGTCCTCTCACGACCTCAGTTTCCTCTTTGGTAGAATGGGGATAAAAATAGCACTGCCCTTGAGTTGCCTTGATGGCTCAGTCAGTTAAATATCTGACTCCTTGTCTTGGCTCAGGTCATGACCTCAGGATCATGTGATGAGCCCCGCACTGGACAACCGGGTCCGCACTGGCCGTGGAGCCTTCTTTAAGAGTCTCTCTCTCTCTCTCTCCCTCTGCCCCTCTACTCTCTGCATGTGTGTGTGAGCGCTTGCTCTCTCTTTCTCTCTTAAAAAAAAAATAGCACTGATTTCAGAGGATGTCATGAGGATTATATTAAAATAAGTATGTAAACTGCTCCTCATAGCTACTAGATTACAGGAAGCTTTCACTAACTCCTAGTTATTTTCTATGATTTGGATTCTGGTGTTGATCACCACCGAAGGGAAAACAGTATTTTACTTTACATAGTTTCAATGCTTTTATTTAGAATTTTTTCAAGGACTTTTATTTTAAAAACGTGCCACAAGGTCTTCATAAATATCTAGAGTGATGAAGTCCCTTTCAGTCATGCCATCTTCCTTATTTAGGAGATCTTCTCAATGGAGACGTTTCTTGGAACGTGTCTCGTCGGGGATGTGTATTTTGGAGTTGTAAGTTCACTATCACATGACGGTGACGTCGATGATGATACTTATGACCAACGTTACCACTTAGAGCGTTCACAGTTCAGCAGTGTGTAATTCGCTGAGGACAGTTCTGACTGAACAAAGTGAAGTCTCCGAGTAAATGAAGAGCTTTATGTCTTATTGGTTCTTGGCAGTCTGAGCCTGCCAATCGGGGCTGTTAGCTATCCCCCATGGGTTGGTAAGGCTCAGTTTGGCTGATGCCATTCAGAGAAAAGAGTGTGTTTATAAAACTACATGGGAACGTTGCTTTTCCATGAATCATTACTGGGCAGAACACCACCCTGTAACAAGCACGTCCGTCTGGAACCCCCTTTGGAGGATGTCATAGCCACAGCACCCAGAGGACATGAAGCCTCTTTACCCATGAGGCAGTTCCAGCAAGAATATCTTGTAATTGCAAACCATGCTATTTTTAATTTTTCAAGCTTTCGGTCCATGCACAATTTCCTTAACTTTATAGAGCGTTTTTTAGAGTCATGCAACTCCAATCCATTCAGAAAAGAAATGAATGGGGCCAAGTTCCATCTTTTGTTATGTACACAGTAGAGGTGGCAGGGATAGGAACAAGTCAGAAGTGGGGAGGGGTCTTTTGACCACCATATGCATTCACCGCTGCCTTTGTCCTCTCTCTATCGTAGAATGTGGATTTACTTTCTAAGTCTTCCCCAGACTGTAGTATGAGGAAGCCTGCCAAAGAAGAGCCTCCCCTGGGAATACGTCCAGGCAGTGCATTCCGGCAAACCCCATGGATTCTCCATTTCACAGCCAGGAAAATAATGGAGTCTCCAAATGAGGCAAATTTCACACAATGGATGTAGGGACAGAGAGAAGAGTGTCTCTGTTTCCTTTTAAAAACTAAAGAACAGAGACACCAGAAAAAGACTCATTCATCAAACACAAAGGCCAGTTCCCCCTGGGACTCCCACCTTCTTCTCCTGCTTCCAGGAGTGACTCTATTTCCCTATTCTGAAGTCTCAACTTGCCACCAGATAAGGAGCAGCAAATGCTGCAAAATATTGAACAAGAAACAGAGTCTTTTCAATGCTGCTGTAGTTAGGACAGAGCCAGACTAGCATTCAAAAGTCTTATTCTTAATTCAGGTTTTTGTATAAAGCATGGATATGTGTCAATAATTAGACCCAATACTCCCTACACTAGGGCAAAATCTGTACATTTTCCGTGGGTAGGAAAGAGATGGACTGGCATAATATATTAAATTATTGCTATTAAATATAGCCCATTTCTGGAAAAAAAAAATCCCTCAAAGCTTTTTGAATATTAGTGAATCATCCTCCAAAACAGTAGTGCTTAGATGTTTACTATTTTATGAGTATAGGGTACTTTATTTTCTATAAATTGTTCAATGTCACAAGTGCCATGATTGGACCGCTACAAAAGCAAGATGGCGACCAAAACTAGAAGAGAAATTTATTCCGTCTGTGAAAACGACCCTTTCCCTCGGAAGGGTCCTGGCACCCTGGGATGCCTAAAGGCTGTACATACTTAGCACAGTGAACCCAGGACAGGTTAAGTACTCAGTAAAACCTGACTTGATGCTTGAGTACCAACATCTTTTCCAAACCTGCATTTCATTTATCATTATTTTTCGGATTTGCTGAATAACTACTAGGCGTTGGGATATAATAGGGAGCAAGACACATTTCGTATCCTCCTGGAGCTAGCCTTCTGGTGGCATCGGTAACGGTACACAAAGGCTGATAGATGCATTGTAATAAAAAACAAAGCAGGACAAGGGGTAGAGCATGAAAGCAGTGTTATTTCAATGTTGATGATCAGAGAAGGTGTCTTCCCTGAGGTAATGTTGGTGCTTAGGGACTGACATGAGGTGATAAAGGGGGCCACGCAGTTACCCAGAGGAAAACATTCCAGGTAGAAGGAACAGTAAACATGTGCAAACATCCTGAGGTAAAGCTTGTCTGGTAAATTGTTGGAGCACCAAAAAGTCTCTAGAAGAGACCAGAACAGAGGAAATAAAGGGGAGAACATTAGAACATGGTCAAGAAGGGCTGACGTGGGCCAAACCATGAGGGTCTTGTGAAATTTTACACCCAGTGTGATGAGAAATGCTGATATGTTTGCTGAGAGCCATCTTGCCTCAAAGCTCTGAGTTTCAATGCCCTTGGTAATTCAAAAACCAATAAAGACAATAGTGGGCACAGTGCAAAAATGTGATGTGTGGAAAATGTTGAGAAATGTGGCTGCACCTCGTGTTTCTGGAGTTGAGTCGGCTCCCAGGGGCAGCCAGCCTCCCTGCCTGGTTCACCAAGCCCTGCTGGCAATTGGAATCTCATGAACCATGCACCCCGAAGGAGCTCCTCCAGCCCCTGGGTCGCACAGTTGGCAAGCACCTGAGCATGGAAACACACCCTCAGAACCACCCCTGGGTGACCCAGATGAAAAATGCTTTCTTTCCTGTGGGATTTTGTTTTGCTTAAAAAATGAAAAACAATTTCTCCAAGAACGGAGAGCTGGCGGGGGAGGGGGTGCTGGAAAGCAGGGTGTCCTCTTAGGTTAACACATGTGAACACTGCTCAGGTCAAGCGGTGGCCAGGGAGAGCCTGAGACTGGCTTTGCTGAGGGCACTAAAAGGGGGGCCGTCCCTTCCACTGCTGTGGGGGGACGTCAGAAAATCCTCCGATATCTGGGCGAGCCTGCTTGTTCTTCCCACATCACTTTATCATAGAGAAAAGAATCTAATTCTCGAGTAATCAGCTCTTCTGTCATGTTTCTCCTAAAAAACACAACGCAGGCATCACTGAGGGAAGGAATTCTCCACACCCCACCCCCCTTGCCAAAGGTCTCCGTGGCACAGAGGAAATGGCCCTGCAATATTTCAGCTTCTGCTTACAAGTTTTCTTTGGAATGAGGCCATGCTCTAGGCAGACGAACCCAGGACCGAAGCTCAGCTTATCTGCTTGCTTGTGTGTGTCCTCAGGCTAATGACATACTTTCTTCAAGCTTGCTTCCTCATCTAAAAAAAATACAACTTCCCTCTTTATTTTGTTTTAATTTAAAATATTTTACTGTTATCTATAATTACTTTTTTTTATTATGTTCATAAGCATGCTTTAAAGACTGGGACTTGAACACCCTTGTCTCTATCTATACTTCTATCTGCCTTATTACCTAGCATCTAGTAGAAAGCGAATTATTGATGGTCGTGGTTTTTTATTTTTTTTTAACTATTCAAACAGGAATTCAAATCTTAAACTCTTTAGTTCTCTATGTCTCATACCCTCAGAAATCCCCAGAATTCAATTTCAGCAGCAGTCTGAGAGTGAAAAATTCCCCCATTCCCTCATCTACCACCCCTCTGGTAACCATCAGACTCTTGGTTTATCTCTCTCTCTCTCACTCTCATTTTTTCCCATCTGTTTGCTTATTTAGTTTCTTAAATTGCATATATGAGTGAAATCATAGGGTATTTTGTTTTTTCTGACCTTTTTCTGACCTATTTCGCTTAGCATATGCTCTCTAGCTGTTGCTGGAAATGGCAAGATTTCACTCCCTTTTTGTGGCTGCATAATATTCCACTGTATACATAGGACATCTTCTTTGTAACAAAGGTCACGGTTTTAAGGGACGAGATAGTGTCTAGACAGGGAAAGACAAATGCTTTATAAACCTGTTGCCACTGTTCTCTAGGACCTTCCTGACCCATCATATTCCTCTTTATCACTGAATCCTGACCAGAACCCTGCTCAGCAGTATCTCGGGCACCCTTTCTCAATGCAGTACCTCGGGCACCCTTTCACAATAGATGGCAACCACGACTGGAGATAAAGCCCAATTCCTATATTTGGTCTAAATGATGACAAGAAAATAGTTTTTTATAAAGTAAGGGAAGGGAGTGGGGCTGGTCGATAGAGAAAATCCAGTAAGTTTTCCACAGGAGTCAATGTTGGGCCAAGGTAAAAGCCTCAGGACCTCATAAGTGAGATGGTCTGGCCTGGTTCCTTGCAAGAAAGCCCCTCTGTGACTTCAGGAGAAAGTCAGAAGGCTGTTCCATCTCAGGCTAAGTCCTTACTTAGGCTGTCTTGAACCCCAGGGAAGATCAACATGCACTGTGATGTTTAACCAACAAATGACTTTACTAAATTTACTAAATGACTTTACTGGAATTTAATTAATTCCACAAAGTTATTTTCAGGACACATACAAGGCTTTGATTTGCTTTACCTTTTTGTTATACATAAAGGAACATACACAGATAGGCAGCACCCCCTCCCCACCACCACCACACAGCCTTTCTAATATCTCTAGGTGGATGTTATTCCGTTACCCAGAGCTTTTTATCAGGTAGATGAGATGAGTTCTTGAGAGCAGAGCCACCATTAAACAAAGATTAGAGACGCCCAAGCATGGCGAGGTTTTACCCGTTTACTATTCATTAGGTATCTTTTTTTTTTCCCTGTTAAAAGTAAGTGTGTTTTCTATTTTGTTTTATATCACCATTCAAGAAATGCATTCTCTCTCTCTTGTTTTTCAAGTAAGCTCTCTACCCAATGTGGGGCTTGAACTCATGATCCCAAGATTAAGAGCTGCATGTTCCTAACCATACTACATCTAATCTAACTGTGCTGAGAAATAGTTGGTTCTGGTCTTCGACATAATGTGTATGAGAAAATGTCTTAGCTTCGAGGTTCTGCAATGCAGTGGCAAGACTAGAAGATGTGCAGTAAAGAGGTTTGGATTCAAGTTCAACTCCACAATTATGAATGTTATGTGAGCCAGCCAGATGCCCCATATTTCCTCTTTAAAAACAGCTGATGTACAACTCAATATCAATATCAATATCAATATCATCCATTTCCAAAACCATTTCTCCTCCAGCTATCAACAGCTAACCCATTCCTCTGACACAGGCGCATCTGAATGGACAAGGATTTCACTAAGCCCTCCCGTGCGCTGGCTTCTAGCAGCAACAGAAAATGCCTTTCCAGGACGTCCACCCGTTCAGAAACAGTCTCACAGGTTTTCCTAGTGATTTATTTATCAAGTAAGAAGGATATGCGGGGGGTGTTTTTCTCTCATCTGGCCACTCAGTTTTAGGAAAAAGTAGCTTTGAAATTTTAAAAGCGATTTGCCCCAAGGTTTGAAAAAATCCTTTGAAGTGGCAAGAAAATGAGTTTCAGAAAATTAGCTTGGAGTCTTCATAGGCAGAGAGTGCCAGGAAGAAAAAAGGGCCACTGAGTCTGCAGCATTCTTGAAACGTGAGTCTTGAAATCATGGATTTTATGAGCTGTCTTGTCACCTCACCCTCTGACGAAAACCAGCGATAGCTCACCCAAAGAAAAACAAATGCCTGAGAAACTCCTTTTACTGAAAGGCCACTGAATTTTTCCTCCTGTAACTAGGTGACTGGATAGTCTGAACTCTCTGTTGAAAGCACAGAATGGTTTAATTTATTTTTCCCAGTTACTGCCTTCAGCCATGCTGTCAAGTACCATTTTTCCCACCCGTAATGGCATCCTAGCTACAGTCTGTAAACCTGGTCACGTTCAGTTATGAAAGTCCAGGCTGGCCTAAAACTTTCATCTTGTATCTGATTTAAATTTCATCACCTTCTGTCCCCCTGAACAGGCTGTGGTTCTAGGGATAAGCCAGATAAGCCTTTGGGACCCGAACTCATCTGCCTCTCGTCCCCCATCTTCTCAACCCATCTTGCAGAATCTCTCTCCTCAGAGGGTCTGAGGCAGTGAGAAGGTATCAGGTGAATCCTCTCTGGGTGTTGTTGTTGTTTAGTTTTTTGTTTGTTTGTTTGCTTCGTGGGCTAACGCTGATAAGCTCTTGGCAATTCTTATGTGACAGGATTTAAGTGTGGTTCTTGGGTGCCTGACTGTGTTTCTTGGCTGGTTTTGGAGGATTTCCACAGTTCTTGGAGGAGCGCCATCAGAATCCTGGTCAACATCTTGCACTCCAACACAGCTCCTCCTCTAGCCCATGCCCAAGCATTCTCTTAGAAACTCAGGAGCCCTTGTGTGCTAGTAGAAAACTCTCACCGTGGTGCCCGCTCACCCCTGATCCATGCAAGAATCCCACACCACCCCACGCCCACACCCCTAAATACCTTCAGCTTCCTAGACAGTTCTTTGCTTCGCCATGCTAATCCTTTTTTTCTATTCCCTTTCCCTGAACAAGCAGGGCACAGGAACCCATCTGCCGGCTTGCCCCCTGAGCAGAGGTCCAGCCACCAAGAGGATTGCCAGCCTTCTTCTCTTGCTAGGATCTTTCCCATCAAGGCAATCTTCTCTTGTCTGTAAGAGGGGAGAGAACCCCTACTATCCCCATAAAAAGACTCCCACTCACAGTGAGCACCATGTTCATGGAATGGGGCCAGTTATTTCAAGAGACCCCTATTTATTTATTTATTTATTTATTTGCTTTCCTGGGGCACTGTCGTTTCTAGTAGCAGAGTGAATTCCTCTGTGTCCTCCCCCCCCCCCCCCCAGCTGTTGTGGGCTATCTTCGATCTGTGGGATACCCTGACCTTCTTTGTTCTCAGATTCAGTCCCTAGTTGGCAATTCCCAACATCTCTTAAAACTCACCTCTATCAAACCAACCGATTCATTCATCCATTTGACAAGGATTTCTTGAGGGCCCGCTCAGTACTGGGAACTGTGGTAGGCACTGGGGATATGGCCGCAAACAGGACACACAGGCTTACCTTTCTCGGTCTACACTCGATGGGAGATGAACGCTTAGACAGGTATGCTGCCAAGATGGTTGGAGATGGTGCTAAGTGCTCCAAAGATAGCAGAAGGCAGGGTAGGATGACTGTGTGGGTGGGGGTGGGGTGCGGGGGGTGGGGGTGGGGGTCATCACTTGAGCTTGATGGCTGGACAAGGCTTATCTGAAGGGGAGATCACTGACCTGGAGTGAGTGATTCCCAGGCAGGGCAAAAGCAAAGGCCTTCAAGTGGGAGACTGCTTGGCGTGTTCACGCAACTAAAAGATAAGCGCATGAGTGGTTTTTCCATTCTCATCTCGGAGTTGAGCCTCCCAACATGCTTTTCTTTGTGCTCTGCTTGCTCCACGCTGTGACGTGAGATAAAGATCTCCACTGCTTATTCCACTGTTAGTCCACGCTGCAAACGCTAGGCTGTTGCAGCTGTCTCTCTAGACTTAAAGATTGGAGACATGGAGGAGCCTTTTTAATTCATTTATGTGGGTCATGTACCAGGGAGTTTTCTTATCAGAAAGCTATTGTAACTCTGGCCAAGTTGCCACCCATGGAAACATCAGCCACCAGGCAATGGAAGAACAGAGTTAGAAGGCTTCTCATGTCCAGTTTCTTCCTAATGGGATTTATGGATGAGTCTACTTGCCTATTAAAATGTGTGTGTTACACCTTAAAGCCTAATATAATGAAAAATATGTTATTGTGAGGCTTACTTTAGAATAAAGTATGTATAATGAAGAGAAAAGAAATAAGGTCCAAGACAGCTCAAGGGTGCCAATTCTCTCAATGGTTTATTACTGTGAAATAAGAGAAAGCTGACTGGAATTGCCCATTTTGTTAAACAAAATTGCCTTTACAACATTCATGCCCCAAATGGCATATTTCTTAGTGGCGCTGAATTTTGGAGCTGAAAGATACCTTTGAAATCATTAATAACAACCTTCTCATTTTATATTTGAGAAGACATATCCAAAAGGCTAAAAACCATTCCAAAATCATGTATCATTCATAATTGTGGAGTTGAACTTGAATCCAAACCTCTTTATTTCAAGTCTACTAGTCTTGCCACTACACTGCAGAACCTCTAAGCTAAGACATTATCTCATATACATTATGTTGAAGACCAGAACCAACCATTTCTCAGCACAGTTAGATTAGATGTATTATGGTTGGTAACCTCCAAGATGGACCTCAATGATTCCTACTTCATAATCGTGTAGACCCTCCTACTTTATACCAGGGTTGGTCTGTATGACCAACAGAATATACCAACAGATGGCATGTCACTTCTGAGATTGGGTTTTAAAACTGTGGCTACCACCTTGGTCTCTCTCTCTCTTGGATCACTTACTCTGGGGAAACCAGCCGTCATATTGTGAGGGCGCTCAAAGAGCCTATGGAGAGGAAATGAGATAGTCAACCAATGACTAGCAAGAAGCTGAGTATTGCTAACAAGCACATGGGTAAGCTTAAAAGCAGATCCTTCAACCTCACGTGACTCCAGCTTCAGGAGACAGTTTGACTACAACCTCCCAACATACCCTAAGCCTGAACTACCCAGCTAAACCGAGTCCTAATACAGGAAAAACTACAGTAACTATTTCTTATTTAGGCTGACATTAATTGCTTATTAATAGATACCTAATACAGGCACAGTGCTTCAATTCTTCTAAATCACCCTTGGTTCCATGTGATGGGCTGCATTACTCAGAGACAACTCCTTCTCGCCTCTTCTCAGGCAGGGGAGAGGCAGACGCTTGCTCTGCTCAAAGACCTGTCTCAACTCAGTCTCTGCCAACAGGGATGAAGAGGTGGGAGGGCGGCCGTGCCAAATGCCAACAATGCCTCCTCAAGGATAATGCGTGCCAGATGTTAGCCTGTGTTCAACCTCTGTTGGAAAACCTAGAACAAAGGCATGGTGGTAGTCTAATTTTCACAGACAAGAGTGAACACAAAGCATGGCTTTGAACACAAAGCAAGACTTCCTTTAAACAGGCACAATCTTTGCTGCTATCTTCATGCTTCAGGAGAACTTGAAATTTTCAGAGGATGCCTACCCAGGATTTGGTAGAGAAGATTTTGAAGATGTCAGTGAACTCAAATTTCACATCTTCTTAGCCAGTTCCAAGGACGTGGACTCATTAAAATACTTGTGATTTGGGGGCGCCTGGGTGGCTCAGTGGGCTAAGCCTCTGCCTCTGGCTCAGGTCATGATCTCAGCGTCCTGGGATCAAGCCCCGTATCGGGATCTCTGCTCAGCAGGAGCCTGCTTCCCCCTCTCTCTGCCTGCCTCTTTGCCTATTTGTGATCTCTCTCTTTCTCTGTCAAATAAATAAATAAATAAATAAATAAAATCTTAAAACAAACAAACAAACCTGTGATTTAGGGTATGGGATACACTTATGGTTTGTCTGGGTCTTAAAGGTACCACTTGGCACCTGAGTCATCCCACCTTCGTTTCTCTGCTAAGTGATTTCTCTCTCCTTGTTCAGAGTTATGTTTGAGCTCACTAGATTTATAAATCTATCTATCTATCTCTCTCTATATATATTTTTTACTAGATCTATAAAACTAGATTCTATCTAGTTAGTATCATATCTTATCCATCACCTTTTCACCACTAGTTTTCATGTATGAGTACAGCTGAGCTTGGGTTTATGTTTCCCTTGTCTCTGTGTGTCTTTCCTGTGTTCCCCACATTGATTCCCCACATTGAATTGAAGGACATTCAAGACTTTTAACAGACTTAATAAATGCCACCCAAAGATGTCAGTGCCTAAAACGCCAGTATGGTAAGGAAGGAGTTGGAAAATGGTAATAATCCTAACTCAACCTAGACATGAACTTCTTTAGTGTGACTTTGCACATCACATTCTATATTCTCAATTTTTTTGTGAGAAAAGTATAAAAAAAGGAAGGAAAAAAACCCACAGATCCATGATCCACTGTTACGCAGTTGGGATATGAAGTCAAAAAACTCTTGGGTGCATTAGTAATATCATTCAGGAGTTAGAGTCCAACCTTCACATCATGACAGGTAAGGGCTGGATCAGAAGTACCAAAAGGTATGACAAACAAGGAGGTCTGTGGGGATGTCAGGAGGCTTTCTTGTCCCCCTATTTCTTTCTCTCCCTTGATGACTGAAATCTGCTGTTGTAACAGAAGTCCCTCCATTTGATTTACAGGCTTTTGAAATACAAATACTCTTAGGAGGGTTACCAGTTCTCTGTCCTTAGTATTTTATGCTAAAGTAGTTTAGCAGGCGTGCTTCCTCAGAGTTCTGAGAGAATAAACATTTTATGGAAGGAGATAAGATCCAGCCACATTTAGACCAGGAGATACCTCCTGAGGACGGGCATTTCTTTGGGGGGGACAGAGCTTTTCACTCATTCCTTATAAGGATTTGATATCAGAGGTGAGATTGTTTGCTTTTTGAAACATTTACAGGTGGGGCAATAAATGTGAAGCACTTCCAGGGATTACAAACAGAACAGTTGAATTTTTAAATAAGAATTTATAGATTTGGGGAGCTGGTAATTAATGCCATTAAATTCAAGCACTTTGGGGATCACTTTAGTATTTCAATTTTAGGCACAGTCAAGTCAGGAAGTGCAAAAGTTGAAGTTCTCATGGCAAGAGTAATTCATCCCCATTACACATTCTTGACAGAATCCATACAAGCCCGAGAAATTTGTGTCTCTAATATACTCAGTTTGCTGAGCTGCTTTTGCAAAAGAGGACAGCACGGTTAGTTCCTTCAGGGCAATGTGGTTACATTTTCAGTCTCATTATAGGACTCTTGGCATTTAGTTTGAAAGGCCAAGGGGAAAATCCATTTGCAGAACTTCTTGAGAGAGATAGGGGCCAAAATAGAACAGCGAAAGCATTGTTTGTCTGTTCTCTATGGAAATAGGGCAGTCAAGTTTGATGTGACAAGGCTTTTTCCAATTGAAAATTGAAATTAAAAAAAAAAAAGACCATTATTCACATGGCATCAAAAACTTGAAATACTTAAGCACTGATTTTACAAATGAATGTGCAGGACATGTACACTGAAAATAACAAAATATTGTTTAGAAAAGTCAACACCTTTACAAATGGAGAGTATATACCATTTTCATGGGTTAGGATATTTTCTACCAAGATGTCAGTTTTTCACGAATTGATGCTTCCTAATCAATATCTCAGAGAGTTTTTTGGTAGAGACTGATAAAATGATTGTATCATTGGTAGGAAGTAGAGCAACTGGAACTCTCGGATGCTGCTCTTAAAAATGTAATACGGCACAAACATTTTGGATAACAATTTGGTAGTTTCTCAAAAACTTAGAATGGAGAAGACCTATCAAATCAAATGGAGAGGACCTTAAATGGCCAAAACAGCTATAGGAAAGAACAAAGAACAACAAAGTTGGAGGGCTAACACCACCTGACTTCATGACTAGCATTAAGCTATAGCAACCCAGACAATGTGTACTTAGCAGAAAGATTAACAAATCTATCAATGAAACAGAATAGAGAATACAGAAGACCTACACATATAGGGACAACTGATTCTTGACAAAGGTGCAAAGGCAATTCTATAGGAAAGAATAGTCTTTTCAACAAATGGTGCTGAAAGAATTGAATACACAAACACACATACACACACACACACATATATATATATAAATAATTGTATATATATACACATATATATATAAAGAATTGTGTATATATATATATATACACACACACACATATATTATATATATATATATAAAACCAGCAGTAAGAAAAATTACAATTAAAAAGCAAACAAAGGATTTGAACAGATGCATCTCCAGAGAAGATATAAGGATGACAAATTAGCACACAAAAAACACTCAACATAATTATTCATTAAGGATACACAAAGTAAAATCACACTGAGATATATGCTGCTTAATATGGCTAAAATAAAAACCATTGATCATGCCAAGCGTTGGTAGGAAGTAGAGCAACTGGAACTCTCGGATGCTGCTCTTAAAAATGTAATACGGCACAAACATTTTGGATAACAATTTGGTAGTTCTTAAAAACTTAGACATACATTTACCATGTGATCTAGTCATTCCACAACTAGGACAGACTCAGGAGCAATTGAGGTGTTTAAAAATGTACCTAGGGGGGGTGCCTGGGTGGTGCAGTTGGTTAAGTGACCTACTCTTGATTTCAGCTCAGGTCATGATCTCAGGGTCCTGGGATTGAGTCAGTGACTGGCTCGGTGCTCTGCAGGGAGCCTGCTGGAAGATGTCTTTCCTTCTCCCTCTGCCCTCCCCCACTCTCAAACAAACAAACAAACAAACAAATAAATAATTCTTTAAAATGCACCTTGGATTTGTTTTAATTAGGTACAATAAGACACACAGACACAGACATGACTGTTATGAGGGAAGAAGTTTTATTTACAAGTCCCCTAGAAACAGAAGGCATGGCACACCTACAGGGGCACCACAAGGGGAAGCACCAGGGTCAACTGGGAGGCAGAGGGAGTGAGGGGAAAACATCGGCAAGAGCTTTTACTATGGTTTTTGCTGGAAGGAATGCAGAATCAGGGCGAGCAAGCTAAATGGGTTAGGAATTGCTAGTTTGAACAGTATCAGTAGGCCGTAGGGTGTGGAGGCTGCTCCTAGTTGTCTGATACAGAGCCCCAGATGATTAAAGCAGGTGGGTAGTGGTCTGGAGCATAAGAGCCTCCTAAGAGACAAAACTGGGTTCTGTATTGGTTAGTTTGCATATAAAAGGTTAACTTGAACACCCCTGGTTAATATGGAAATCACATGTCCATACAAAGACTTCTCATGAATGACCATATCTGCTTTATTTGTAAGAGCCCCAGACTGAAAACAACTTAAATACATGCAAAAAGCTACATGGATAAACAGATTACAGCATATCCAAAGAATGGACTACTACCCAGGGGTAAAAAGGAATGGGATACTGTGGCACAGATGAATCTCAGAATAATTATACTGAGTTTGAGAAGGGGACAAAAATGGAGTATGTATGATTCTACTTATCACAGAAAACACCAACTAATCTACAGTGACAAAACATAGATCGGTGGTTGTCTGTGATGAGATAGGATAGAGAATGACATGAAATAAACAAGGATACACTAACAAAGAATTTTCTGAAAAAGAATAAACCAATCCTAGTTACTATAGTATTGGAAACAATACAACACATAGGAGTAATTTTAACCAAGGCTGTGAAACATCTGTACTCTGAAAACCATGAGACATTAATGAAAGAAATTGAAGAAATAAATGGAGAAGTGTCCTATGTTTATGTATTAGAGGAATAAGTATTGTTAAAATGTCAAGACTAACAAAAGCCATTTATAGATCCAGTGCAATCCCTATCAAGATTCTAAAGGTATTTCTAAACAGAAGTAGAAAGATACTCCTAAAAATTCATATGGAATCACCAAAGACCACACATAGCCAATGCAATCCTGAGAAACAACAAAGCAGGACACATCATGCCTCCTGATTTCAAGCTATACTACAAAGCTACAGTCATCAAAAAGAGTAAGGCCCTGGCATAAAAACAGACACAGACCAATGGAACAGAAGTGAAAGCCCAGAAATAAACCCATGCTCATATGGTTAATTAATGTTTGACAAGGGAGCCAAGAATACCCAATGGAAAAAAGAAGGACTTGTCAATAAATGGTGCTAGGAAATTGGATATTCACACACGGAATAATGAAACTGGACCCACATCCTACACCACTCACAAAAATTAACTCAAAATGGCTTATAGACTTAATGTAAGACCTGAAACCATGAAACCCCTTGAAGAAAACAAAGAATAAAGCTCCTTGACATGAGTGTTGGTCATGCTTTTTTGGCTATGACATTTGAAGCACAAGCAATGAAATAAAAAATAAGCAGGACTACCTCAAAGTTAAAAGCTTCTGTACAGCTTTGGTTGTGCAGAAATGAAGTCAATGAAGCAGAAAGACAACCTATGAAATGGAAAAAAAAATATCTGCCAACCATATATCTGATAAGGGGTTAATATCCAAAACATATGAAAAAAAACTCATCCAACTCAAAACAAAATAAATAATTTAATTTAAAAAATGGGCAAAGTAGCTGAAGAGACATTTTTCCAGATAAGATATACAAGATGCTAACACATAGGTGAAGAGACGCTCAACATCCCTAATCATTCAGGAAATGCAAATTAAAACCACAAGGAGGAATCACCCCATGCCTACAGAATGGCCATCATCAAAAAGACAAAAGAACAAAGCTGGTGTTGATGTGGAACTTTGGGCACTGTTGGTGTGATTATAAACTGGTGCGGCTACTATGGACAATGTATGAATGATACTCAAAAAATTCAGACTAGAATGACCAGGGCCACTTGGGTGTCTCAACTGGTTGAGTGTCCAAGTCTTGGCTGAAGCTCAGGTCATAATCTAAGCATTGTGAGATCGAGCCCCATGTTGGGCTCCATGCTCAGTGCAGAGTCTGCTTGAAGTTCTCTCTCCCTCTCTCTCTGCCCCTCCCCACCACAAGCTCATACACTCTCTCCCTCTCTCTCTCCAATAAATAAATCTCTGAAAGGTATCTGCACCCCATTTCACAGCAGCATAATTTACAGTAGCCAAGACATGGAAACAACCTAAGTGTCCACCAAAGGATCTATATAAAATGTGGTATTATTTAGCCATAAAAAAAATGAGGAAATCCTATCATTTGTGACAATGAGGAATGACCTTGAAGGGATTATATATTAAGTGAAATAAGTCAGACAGAAAAATACTATATAATCTCACTTGTATGTGGAATCTGCAACCAAAAAACCAAAACCATAGAAAGAGATCAGACTTGAGGTTACCAGATGCAGAGGGGAGGCAGAGGAGGAATTGGAGGGAGGTGGTCAAAAGGTCCGAACTTCCAGTGATAAGATAAAATAAGTACTGGAGATACACAACATAGCGACTAATGAAGCTGTATGATATACAGAAAAGTTAAGACGATAGATCCAAACAGTTGTCATCACACACAAAAAAAATGGGAATAAGGAAACTTTTGGGGATGACGGACATTCATTATCTTGATTGTGATGATGGTTTCACGGTAGACACATATGTCGAGGCTTATCAAACAGTAAAATTTCTTTGATAATGAATTTATCTTTAATAACCTCAGGTCGAGAAAGACTTTCTGAACTTCAAAGTGGGAGAACAGATCACCGAGGGAAAGAATAATGAGTCTGACAGCCTACAGCTGAATATTCCGTATGTTTTCAAACAGCACAACTGAAATGTGCGCAGTTCCTATAGACCATGTACATCTCATTGATAAAGGCAGTTACAACTGTCTGTTGAAGGAGTGTTTTATATTCTAGTCTCTGAAATGATCAGATCAGAGTACAGAAAACTTTTAGCCCGATTTGAGGTCACAGAGTGGCCCAGCACACCTACAGATCCAAGGCTTCTTGGGAAATAAACTGGACTAGGAGTTAGTGACCTCAGGTTTTGGTTCCAGCTCTGCAACTCATCTGCTGTCATTTTAGGCAAAACACTCCATTTTTCCAGACCTTAGCTTTCTTGGGGATCACAGGACAGTGTGGGATTTAGATGGTCTCTGAGCTCCCATCATCTCTGATAACGTGTGATTCTGTGCTTCTGGCCAGTGGGGACAGCTTCACTATGTAGGGTTTGTGGATCTGCCCACTCAGAGAGCTCCAGGTAACCCCTGGTCAGATCTTCAAAGGGCTGTCAGCCCTTTGCCGACCGCAACAAGAAGACTAGGAAGGGAGGCAAAAGTGGCAGGTTAACCCAAGTTACCTTGAAAGCACTTGTGCTTTTCTTATTGCGGTAGAAGACAATACCAAGGAATATTCCATCAAAACCGTATGTAAGTGTACGGTTCAGTGGCATTAAGTACGTTCACACTCTTGGGCACCCAGCCTCACCATTCCTCTCCAGAACTCTTCATCTGGTGAAACTGGAACTCTGTACCCATTACACACTAACTCCCTATCCTCTCTCCTCCCAGCGCTGGTAACCACCCTTCGCCTTTATGTCTCTATGAATTTGACCACACTGGGTGCTTAACATCAGGGATATAAGGCAGCACTAAGGGCTCTTCTATGATCTCATTTAATTCTGTCAATAAGCCAGGGGAGAAGGATTATCCCTTTCTATTTCCCCCAGAAGATATACAAACTAAGGCTTTCATGGGGAGCTCTATACACACAACTAGGAAATCAGTTGCCCAGGACGGAAACATCAACCAGCTAGTTCCGAAGTCTTGGTCCTTCCATTGCTGTAACCGGGTAACAGTGCATTCAATGAAACGTCAGTGACCTAGCAAATCCAAGAACAATGTAAGGTCAGTGGAATTCATTCAATACCCAGCCCTGATTCAACTGGCCATCGTCGGCCGCTTAAAGCTTTCGTGGCTCAGTATCCGCATCTCTATAAATCATATGTGTGTTTATTTATACTACTTCATGCCCAAAACCAAGGTGACATTAGATGAGTATCTGTCTCATCTGCAACGTGTAAAGCTCCAAGCTCCTTCCGAAAGAGGTACGGTTCCATGCGACCACACTATACGGTCTTACTGCTTGCAGCGTTTAGAGTTAAAAGTCTCTAGAAAACACAGAACAGGATTCCAGACAAACATAACCTCAAGTTGCGTTCTTACCCTCAGAAGCATAAACTAACCCCTTCCCGGCTGCTGTTTCAGCTGGTGGTGAATCCTAGGGTGTAGGAATTTGTGACCCTTAATGTTATAAGAAGGGACATTTGCTCCCAAGACCAGCTGTAGTCAATCAACCCCTGAGTGAACCAGACAGCGCCACAGCCAGACTTCATGGTGGAAAGGATACAAGGCCTATGATGGGCCAATACTTGAGGTTAACAGTTTCTGATCTGACAACGGGTTCTGCAACCCAACCACAAGTCATCAGCCCCCAGGAGGTATGTTCTGGGTCAAGACAGCCCTTTGGACATACAAGGACTTTTTCCCCTCCAAACAGTACTATTTTTAGGTTTATTCTAAACTCCAAAATGAGTGAATGTCTTCCCTCTTATACTGGTCACTGGAGACTTACGCATTCATTATTAAGGAATCTTGCAGGCACTCCACAATTTCTAGGAACAGATTATTTTAAATGAGCAGAAAAAAAAGAAAAACATTCTGACTTTAGAGTCATCGTTCCTTGCTCAAAGATTTGGCATCGTGTCCAAAATAAATCAATACGATCTTCCTTTACAAAGAGAACTTTTACCTTTTTTAAGAGAACAGAAAGTACAAGAGAGCAAAAGTTTATTTAAGTGTTAGACAATGGATGAAAAAGGCGTAATAGGTTCTGCTTTATTTAGTCCAAAGGGAGATTTACTGGATGTGGAGCTGGATTTGCAAGTTTCACAGAAGTAACATGATCTCTGCTTCGTAAAGACCGTTGCCACACTTAGAGCCACTGTGTCTCGCTGTGTAGTTCGTGCATGAAGAGACTGAAAATGCTATTCACAAAATAAGAATGCTTTGTAATTCATTAACTCTCAGTTTGGACACACGTAGCAAGCATTTTACATACTGATGTGCACAGAAAGGTTTTTAAGAGGCTGAGTACTCAGCCAGTAAATGAGAAGGAAAGGAAATGGAGGTGGGAACGGGCCCTCGCTCTTTATCTGTGGATATTTACTACGATAACCACTTTTTATTTTTATAGCACTCCGCTACCATTTGCAATCTGGGCATTTACAGCAAATGCCTACTCGTCAAACCAGAGTTTAAAATACATAAAATCACATCAGAAGAAAATTATATACTCATTGCGTGATACACTAAATGCTGAGGGAGCGAGAGCGGGAGAGTGAGAGCTTATGGTCCATTCCAAGAACCAAAGCATTCTTGAGACAAGGAAGGCTAAAAAGGAAGTGGGAGGGAGGAAGGAAGAGAGAAAGAAAGTTTGAAAACTAGTCTAACTTCCAATGGTCACAAAATGGAACTACTTTGATTCACAGCAAGCCACTGTTATTCTATTTGGATATTTAAACACGAAACTTGAAAAAGCTGAGATGCGTGTGGGAAGAACACAGGATTCAGAATTAGATTAGGTTCAAGTTTTTACACTGCCACCAACCCCCCGCCATGACCTTGAGTAACCCAGGCAACCCCTCCGGCCTCAGTGCCCTAACCAATAAAAGGAGGCACTGGATTAGCCTCTCTAGCCTTTCGTTGGGTTTGTGTGGCTTTCACAGGCTGCGATTCTCTGGTCAAGGAGCACAAAAAACTAGCTGTGCATCCAGCAAGGGGCCCTGCACGAGCTCTAGAAAACTCAGCAAAATTTAGGGAGGAATTCGAGCAGGGAGGAAGGCAGACGTACTCTTTCCTGAGATAACGGAGCATTCTCTCTCCAGGGAGACTGTAAGTCCTCATGAAGCACTCACCCCCAAATGACATCACTTCCTATAGTGCTGGGCTGGTTCCTCTAGGGACATATCACGGATCATGTTGTCAGGGCATCCTCCTGGCCCGCATCACAGAGCCCCAAACGTGACTGGCACACGCTAGGTGCTCAACTAATGAACTCCAGAATTCCTCCTCTGGCCAGATCCTAGCCCTTTCTGGGACCGGTGACAGCGGCAACTTTCTTAGTCCCTTCAAGTGTCCGTCTCCTTATCCTTAACACGGGATAATGATAACAGTTGATAATTCTAAGGGGTTTTTTTTTGTTGTTTTTTTTTTTTTTTTTTTTTTTTTAGCCAATGAGATAAGCATGAAATTCAGTCTGAGTAGCCCCAAGCTACCATGAAATCGTGAAGTATGTTATGTCTGTCTCTAGTAAGTTCTTCCTCCTACCCTCTACAATCAAAAAGCCAACAAACAACAGACACAAGAACTGGGAGATTTGTACACTCAATTCCAGCAATCCCCTCCGATGAGCTTCCCTCCTTCTGGATTTATTATGTCTCCCTGGTCAGCTCCAGACACTCCCAGGCTTCCGACCCTTGGGCTTTGTCTCCTAGAACTGGAGGTCTGATCGTAGTTTCTCCAGCCTTCCAAGCTTCAGTCTCGAGGTCATCTGACTCCTGGCCGCTTTGGACAACATGTGCTTCTATTTCAGGGGTGCACTGGAACACAGAATTGGCAAGGCTGCCAACCAGGCCAGTCTTCCCTCTGTTTCTCCTGGGAGGAATACTACTCTTCAGTTCTCATTATTAATTTTTTTTTTAAAGATTTTATTTATTTATTTGACAGAGAGAGATCACAAGTAGGCATAGAGGCAGGCAGAGAGAGAGAGAGGAGGAAGCAGGCTCCCCACTGAGTAGACAGCCCGATGTGGGACTCGATCCCAGGACCCTGAGATCATGACCTGAGCCAAAGGCAGCGGCTTAACCCACTGAGCCACCCAGGCGCCCTTCAGTTCTCATTATTAAAGATTCATTTTTTTTTTTTAAACTGTCAGCTTTATTGGATCATGCAGTTATTGAGAATGAAGTCACTGGGAAGACACAAAGAGCTTACAGATGGAGACAGGAAAAGAGATTCCCAATGACAGTGACCTTGGTTACAGTCAGGCCTGATGCTTGTACAGCCGTCCTCATTTTACGGCATAACCAATTGATTAACTTTATCCCAGCCTACTGTGAGGCCAATTTGGGCTGATTTCTGCTCCTGGCAAGTGAGAGAGGAAGACTGCATAGAAGAGTAAAGGAAGGGAATTAGTGGAACCTTCAGGAGTGCCTCTAAACAAGCCCTTCCATGCCCACGGAACTCCCCTGGGCTGGTCCACCCTCCCTGACGAAACTAGAAATCACAGCAGTCCCTGGAGATCCCAGAAGGAGACTTGACCGTTCCCTTCAATCAATTCTCAACATTGGCTCTTTTCTTAAATAGGGACACCCTGGTGATCGAGATCTTACTGCCTTCTCAAAAAATGCTTACAAATGTTTGAGAAAAATACAGTTTATCTTGCAATTCTATTTAAAGAGAAAAATCTGTTCCTAATATATTTTTTCCTTACTTCCAGACACCTCAAACTTACACACAGAAAGTCCAGGATCTGTTTATGAACAAATTGCCTCTAGTTTCTTACATGAAAAAAAAAAATACTGATTTGAGGAGAAACATTCAGTTGTTGATTCTGTACCCTGTTGTAAACTGGCAGTTCTATCAAACCATTCACACCGTGCTTCGATCAAATCTAGGAGGCTTTAACTATGATTCTGTGGGGGAACGCAACACCAGGCAGTAGACGGGATGTATAAAAAACCCAAAGATTCTCACTTTAGCACAGAATGAGGTTATCTGGAACTAAAATCTCCCTGCAGTTTCCGTAGTATTTTTACGACACATAAAATAGAGTCAGCTCAGAGGGTCAAGAATGAACATTTTACAGAAATGAAAACATATATTCAGATAAACAGAATACATCTTTTCCCAGTACAATTAAATATAAGTGCATGGGAAAAAAATGCTAAGTTTAACTTCAGTTTTCTTTTTTTCTTTTTAGCTTTAGGAAACTGTCCTTTTATTTACATGTAAAAGATTAGCATAAGAAGTGGCAATTCTTCTACATAATACTACATAAGTATTCTGTAAAACTCAGTTCAAAAATGCACAAGAAAAAATTAAAATCTATTCGTAGTAATGAATACTGTAGTTAAGAATGCAAAAGAGTCTTGGTAATTTAAAATCAAGAAAGAAAAAAGCCTCCTTTAGGGATAAATATTCCATATATGGTTTTAAGTCAAAGGCAGTTTATTTTTAGGAAGTTGGAAAAAGAAAAAAACCTTCTGGCTCTTTTGGACTTATATGTTCAAAAGTGACTATATTTAAAACAATATTTTAACTCTTTATTTTTAAAAACTAGTATTTGGATAAAACATATGCTAAGTTTAATAGCTTTTATTTTACATTTCTGAAAATACATTGCTGAAAAATGAATCCAGGCAGAGTAGAAAGTTCATTTTTCAAAAGACTAAATGATTTCGTTGAACATGCATTGATGAGTATTTCACCCCTGTTTAGACACGGCACAGCTGGACAGCCTACTCTCTGAAACTCTGCTACATTAACTGAACCCTTCAAAGAATTCCCAAAGTAGTGCTTTCAAGGTTAGGAGAGGCTCTCTAAGACTTGACAATATAGATCACTTTGAAGAGTTTTCCTTTTCCCGCAAAACCAAATGTGTTTAGAGAAATAAAGACAAGTCACTCTTCACCCTCCCTGATTTAGAAAAATAAAAATCTTAAACTGGCCAACTGTCAAAAGGAAACAAGGGTGTGCCCGATCTCTGCAACGAAAACATGGGCAGAAAAGAACAAGATGCTCCACATTTACCCACTGGCAGAAGCTGTTACTTAGACCATTCCAGAACTACAGAGGAAGAGTAATTAAAAATGCCAATCCGGGGGCCTCACCAAAGCTTTTGAATTGGATTCAGAATCTTGGGGGTGGGGGTGGGGGTTTAAATAAGCTAAGTAATTCTTAGATACACTGAAATTTGCAAGCCACAGCTTATGATGTTGAAGAGACAGCAGCACCAAGTATTTGAAATGAAATCCTACAGAAATCCTACAGAAGCACCAAGTATTTTCCAAGGAACTCTCTTAGACACTTCTGCTCCCTTCCACGTTTGGGAGATGGGGTAGGGGGATGTTTGAGAGGTAGAGAGGTAGATTCTCCTGGCCACTTTTCCTCCTCTGTGGGTTTAGCTGACACAGGCTGGGATCACTGTATTCTTCTTGTTTGGTATTTCCATCAAGGAGCTAATAAATGCTTGGTAATGATGAGATCATGTCCAGCTAAGGACTCTGTCCCTCTACAGATCAAGTTGACAGTCCCTGCAGTCATGCCCTGGATTCTCTTCGGGATACCAAATTATAAAAAGGGACTATTCCTCTAAATACCTCATGGAACTTAGAAACTTAGCCCTTAGGTGAGAATGAGCAACTTCTGAATTTTCTTCAAACTTCAAAGGCTCTTCATACCAAATACTTTGAGAAGTGCTAAAATTTTTTTAAGTGTAGATGCAGAGAAGAATTTATATGATTTTATATTTATATAAAAATGATTTTATATTGATATTAAAACCATATATTTATATGTCACTGGATCTTTCCTGACCAGATATCACAAATATCATATATAATGGTTGATTCCTGTTACAGGCAGAGGATTGTCTCCTTTCATTGGGCAAATGCTAAATTTCTTACAAAGGCATAAAAAAAAATCATATACTTGTTACTCAGTGAGTACTTACTTTCTGGCTTTGTCTTTCTTGAGGTCTTATTTATATAATTCTTTTATAACAATTAATTGCCAGAATAATTCTTGTAGGAGATTCATAGGTATGAAGAATGCTTAATTATAATTTAAGCACCTAGCCATGTTTATAAGCAAGGATTCAAAGTCACAGTGAGACAGACAAGGAAGAATGTAACAAGTTATTCTTGCCCAAACTGTTTAAAATCATTATCCTGGGGGCACCTGGGTGGCTCAGTGGATTAAAGCCTCTGCCTTTGGCTCGGGTCATGATTTCAGGGTCTTGGGATGGAGCCCTGCATTGGACTCTCTGCTTGTAGGAGAGCCTGCATCCTCTTCTCCATGCCTGCCTCTCTGCCTACTTGTGATCTCTGTCAAATAAACAAATAAAATCTTTAAAAAAAATAAAAATAAAATAAAATTGTCATCCTGATCTTCTAGCAATTCAAGATCTGTTTGTGTAACTAGTGGAGATGGGTCAGAGATAAAATGGATCTTAGAACATGAGCCCGGTCACGTGGGGGGGACTCTGCATTCTTCTCCCTGTGCGACTCCAGAGTACACCCTCTAAAACGTTCAATCTCATACCAAATCAAAGTGTTCCAGAGTGTTCTTTGATCTCTAGTGAAAACCCAAATAAGATGATAATCATTAACTCAAAGAAGTTCCCTGTTTACAAAAACGCGGTGACCATTTGGCGGTGGTAAATAACCCTTTGTCTAGGATTGAAAACCTCTTGGAGAAACAGGATATATAAACTATAAAGAACGTGAGTGTGGAAGGAGAGGGGGTTCAAGAGAGAAAAGCAGATACACCGAGCAACTTAGGAGGACACTAAAACGCAGACTCCGGGACTCAGGGAAAAAATAAGCACAAAACATCTAAAAATAGCGGCGTTGTAGGAAATGGTCCTAAAGATATTGTCTGCTATTGTATTCCAAATCCTGCTACTTCCAAGTTCAGATCTATAAAAGGCATCTCTTAAAAATGCATCATCTCCTTCCTCGCTATTCAGTAAGGACACTGATTACACATCCTGCTTTATGAGGTTTGGTCCTTATGCCAGGATTTCTTGATGTCTTACTTTCAAAGGTCAGTCACGTGTTACATCGCTTTCTCTTTGTGAATTTACACAAATCACAAAATCGAGTCATTAGCAGTTGTCCCTCTCACCTTTGCAACAAACCACAGAAGCGTGAGGGCACAGCAGAGGCAAGACTTGCAAACACATTTTAAATCGTGCGTCCCTTCTCTGAGCAGAGCTCACTCTACACTCCTTTTTGCTTAGTGTTTTTCCTTTTATTCCCCACTGCCTTCTGCTTTCCTACGAGAGATGCTGGGTAATTTTTCTTCTGGTCTGCTTTCTTAACACTAGTCGATGAAAGGCTTCAGAACGACTGATGCGTCCTAGATGACTGATAAAATGAGACACACGCTTTGAAAGTAGAGTCCCTCATGCACTATTAAAAAGTACTTTAAGATTTGAATGGATGTATCAATAAAAACAAAACCCTATGTAATAACACTTCTGATCAACTGAATTCTTGTTATCTCATTTATTGCCGGTCCCTTTGTTTTCTCACTTTTCTATCCAGATTACGACAATTTCCATCAAACCTCACAGTGCAGACAGCCAACATTCCTTTTTCCAGAGTTGGATTAATGGATGTGACCCTCAGTTGGCTGAGATGTCCATGGTCCGCTGAATGCCTGTAGTGCCGGAACACCCCTCTGATGACACTGATAATTTTTTTTTTAAGATTTTATTTATTTATTTATTTGTTTGTCAGAGAGAGAGAGAGGGAGAACACAAGCATGTAGAGCAGCAGGCAGAGGCAGAGAGAGAAGTGGGCTCCCTGCTGAGCAAGGAGCCTGATGCGGGATTTGATCCCAGGACCCTGGGATCGTGATCTGAGCTGAAGGCAGCAACTAAACCAACTGAGACACCTAGGCATCCCAACACTGATAATTCTTTATACAGGCCAGATGCTTTGCACCCCACAACCTGGAGGTGCGGGCCAGAGCTGCCTTCAGCAGGAATCAGGTCCTGATCAGAAGGCTGGCTGCTAGCACAGGAGGAGGCCTGATAAGCCAACAAGGCCACCCAAGGCCATGGGGACTGGCTGAACAGATCACGCTCCAGTTCTTAGTGAGACTGGATAGGGGCTCATAGGGAAGGCTAGTTAATAAGCTCTGACAGCAAAGTAAGAAGCAAAAACAGAAGGTAGTCCCCAAAATGGAAGAGCACAGGTTTAGGAGAAACAGACGCCTGCTGCCAAGGGGCTGCCAAGGTCACCCAAGGTCACCGCAGCTGGGGTGTCCAGAGCACAGCTGGGCGGCCAGCTGCATCCTGCATAGCTTTCCTGCTCCATGAGTTTTCTATGCGGCTTCCGAGACACTTCCCTCCTTATGGCTCTAGCTTTAAACTTTATTCAAAGAAGGTAAACTGAAGCTCTCTCCGTAATCTGTAACCCTAATGAGTCTACAATCAAAGCTCCTTGCTAGGTCTCCTCTCTGTCTTACTTTTTCATGATGTAAGAAACCAGTTTCAGCTTGATACAGATTCATGTCTTTCCCCGGGTGTGGAATTACTATAGTTTTGATCTTTGACGTAAGTAATAAATTCTTTTTCTCTTCCTGTATATATACTTTTTTTTTCTTTTTGTATCAAGAACAGTGCTCCGTTTTTTTTTTTTGTTTTTTCCCTCCCCAGTCATTTTTTGGTAATAAACCTAAAGGGACAACTGTGATGTTTCCTGGTAACCGTCATGGGTCATTTGACACCAGGGGAGGCCAAACCGGTTTATCCTTTTCAAACGCCCAGCAGTGTTCAAGGTTGACAGCCACTCTGTCTCCTGCCATCAGGAGTACTTTTCTTTTTCTTCTGTTTCTAACGATAGCCCTTAGCACCTTCTTTGCCAAGTGTCTATTCTTCTGCAGCTCTTGTGTGTGTCCCATTCATTTATTTTCTCGTCTTTCTGGACACCGGGCAACCACTCTATCTCCATCACGACAAGACCTTGACATCCTGTCATCCATCCGAAGACCATACCCACAAATGCTGAATACTATTATTGAGCAAAAAAGCGAGCCACAGACTATCAAACCAGGAAGAGATCACCTAGTCCAGGCCCCTCAACTTATAAACCTGTATCTAAAAGCTGATACTCAATTCAGTTACTGGAAAGTTTCGAGCTTTCTTTGGAACAGCTTCTGTCTGTGTATCTGTTTTCAATTGCAAATTTTATGAAATCTAAATACAGATCAAGTTTTTCTGATGAAAATTTAATGTCTCAATTGAGCTGTGCTGGAAATGTAAAATACACACTGGGTTTTGGAAAGAGTGGAGATAATGAGATATTTCTCATTAACATTTTTAATAACATTTTTCCATTAACACTTTTTAAGATTGACTGCACGCTGAACCCATAGTTTGGACATACTGGGTTAAACAGAAGATATTATTAAAATCAATTCCACCAGTTTCACTTTACTTTTTGAGTGGGGCTATTAGAAAATTTTAAATTATACCTGTGGCTCACATTATATAACTATCAATAAGAAAGTCACTGTACGTGCATATATCTACCTAATCCTAAATGGAAATTTCCTTTGACAGGTAAACTGACCCCAGTCCTGAGAAATGGGAGAATATTCATTATGACCAAATTTTAATTTCAATATAGTAAATAAATTGTGTGTGTATTTCTTCTTCTCTCTCTTTTTCTCTCCCTCCTCAAATCACTGCCATCTTCAATAAGATAGCTTCTGAACACTCCCAAATCAAACCTTAGTTCTTCATATCTGGATCACAATTTTGCTCCTGGTCAACTTCCGGTTCAAACCCTTCAATAAACCACTTTACTGAAGAGTTAGTTATATGTAAAAAGCTGCACCTATTTAATATATACAATTCAATGGAAAGTAAGTATACACCCTAAAACCATCATCACCATCAAAGCCACAGACATAATAATCACCTCCCAAATTTTAATGATTTAATAAAAATTTAATTTAATAAACAATTTAATTTTTATTTATTTATTTATTTGACAGACAGAGATCACAAGTGGGCAGAGAGGCAGCCAGAGAGAGAGAGAGAGAGAGAGGAGGAAGCAGGCTCCTGGCTGAGCAGAGAGCCCGATTCGGAGGTCGATCCCAGGACTCTGAGACCATGACCCAAGCCGAAGGCAGAGGTTTTAACCTACTGAGCCACCCAGGCGCCCCCAATTTAATATTTTTAATAATATTTTAATAATTATTATTGTTATGTGTGTGGCAAGACCATTTAACAGATCTACCCTTTTAGCAAATTTTAGGCATACAATATTTTAGATATACAATAAAGGGTTGTTAGCTATAGGTACTATGCTGTTCAGGTGTATCTCATTTTATTATGCTTTGCAGATGCTGTGGGTTTTTTTTTTTAAAGAAACTTAAGGTTTGTTGCAACCCTGTCTAGAGCAAGTCTGTGAGTGACCTTTCCTCAGCATTCGCTCACTTTGTGTTTCTGTGCCGCATTTTGGTAATTCTTGCAATATTTCAAACTCTTTAATAATTATTGTATTTGTTACAGCGATCTGTGATCAGTGATTACAACTCGCTGAAAGCTCAGATGGTGATTAGCATTTTTTTTTAGTAATAAAGTATTTTTTATTTAAGGTATGTTACACAGCTTTTTTAGACATAATGCTATTACACACTTAAGAGCCTACAGTATAGTGTAAACATAACTTTTATATGCAGTGGAAACCAAACCATTCATTTGGTTGGCTTTATTTCCATACTTGGTTTATTACAGTGGCCTGGAACCAAACCCACAATATCTCTGAGGTATGCCTGTAGAGATTTCCAGAACTTATTTATCTTACGTAACTGGAACTTTGTATGCTGGGATGGTTAATTGTATGGGTCAGCTTAACTGGGCCAAGGGGTGCCCAGAGAAGCTGTTAAAATATTACTTCCGGCTATGTCTGTGCTTTTCCGGAAGCGATTAGCATGTAAATTGGTAGACAGAGTAAAGAAGACTGTCCTCACCAATGCAAGTGGGTATCATCCCATCTGTTGAGGGCCTGAATAGAACAAAAAGATGAAGAAAGGGCAAATTTATTCTCTTTGCTTGAGCTGGGACATCCATCCTCTCCGGCTCTTGCCCTGCAGCATCCCTGGTTCTAAAGCCTTCAGACTCAGATTGAATTACACCACCGGCTCTCCTGGCTCTCTAGCTCGCGGATGGCAGATCAGGGCACTTCTTGGCCTCCATAATCACATGAACCAATTCCTACCATAAATCTCCTCTTGTATGTATCTCTATATATCCTATTGGTTCTGTTTTTCTTGGGAACACTGACTACCATGCCCTCTTGACCTTCACCTTCCCTCAGCCTTTGGAAACCAGCATTACCCTTTGGTTCTATGAGTGTGACTCTTTTATTTTATTTTTTGTTTATTTTATTTACTTATTTTAAAAGATTTTATTTATTTATTTATTTGTCAGGGGGAAAGAGAGAAGGCACAAGCAGGGGGAGCAACAGGCAGAGGGGGAACCAGGCTCTCTGCTGAGCAAGCAGCTGGACAAGGAACTCGACCCCAGGACCTTGGGATCATGACCAGAGCTGAAGGCAGATACCAAACCCGATTGAGCCATCCAGACATCCCAAGTGTGACTATTTTAGATTCCACATATAAGTGAGATCAAACAGTATTTATCCTTGAGTATCTGACTTATTTCACTTAACATAATGTTGTTCAGGTCCATTCATATGCTTATGAACAGCAAGAGACAGATAGACAGACAGATAGGCCACATTTTCTTTATTCTTCCATCAGTAGATGGGCAGTTAGCTTGCTTCCATAACCTAGCTATTGTGGATAATGCTTTAGTGGCCAGGGGAGTACAGAAATCTTTTTTTTTTTTTTTTAAGATTTTTTAAAGATTTTATTTATTTATTTGACAGATGGAGATCACAAGTAGGCAGAGAGGCAGCCAGAGAGAGATGAGGAAGCAGGCTCCCTGCTGAGCAGAGAGCCCAGGACCCTGGGATCATGACCTGAGCTGAAGGCAGAAGCTTCAACCCACTGAGCCACCCAGGCCCCCAAGGGAGTACAGAACTCTTGAGGAACTCTTCAAGTTCCTTGTTGCATTTCCTTCAGACAAATACCCAGAAGTAGGACTCCTAGGTCATATGGTATTTCTATTTTTAAATTTCTGAGGAACCTCCATACTGTTTTCCACAGTGTCTGTACCAATTTACATTCCCACCAACAATGGCTCAGGGTTCCCTTTTCTCCAACAACTTCCCTTTTCATCCTCACCAACACTTCCTATTTTATTTTATTTTTTTTTTTTGCTTTTTCATAGTAGTCATCCCAACAGTGTTAAGGGTGATCTCTCTTTGTAGTTTAGGTCTACCTTTCCCTTATGAGAAGTGATACTGAACAATTTTAATATACCTGTTTTCTACTTGTATGGCTTCTTTGGAGAACTGTTCACATTCTTTGCCCATTTAAGAAATGGGTTTGTTGCTTCATTTATGTATTTTTGCTATCCCAAGCTCAAAATCTTGAACAAAGTTTAATTCTTCCTCAACACTCATAAGATTTCTCTCAGGTTCCCATTTGCTGAAACTTTTCAAGATCACCTGCATCCAATCTCATTCCCTATCATCTGGCCTTCGTACAGGATGGTCCTCTTTCATTATGGGGTCCTCCCCATTAATGCAAAACACAAACAAATAACAAAACAGTTCCTACACTGTGACTATCTGAAATGGCCCTAACAGCCTGGAGTACATAAAATATATGATGTTTCGGAAGGCAGAACCCAATTTCAGAACCACACAAGCTCACGGAGCGGTACCGATGTCCTACTGGCTCCACTGTTACTAGACTCTTTACAATGAATACCAGGTCACGGAAGAGCCAGAAAAAAACCCTGTCCCCCACCTGCCACTCCATGTCACGAAACTCACCTCTGCTGCTGTCCTCACTGCTTGCTAAGGTTCCCGAGGTTCAGAACCTCCTGAACTCTCAGGTTCAGGTTCTGCTGCTGGGGCCAAGGTTGTGGGAATTGACAAAGGAAGGAATAGGAGGACAGGATGGAGGGAACAGGCCCTGATTAAGACCTTCGGGGGCCCTAGTGATCTCCATGTATGATTCAATATGAAAGCAACACTAACCTTAAAGAAGTTCAGCAAAATTCTACTTTTTCCCATGAGTGCCTCAAAACTTTGTATTATATATCATATATATATTTTTAAAATCAAATCATCTTAAAATAAGTTTGTCTTAGTCTGTTCAGACTGCTAGAATAAAACTACCAGAGACTGTGTGACTTATAAACAATGGATATTTATTCCTCACACTTCTGGAAGCTGGAGCTCAAGACTAGGACACCAACACTGTCTGGCTTTGGTGAGGGCGCTCTTTTGGGCTGCTGACTTCTTGATGTAATCTCTAGTGGGGGAAGAGGTGAGTTAGCTCTCTGGGGTCTCTTTTATAGGGAGATTGATCAATCCTAAGTGCTCTGCCCTCATTACCTAATGACCTTCCAAAGATCCCAACTCCGAACTCTATGTCCTTGGGGATTAGGATTTCAGGAACTTAACTTGAGGAAAGCAGTACAAATATTCAGAATCTGGCAAAGTTTCAGTGTTTCTGCTGTGTCTATATCTTCAGGAAATGTGTAGCCCGTCCAGTGGGCAACCCAGTAAGTGTGTGAGGGGGTCGTTCTCTAGTTGCCTGGCTGGAGAGATGTGTGCCTTGTATACTGGAATTCACTCTCCAAAAGAAATAAGGTTGTGAGTGGTGATAAGTTTTCAATGGTTCAGCCATATTATGGAGTAAACAGATTCTCTAAGGAGAGCCTAAGAATCTAATCATTTTTTTTTTTTTTATGTTAACATCATTGTTACGGGTTACTTTGTTCAAAGTTTTAGTAAGTCAAGCAAAATAACCTTTAAAAAGTGAATGTTACAGATATGTAAGCTTGTACTCTATGCAGATGTTGATCTTGGCTCCTTCCAAATGATCAAAAGTAGACACCGATTCAATCTGCTTTTATCATCTACGTCTCTTTGGCACTACAAGTTCGATGAGCCCCAGAAACGTATGTGTTAGAGAACCAGGGCTGAACGTAATTAGACCACAGCTGTTCCATCCAGCGACTGGACTCAGTTCAGTGCAAATACTCTGTAGTCACGATCTGCCCCTTTGCGACTGCAATCATCTGAGGGTTAAGAACGATGCTAATTTACAATGCTAATACCATCTGCGGGTTAAGAACAATGCTAATAAAGTCTTTACCCAACCAACATGGATATTTAAATGCTGAAGCAAGATCAATACTCACCCTCCCTTCCTCCTTTTTTTTTTTTAAAATCCTTGTGCTCTTTGTGCATGGGGGGCCATTTGGGTGGCTTAGTCAGTTAAACCTTTGCCCTCTGCTCAGGTCATGATCCTGGGGTCCTGGGATCAAGCCCCACATTGGGCTCCCTGCTAAGCAGGGAGTCTGCTTCTTTCTCTCCCCCTCCCTATCCCCCTGCCTGTGCTCTCTCTGTCAAATAAATAAATAAATAAAAATCTCAAAAAAAAAAAAAAAGCGCCTTGTGCTCTGGGAAAAAGAGTCATTTCTATTCTTGTCTACTACACATCTAAAACTCATTTTCCACTGAGGTATTTGTGGCTTTAAAAATAAGCCAAAATTCCAACCCAAAGGTTTAATATCCCCTCGAAGACGTCGAGCAGTTCTCATTTCTCAGAGTGACAGCCACCAAATCACAGAGACCCCTGCAGACTACGCAAATCACAGAGGTGCGAGCACAGAGTCACCCCTGCCCGAACTCAGAGGATACCAGGAGCCTCCCCCAAGCCAAGTCCTCCCGCTAGAACACACTCCCACAGAGATACGGGAACAGCCTTTCCCACTGAATCGCCGGGGACTCAAGTCCACAGTCAAGGCAGAGAACCCTTTCACTTCTATGTGAGAATCTGTACTGGAGTCATCTTTTCTCTCTCTATGTAATTCTGCACCAAACAGGAAGGATCGTTCTTCAATACTATGGAAACCTCTGCTTGAATAGGATATTCTTGGACACAGAAACCATTCCCCCGGGTTCCAGGGGGGCTGTTTTTACCTGCTCTGTTGCTCTACCCTGTCCACAGACCTCCTATAGTCTGGGGAGGCAAGTTTTCCACCCATTTGTGCATTGGATCATTGTGTTTCCATTACTGAGGAACCCTCAGGAGACCCTTGAACAAGAACTTAATCTCTTAACCAAATTTTACATGCTGGCACTCTTCAGTGACTACATGAAAAAGATTAGTATGGATGACTAGACAAAATTTTATGATTCCCTGATTACAAAATGAAGAGCCCTAGGTCGGAAAGCCTGGGGTGGGCGGAAAACAGGTTTTTTTTCCCTGCAAAATAGTGGACATTGCTCTCAAATATGCTGTAACCTATATTACGAAGTCAACTAAAATTCTAGAACTCCTTTAAAATTACTTATGCTGTCATAATTTAATAGTAAAATTAGTTTTTCTCATACACACAATGATACCTATGCATACTCCAATATATATTTTTTTTAGGTTTTTTTTTTTTTAAAGGTTTTATTTATTTACTTGAGAGAGAGACAGTGAGAGAGAGCATGAACGAGGAGAAGGTCAGAGAGAGAAGCAGACTCCCCATGGAGCTGGGAGTCCGATGCGGGACTCGATCCCGGGACTCCAGGATCATAACCTGAGCCGAAGGCAGTCGTCCAACCAACTGAGCCATCCAGGCGTCCCATCCAATATTTTTTTAATTACGATACACTAAAACTAACTTTGGGGTGAGTATGTGTGTGTTCTATGAATTTAAATACACGGATACCATATGAGGCCTCAGAATTCTCTCCCGCTATCCAGTTGTAGTCACACTGTCCTCTGGTCTGTAACCACTGATCTTCTGTCACTATGTTTTTGTCACTATTCTTTTGGAGAATGTCCTACAAATGGAATCATAGAGTAGGTGAACTCCTTCAGCTGGCTTCTTTCCACCAGCATAACTATTTTACAATTCATATGAGTTGTTGCATGTATTAAAACATCATTCTGGGGCGCCTGGGTGACTCAGTCATTGGGCGGCTGCCTTTGGCTCAAGTCATGATCCCGGGGTCCTGGGATCGAGACCCGAATTGGGCTCCTTGCTCCGTAGGGAGCCAGCTTCTCCCTCTCCCACTCCTCCTGCTTGTGTTCTCTTTCTCACTGTGTCTCTCTCTGTCAAATAAATAAAATCTTAAAAAAAAAAAACAACATCATTATGTTGGTTATTTATATTATGTTATTATGGAGAACCAGCCAGGCCCCTATCTGTATTTATCAGCTCGTTTAACCATTAACCCTTTGAAGAAGTACTGTGTTCTTACCAGGTTTTGGAAATTATGAATAAAACTTCTGCAAATATTTGTACAGTAGGTTTTGTATGCACACAAGTTTTCATTTGTTTAGGGTAAACGCCTAGAAGTGGGATTGCTGGGTCATATTGTGAGTGTATTTTTAACCTCCTAAGAAACTGCTAAGCCACTTTCCAGAGTGCGTGGCTATACCGTTCTGCATTCCCACCAGCAGCAAGCAAGAGTCACACTTGCCCTACATTCTCACCAGCACTTGGTATTGTCAGTCTTTTAAATTTTATCCTAATGGGTGCCTATGGCATCTTCTCATGGTTTCATCTGTATTTTATTTGCATTTTCTGAATGGCTTATGATATCAAACACCTTTTCATGTGCTTATTCATCACCCATATATGCTTTATGGTGCAGTGTCTGTTCAAGTCATTTGTCTGGGTTTTTTGTATTTGTTTTTTTTTTTAAAGATTTTATTTATTCATTTGACAGACAGAGATGACAGTAGGCAGAGAGGCAGGCAGAGAGAGAGGAAGAAGCAGGCTCCCTGCTGAGCAGAGAGCCCGATGCGGGGCTCGATCCCAGGACCCTGGATTCATGACCTGAGCTGAAGGCAGATGCTTAACCCACTGAGCCATCCAGGTGCCCCATTTGCCTATTTTTTAATTGGATTGTCTGCGTCTTACTGCTGAGCATTAAGTGATTTTTATTCATTCTGGATACAGGTCTTCTGTCAACTACGTGATGTGCAAATATTTTCTTCCAGTCCGCAGTTTGTGTTTTTTATTCTCCCAACTGTGGTTTTTTTTTTTTCTTTTGGCAAAGCAAAAGTTTTAATTTTTGATAAAGTCCAATTTTTAATAGTGGTTATTGTTAGATTTTTTTCCCCTCTATATTTCAGATTGCATTAAAAATGTATTACTTTTATAGTTGAGGTTGCATTATTCAAAATAGGATGAATGTCTTTTGCAATTAAAAAAATCCCAACAGAACTCATTTGTGTATTTGAAAGAACTGCTGAATGTGACCTGACAGGTCTACTTAAACCCTTGTTTTTTAAGATCATGAGTAGAAAAGGAGTGTTTTTTGTAAGATGTCATGACATCAGTTTAGTGAGGGAATAAACAGATAATTAAATCTTAATGCTTCATAGTTATTAGGATGAATAGGATATTTTTGATGCTGAAACCTTCCAAATACCGCACACTGTTTTCAAGTTCAGGCTTGGCCCATCCCGGTAGAGTTATAAATGACCTAGGATACTTTCTGTAATAATATGATTTTACTCTAGGTTTTAAAACTACCTGCCTAAAAGATGAACTCAGCTCATAACAATTTAAAACAAAGTCTGGGCAAAAAGTTTTGGCTCCCAGCCCACCTTCGTGATGCTCAACATCTCAAGAAAGCAGGTTTGCTCAAATGTGTAGGCTTTCAAAAAAGGTGTAGGGGGAGCAGAAGATAAATGCTATTTGCAAAGTTGTCATTCTCTTCTGAATCACTGCTGGGAGAGAGCTCTGCTGAGGGTCTAGGGACGCTCGGTGGCAAGCCCGGGCTTCTGCAGTCATTGGGTCTCAGCAGGATTCAGTCTCAACCCACCTGGCAGAGAACTATGATCCTGCCGACAGCAGTGAAGGTGAACTTGAATCTCTGTAATCTTCAGGGATCAACGTGGCCTCCGATACAACGATGGTGGCGGCAATATTTTTACTTTTGTAGAGGGATTAATGTCAATGCTCTCTCCAATGTGATTCTATGCCATGCATTTTAACAATGAACATGGTAGAATTTACATATTCAATGAGTGCTGTCCCCTTCAAAGGAGTGACCTTTTTTAATGGTGCTGTCATCACTCAAGCCTCCGCTGATATATTCTACTTTGGGACCCTGACACCAGAGTTTATGGCACATTAAAAAAATGTCTTCTCAATGGTGGCCAACGATCTGACCTGTAAGGGCAGGTCTGATGTTTTCACAAGCCATTGAGAAGTGAGTAATATGGATAATTCAGTTTCACTTCTGGGCTAATTTCAAGAGCCACCCAGTGACTCCTTCTTATGGTCTTATAAAGTGAAGTGCTCAGCCAATGTTGCTAAAAGAACCAGGCACAGGGGCGCCTGGGTGGCTCAGTGGGTTAAAGCCTCTGCTTTCAGTTCAGGTCATGATCCCAGGGTCCTGGATTGAGCCCCACATAGGGCTCTCTGCTCAGCAGGGAGCCTGCTTCCTCCTCTCTCTCTGCCTGCCTCTCTGCCTACTGTGATCTCTGTCTGTCAAATAAATAAATAAATAAATAAATAAATAAATAAAAAAGAACCAGGTACAACCTATGTTGCCATTGGGGGTGGTGGTTTTCTTTGTGAATAACTCAAGATCTAAATCAAGGAGGGTGTGGCCTTTGTATCATCATAAACTCATGAAAAAGGCTATATAGAAAATACATACAAATCACAAAAATATTTTCAGCAATAGCAGGATAGTAAAGTATGAGTTTACAGCCCTCCAAGGAGACTGACTATTCCTTTGACTATGGTCTGATCTGTTTCTTTTTTTAAGCAGGCTGTGTATTTTATAGTTACAGTGGGCTTGTGTAAGAGTACTTTGACCTACAAAAGACAAATATTAGATAAATGAATGTTCCTAGAAAGAAGACTTGCCTTCATAGAATGAAGACTCAAATTTTTAAAATTCTATAACTTTGAATAGAAGTTTTAAAATCTACTCCAGTCCCCTCCCTATCTCTTTAACAAGTAGAGGATTTTTGGACATAATTTATCCATTTACTGATGACTCAGAATTATCTTTGCAGGCATCAATTACCCATTAGTCTGCAGATTCCAGAAACTGTAGCACAACACAGGTAGGCCCAGAGCATATGGAGATGTATACATCCTTTGCCCCTACACTAACTGGATCCACACTGCTCTTTTAAAAATAAAAATAGCTTTTTTTTTTTTTTTTAAATCTCTTTATAGTGGGCTCTCCACCTTTCTGTTCCTGTGAACAGCTCATACTCTAATCCCGCCTCAATGTGCATCTTGAGTTCTCTGGGAAGAGTCACTACAATGTCAGATGTATTAAAAAAAAAAAATCATGTTTATGTCAGTATGTTGTCCTGATGCATGGTCTGCCATGGGAATACTCAAACCGTTCCATGTTTTCAGCATGAAGCCTATAACAACCTTGACACTGACTACTGACTGACCATTTTTTTTTTAAAGATTTTATTTATTTATTTGACAGAGATCACAAGTAGGCAGAGAGGCAGGCAGAGAGAGAGAGGGAAGCAGGCTCCCCGCTGAGCAGAGAGCCCAATGTGGGGCTCAATCCCAGGACCCCGGGATCATGACCTGACCTGAAGGCAGAGGCTTTAACCCACTGAGCCACCCAGGTGCCCCTAAGGACCATTTTTATTTAGTCTTCTGTTTCGGCTGAATTTTAGTGGACCAAGTTTCAGATCATAGACTATGGGTAAGTAAAGTGTCACCCTGACTCCATTTGATGGACGGAGAAACCAAGGCCCAGAGAGTCTCACAGCAGGGTCGTGCTTAGGGCTTCTGCATCCTGACTCATCCATTCCTGCCTTCAGGGCCTGTACCACGCTGGTTTCACTCCCAGGGCTGCTGCACTTGCTGACCTTGGCCTCCGCACAGCTGCAGGGCATACATCATCTCGGTCTCTCCCGTCTCCCAGCCTCACCCTCCTTAAAGGACTGAGAGGGGCTCAGAAACATGTTCCAGCTCCTTCTTCTGCACATCTCCCCTCTCTCCACTTCACCTCCGTCTCCCAGACCACCTCCCAGACACTAAGGATCTGGGATCTGTAAACTCAGTCCCACTCAGTCCCCTAACCAATCCCACCCAAGGCCAGCAGACTCAGAATGGCCATAGGGCGGATGTTTCTTGCCCTAAGCTCAACACTGAGGGGATCTAAAGATCCCTTGACCTATGGCCTTCCCCTACTGACACTGAGGGCTTGGTCCATGAAGAAGCATTCCCTGTGACTTCTGGATTTTTTTTTCTCTAGTTCACGGAGGCAGGGGCCATCACCTGAATTGCATTCTGCTTATCAAGAATCTCCAACCTTTCCCCCTTAAAGGAAAGGGAAAGGTGTTAGCTTTTCTCGGTCCCTATAAATGTGCCAGGCACCCTACTGAGCCGTCTGTGTGGGTTGTATTATTATATATTGTTATGGGGGAAACTGAGGCTTAGGGAAGACAACTTGTCACAGGTCACAGAACTGGTGTGTTGGAGCTCCCTGTCTGAAAAGAAGCTTTTCCTATCTATATACATAGCACTCCTAAACCTACTCTACGATGAATTGATTACCCTCAACCACAGCTTCCTGAATTTACCATCCCCACTGCCTACAATTCCTTGTTTTCACACCTTATTGATCACATCAGTACCCCCCTTGGATATCAGCCTCATCCATCTAGGTAACAATTAACACCCCATACCTTGCTGGACACCGTACGGTAGACATTTGGCTACTTCCCATGAAGGTCGGCCTAACTACGAGGATTTGCCTTCTGCCTTGGTCACCTGCCTCCCGCTTTATGCCTTGTCACTTCTGCAGACTCCTTGCAGAGGGTTCGAGCATGTCTTAGGTCTTTCACTCAAGCTAGAAGCCAACACTTTCTACCTTATTTTTCATGATTGCCCCATGCTTGGCTTCAGCCAAACGGAACGAATTGCTATTTTATATGCATCTGCTATGTTTTTTTTCTATCTCCATGATTTTTTTAATACCTTTTAAAAGAGCAGTTCTAGGTTTATAACAAAATTGAGAAAGGTACAGAGATTTCCCATACTCTCCAACACACACACCCACAGTGTCCCCCATTATCAACGTCACTCAACAGGACTGTACATTTTTTTTTAAACAAGGATGAACCTATATTGACTCATTCCTTGCTTTTTTATGTTGTTTGCTCTCCTAGAAATACCTTTAACAAAGCACCATCAGCTGCCTATCCTCCCCAGCCCATCCCAAATCTCCCACTTCCACTCCAGCTAGAGCTAGAAGCAAGGACTTTTTATTTGACCTCCCAGAGCACTTTCTTTGTATTTCTCCTGGGGCACTCCACCAGAATTCAAAAATAAATGGCACATTGAACAGATCGGCTCTGTCAGCTGTACTCATAAAAGAACATTCTTTTTGCCTGTCAACGTCTCTCTAAGCTTGAGCAAAAGGATTAGCTCTTCCCCTGCCCGTGACAAAAACTCTGAAAACTCCAGCAGAACTATGACTTTTTTGATCAATCCTAGTTAAGAAAACATTCTATGTTCTCTTCAGATTCCAAAACACGGTCTCAATTCAGAAATGCGAATGTCCAGCCCACTATTCATCTGCGCTGGAACCGTCACTCAAAGCGAACCCTTCTTCGCCACCTCCCAGCCCACGCTGGCCTCAACAGAAACAGTGTCCTCGGTGTCCTTGGTGTCCTCGATCTGTCTCATTCCCATCCTTCTCCCCCCACTTCCTGCTCTTCCTGACCCACCTCCAACCTCATAGTTGAAGTAAGGAAGAGAGATCAGAGGGACAGGAAAGATCTTTTTGATTCACAGAATCAGAAGGGAGCTTATATTTAAATATTTAATATTTAAAGCTAATTTTTAAAAAAAAAAAGATTTTATTTATTAATTCGGGAGAGAGCGAGAGAGCATGAGCAGGCGGAAGGGCAGAGGGAGAGCGACGAGTAGACTCTTTGCTGAGCGGGGAGCCCAACTCAGCGAAGCCTCAGGACCCTGAGATCATGACCTGAGCCGAAGTCAGACACTTAACTGACTGAGCCACACAGGCGCCACTAAAGCTATTGTTTAAAGCTAACTCTTTCTAAGACCACTTTTATGGGCTCTTCTGAGGTTCTCCACTCTGTGTTCTTCTTTCTGACGTGGGCAGGATGGCTCTAGCTCAGCTGGTGACATCCCCCCCAGCCCATGGGCATCTAGTGGTCCGTTTCCAGCTTCTCTCTGCTGAGGGCCCATCTGAGTGGCCATATTGGACAGAATCTAAGAAGTCCCCAGTGCATCCTTTGGCTGAACAAACTCGAGAGGCAGGAGGATTTCAACTGCACAACAACTTTCCTTCGCGCCCGCCATCTGAATAGGTAGGCAGCATCCTCCTCCAAGGTTCTCAGACCGCAGAGAGACATCAGTCTACTATATCCCCTCTCCCAACCTCAGGCGATAGGTGTCAAGTTCTCCAAATGGTCCTGCTGAAGTTAGTCATACTGAAATTTAGATGAGGCAGCAGATAGTCCCACAGCCTTCATCCTTAGGGGTATAGGTAGAAAACACAGCGCGATTAAAACGTTTTTTTAAATTTAATTTTTTAAAATAGAAATCCTCCTCATGAAATTTTCTTTCAATTTTCACTCTCGGGGACCTTCCCTATCCCCTTTGTAGCTGTCAAAGTTTAGATCATAGAACCCTTTCTTGATTTTCCTTTGAAAACCTGCACCTTGATCTGCTACCCCATTTTCAAATTTCCGGTCTATTAGAAAGAGGGTCCTTAGTAGAAACTTCTGGTTTAATGTCCTTTTATAGAAGCTAGAACATAGCTAGTCATACAGATCGCCTACTCCTTGAGGAGACTATTTAAGCCTGAGGGCAGAGACAATCTCCAACTCATCTTATTTCTCTCATAGCAGCTAAAACTGAACACTGTCTTTAATAGGCAGCATAAAGCTCTAGCTTTCTGGAATGGACATGCTGGTCCTATACTTTCCTATAGCTGCTAGCATCCAGGACCAACCCTGGGGCTATTTCCACATATTCTGTCAATTAAACCCAGTTCACAACTACTGAAGATGCGACAGAGGCTGCTCTGTGGTCCTCAAATCCTACTCTACCTCCTCTTGGCATCCACCTATGCATCATTTCTTAGTCTCCCTTGCGGTTAGTAGGGGCGTAGGGTTGAGTGCTGGCCTATGGGCCGAGGCAGTAGTGACATACACCACTTTCAGATCTGGCTCCTGAAGACCTTCTGGGAAGTCCCTTGAGATTGTTCTCTACCAGGTCAGCTGAATGCAGAAGGTTCTAGAAGGGTTCTAGAAGGTTCTAGAGGGTTCTAGAAGCTAGCAAACCTGCACATTATAAGTAGACTGGGTTCCTGATGGGATGGCTCCGCCTAGAACAGAGCCCCTACACCATCTTCATCATCACGCCATTGGACTATGTTGTGAGTAATACACACACTTTTATAATAAAGTGATGAGGCACTATAATGGTGTGAGTAATACACACACTATTCAGGAACATCGAACTGCAATAATTCTTTATGTTTTAACTAACTCATTCATGTAGTCGTCTCTCATTTCTCACTTCTCTGTGAGGGAGGCACTGAAATGTGGAAACTGTTTATCACAGAACTATGCCCACAAACACAGAGGGCTAGATTCTAATAATCTACTCATAAAATCAAGCTAGGGAAATGCTCCTAGGAAGAATGTTCTCAACTCCCCTGAGAAAGTGCCAGAAACATATTTTCTCTCGGTTCCAGGTAACACAGTCTCTTCCTCTCTGCGACAGTTCACCTGACATAGAAGTCTCACTGCTTTTCTAGGTTAAGTGACTTTATTTTTAGTTAAGAGAAATATAGAGCACATCTTTCTCTCTCCCATGATTTTCTCAGGGAGAACAGGCTTATAGGCTTAGAATTCATTTTTAATTAAAAAATTGCTACTGGGTATGAAGGTGTGGGGTGGGCATAATTATGGAATTCCAACTTAGGGACTTGGTCTCCTTTCTGGGGGGCTGCAGTTCAGGATGTGGTAGGCTGTATTTCTGGAGTAGGAGAAAGACAAGTTCATTTAACCATGAAAATTAAATTACAAGACTTGGAATCATTATTTCTGTGAAAATGTGATCTCCATACTGCGTTAGTTCTGACATTCTTTTCAGATTTTCACCATAACAGTTCTACTTGGCCTTTAAATAACACAGGATCAGTAAAATGTCTCTGGCAGAAGATAGGATGTATTAAGCTCCAAGGTTGAATTTGAACATCTTTGCCTCAATGTTCTAAAATTTAAAATAACTCAAAAGAAACACCGTGTAATCAAAGAACAAGGTAACTATTATTGATAAGTGTAAAATCTTAAGTCTATAGAGCTTAAATCAGTCTCCAAATTCACCTTGGACCACAGCTTGTACTCCTATTTTTAATAAAATATAAGAAAGGTGATGACATATCTTCCACTATTATCTGTTTCAATATTCAGTAACATTGAAGTGTAATAATTCTTTATGTTTTAACTAAATCATTCATGTAGTAATCTTTCATTTCTCACTTCTCTTTGAGCAAGAGCTGTTGTCACTATCTTATCAGTGCTGAAAACTTCAACTTTTGTTAAAGTTTGTGACCGCCAGTTGCTGCACTGAGTTCATAATAGCCTTTAGGAGTCTTTAAAGTAACCTTGAAATAGCTAGAGATTTTATAGAAAAATGGCTGGAGAAGTTAATGAAGGTGATTAATCACATGATGTTGAAAATACAGTCCAATGACAGTACATCTAATATTTATTGAGAACCTACTATATGCCAGTCACTAGGTGCATAAAAAGCACTTTCAACAGATATTGTTCTGAATTTTATGAGCAGCTGGGTGGTTTATCTGCTTTGGGTGGTTCTTGGATACCTACTTCTGTATAATTTCTTTTTTTTTTTTTTAAGTGTAATGCAGGGACTCCATGGTATTCTGCCAACTCTATGTTCTCGGTATCTATCTGCTAGAAGTTCATTTTTACAGAGAGAGTTGGAGACCACCACCATTATTAATTGCTGTGGTACTGATTGTGTAAATTAAGGGTTCATGGGTTCCCACATGATACTACAGGACCTGAAACCTGGTAATTGACTTAAAAGAGCCTATAATCTGGTATCCAGCAAGATAATGAAACATAGCCTTCCAACTGCTTTCCAATTACCCATGTTTTTATGCAGGAAATAACTGCTCAAGTTATATCATGTCTTTGAAGCCAGTAACAACTTCAAATAACCAACAGTTTTAATCGAGGAAGCTTTCATCGTAAGGCTAGGTTGTAACTTACATACTGAACGTGGAAGCAATGTGAGGAGACTCATTTTTCGTGTGAGAGGAGGAGGCCGGGGAGTCAAAGGTAATGCGAGACGGGGTATATGGGCAGAGACTCATGAGGTCTGTGATCATGAATCTGGACCTGATTAAGAGCAATGGTGAGCCAACTGAATGCCACAAAAGGGGAAAGAAAGAAGAGCTCCATGAAAAACCAAGGGCTGAATGGCCAATGTGGACAGGATAAAAGGGCATTCAAGCCAATTTTCCAGGAATGTGTAAACAGAGTTATAAAGTAAATGAGATGGATATGTAGAAATGATAGAATACGGATATATATACACAAGAAATAATAGAGTCATATGGTAGAGAGACAGCTGTTTAAAATAAAAATCAACAATAAAAGTGGCAAGAATATAACAGTTTTAAAATTAAGAATTTTTGTATATTTCAAGGACTTTAAAGTGTCTTTATTGAATATGTCTTCAGAGTCACTTAGGCCACTTAGAAGTATGAAGTCTATAACATACCAAAGGCCAAATGAGAACTTCAAGCGTCCTTTCAAACATCAGGGCTAAGGTCTTAGGAAAGGAGCATGAGCCCCTCCCTGGTCCCAGCAACTTACTGATTTTTAATGACCTAATTTATTTGACATTCCCAGCCAAATAAAGGAAATAATAGGTAACGGGTATGAGTTCTTTGTCTTGCTTCTCCTCTAATCTGCTTATTCCTCCATTACACTGCAGGCAAGGCACATAATTGAAATTTTAAATAAAAAAAAAAGTAACAGAAATCCTAAAGCAGAACCATCTGCATCAAGATTTTCTGTACATTTCTCACCAGCTCACTCACTATGGCCCACCTCCAGCACTGACTTCATCCCACATGATCTCGGGAAGAATGAGATTGCTTCTCTGCACAAAGACAGGAGATTACTTGGAGAAACAGCCTCAGAGAAACCTTAGGTAAAGCGGGGTTAATCCGGATTCTCCTGAAAAGAGCGACGTCGCCTTTAATGACCAGGGCCAGGAAGGACCTTGGCTCCCATAGCTTGGGTAGTAACACTAAATGTGCAGTTTAATTTGGCCAAGGATTATTAATGCAGTTTATGAAACTCTCAGTGACTGTTTTATCTCAAGTCTTTGGCCCTAGCTTCTCCTGGTTCAAGTTTGATAAGCCCGGGGCTTGAGCTCATCTTAATGGGTGGTGGAAGATGGGGCTCCATTTCTACTGGGACTTCATGCTCATTAGTCACAGCCTCCAATTAAAAGCTTTGTTGGAGAACAGGAGGAATGTGGCACAGCACATGTAGAGGCCCGGAAGCCCCTTCCACATATATCATGGATGAGTAAGTCTCTATGGCTGGCCAAGCCACACATCAGCAGACCGTGTGCATCAGCAGACAGGATCAACAAAAGCAATGCAAAAATTTCAAGGTCAGCACTTTCTGGAGCCAGCCCTTCATGTTCCGACTGATAAGGCCTTAAACATTTTCATTAGTCCTGCTGATTCCAGTCATTTTAAATGACAAACACATTCTAATTATTTTTAAAGGCAAGTTATATAATCTAGAAGGCACCCCAAGCTCTATAGTTTTCTAGACATGATTGCTGGCCCTCGTTTCTCTCTCCTGTGACTATGAGGGGTCAAGGTGAGGTTAATGTTCTGGCCAACCACTTGGGATCTAGAATAACAACTATTTTGGTAGGGATTACTGCCATTGTAAACCACTGACAAGGGTTTGGAATGGTAATTCTTAATTAAGAAAATAAAAAGACTCAGCATCTGTGCTCTGATCGTGCAGCTAACAATGGACTCCACCTCAATCCAAACACAGAATAAAATTCAGCAAAGAGATAGATTTATTTTTGTAGTAATTTGTTTTAGATATTTAATCTAAAATAATATGGTGAGGCTTCAGAAATAACTCTGGGTATCAAATATTGAAATAATATTTGCTGTATTTTTTAAATAAAGCCTTTGTTTTAATTCCAACTGTGTCTTATTACTAACTTGTTGCTTCCAAAGAGAATTTTGGGACAAAATATCTCAAAATGATAGCATGTCCAGTGGAAGTGATAAAAACTTACAACAGTGTATATTTCAAAATATGTCATGTTTATATAACTTTCAATAACCAACATTCTCTTTAACCAACTCATTATTTCCTTGGGAGTGTAGTCTTTGACATGTCATAAAAATTATATGTGGACAAATAAGATCAAGAAATATTAACAACAAAAAATTTTGAATATGATCCACATCATATGGTGCAGTGCTGAGTAGCAGGGAAAACCAGAGAGTGTCTTGAGAAGACTGCACACCTTTGATACCTAAGATTTGGTTACAAAGCTGTAAACAGGCTACGTGATCTGTTGGGAAAATGTCTCAAGGTAGTAGGAAAATCACAGAATTCTAGAGCTAGAAAGCACTTCAGGCTTTTTATCAGAACCTTTCAGAAAGTATGACCTTCCAGTGTCTCAATAAGGAAAAGCAAAAGACATTCATACTACTTCAGAAAATATTTGTCCGCCTATAGAAGACTCCCTGAAAATTTTCTCAAAGTAGGATACAGGCCCTCCTCACCACCAGCCCGTTGTTCTCAACACACCAAGCTGTGGTTGAGTTTATGGTAGAAGTTCAAAGGAATGCAACTCCTCAGTAGTCATAAAACATTCAGGGTTACATTACTTTAATAATTTTTGAGCTGATATTTGGACAGTCTGTCTGCATTCCTACAAAAGCCAGCAAGAACACTTTGCATGAAGAATAGCAGTTGTGAAATCCTTACTCTTTTAAAAAAACATTTTATTTTGAAGTAATCTCTACACTCAATGTAGAGCTTGAACCTACGATCCCAAGATCAAGAATTGCATACCTCACTGAACATGCCAGCCAAGGCCCCTCTCAGCCTCCTTTTTTTATGTCAGAAGACCAAAGTAAGACTTCTTGTTCTAAAACTTTTCTCAAGAAAGTCTGACCATTTTGCCACTACAAATGCTTAGAAGTAACAGATAAAAAGACATCATTCTTTCAAATACATTACTGAGTTTGCAGAAAAGAGAGAGAGAGAGAGAGAAAGAGAAGAAAGAGAGAGAGAAAGCAACGGTGAAAAAGAAAGAGAGAGATCTAAAAAGCAATGTGGTAAGGACACAAATAGACTCTGATTTGCATTAAGGGGGCTTGCAAGTCTTAGTAACCTAGAAGCTTAGGTTTAACATCCTATGTAGAAGCAAATGGACACAGTAATGATGACTGTCTGTCTCTATGAAGATGCCAAGTGAAGGGAAAAGATAGCATCTATTCAGAATTCTAATGAAGGCTATGTGTATGGTCCAGGAAAACCTGAATCAAGAAATTAGCCCAAGGACACATTGTAGGCCACTAAGCAAACATAAATGCAAAATGCCTCTGAAGGGTTAGCTATATCCACTCTGGTTACACTTTTTTTTTTTTTTTTTTTTTTTTTGACAGACAGAGATCACAAGTAGGCAGAGAGGCAGGCAGAGAGAGAGGGGGAAGCAGGCTCCCCGCTGAGCAGAGCACCCCATGTGGGCTTCGATCCCAGAGCCCTGGCATCATGACCTGAGCCGAAGGCAAAGACTTTTTTTAAAAAAAGATTTTATTTATTTATTTGACAGAGAGAGATCACAAGTAGGCAGAGAGGCAGGCAGAGAGGGGGGGGGGGAAGCAGGCTCCCTGCTGAGCAGAGAGCCCGATGCAGGACTCGATCCCAGGACCTTGAGATCACGACCTGAGCCGAAGGCAGCAGCTCAACCCACTGAGCCACCCAGGTGCCCCTAGTTACATGTTTTATAGTGTTCCCTGTGGATGATCCTAAATTACAAATCACATGAAGAAACCATCCATTAGTAGACTCCCATCATAGACATAATAAATAAAAGACTCTGAATCCTAAGAAATTTGAATGAGTGAACAAAATTACAGATTTTTAAACTTTTAAATGATTTTATTTTTAAGTAGTCTCTACACCCAGTCTAGGGTTTGACCCCCAACCCCAAGATCAAGAGTTGCATGTTCTACCAATTAAGTCGGCGAGGCACCCCTAAACTGTTTTAAATTACTAATATGAAAGAGAATATAAGCTGTATGAAAAGGAAAAGACAGTATCAAAATGATCACAGACCATCTAGAAACTATAGCAACGGAATGAAAAAACTTAATGCATAGGCGAAGTAGCGGTTTAGACACAGGTGAAGACATAAACAATGATCTGAAAGACAGATTTAAGAAAACAACTCAGAATGGAGCACTGTGAGATAAGGAGATAAATATAAAGTTGAGAGACAACATAACAACAAAAAAACTCAATCTGTCTAATATAAATTTCAGTAGAAGAACAGAATTATGGAAGCATCAATTCCCAAAGATATATGGCTGTATATGTCCCAGAACTGCTAAAATATCTGATTCCTATGGGTTCAGACAAAATCCAGATAAATAAAAGACAAATCCCTGATGAGATACATTGTGATGAAAGCAACTAGCGAGAAAAGACAAATTATCTATCAAGGGATAACAATTAGACACAACAGTAGACTTCTCAAAAGTGAAGATAAGTAACAGAAGTCAATGGACTATTTTTAAAGGAATGAATGAAAATAAACGCCAATCTAGAATAATATACCCACCTAAATTATTGATTGACTGTCAAGGATATTTGCCAATTACTGACAGAATTACAAAATCCTAGAAAACCAAAAACTGTTTCTTGAAAAAAAACCAACCAATAAAGAGACAAATTCGTGCAAGATTAATTTACAAAGAGAGAAAGGGAAATGACTATATTAGCACAAAGAAAAATTTCTGAGATATAACTACAGCCAGGTAGAGATTTTTTTAGCAAAGAATTATCAAGAACCATTTTTTATGTCAGTGCACTTGAAAATCTAGCCAAAATAGTCAATTCACTGTAAATGCAACTTACATTTACTCAGGAAGGAACAGAAAACCTGACTTGACCAAAGGCATGAATGAAACTGCATCACTAGCGAAAAGTCTGTTTACACACACACACACACACACACCCCACCAGGATTCTTTCAGACAAGTTTTTATCAACTTTCAAAGTAAAAGTAGTTCTAATCTGGTATCAACTTTTCCAAAGAAGATACGAAAGTGATAATCCTTTTAAAAAAAGATTTATTTATTTTAGAGAGACAGAGTGACTGACAGAGAGCAGAGGGAGGGTAGAGAGAGGGAATCTTCGAGCCAACTCCCCACTGAGTGCAGAGTCTGACGTGGGGCTTGATTCCATGACCCATAAAATCATGACCTGAGCAGAAACTAAGAGTTGGAGGCTTAAGCGACTAAGCCACTGGGCATGCCTAAACTGATAATATTTCTTAAAACTCATTTTATGAGGTAAGATAAACTTGATATAAAATAAGTAAGAAAAATTATAAGCCAATCTCACTCCTGAATATAAAAATTTTAAGTATAACGTTAGTAAACTAAATTTCAAATGAACATTTAAAATTGTGATCTAATCTGGGTTCTCCCAGATTAGAAGGATCATTTAATTTTAGAAAATTTATTAATTCATCAATTAACACATTAAAAGAGAAAACCCGTAAGTACCTCTCAGAGATGCAGGGAGTATTTAATAAAATGCAAAACACATCCTTGGTAAAACTTAAGAGCATATCAGAAATAGAAAGAAACTTCCTTAACCTGATAAAAGATACTATTCACTGAAAACCCAAGAAAATACAACACTTGAGGTCAGCAAGTCAAAGGCATTTCATATAAAATTCAAACAAGATAGGATGCTTCCTTTCACAGCTTCTATTTCACACCGTACAAGAGGTGCTAAGTGTAACAGCAAGCCGGGGTGGGGGGGGGGAGAAATAAATAAATACATAAATATAAATAAATTCAATATATACTAAAAGAAATAAAATTAAATACATAAATATTATAAGATAATGAACATAATTATCATTGTTTGCATATATAATGATTGCTTACTTAGAAGATCCAAATAATCTACAAACTTAAAACTAATAAGGAGTTCAGGAGGACTGAAAACGAGTTAAACAAGAATCTATTCTATTTCTACAAACTATCATCCAGTAATTAGAGTATTTAAGAAAAAATAAAATTTACAGTAAAAACAAACATTTCAACAGTATGTATAAGGTACCTAGCAATAAATCAAGCAAAAATGTGGGATATTTCTGTAGGGAAAATTGTAAAGTATACTAAAGACATGAAGGAAAGCTTTTTTTTTTCTTTAAAGAGAGAGGGACAGTGTGGGAGAGGGAGAAAGAATCTTAAGCAGGCTCCAGGCCCAGTGTGGAGTTTGATGCAGGGCTTGATCTCAGGATCCTGAGATCATGACCCAAGCTGAAATCAAGAGTTGGATGTTTAACTGACTGAGCCACCCAGGCACCCTGAAACTAAGCTTTAAATAAAAGGAGAGCTAGATCATCTCCATGAATGGGGAGACTTAATACTTAGATATAGAAATCATCCCCAAATAATCTAGCTTTTATTTATTTATTTTTATTTTTTTCATCCCTAAATAATCTATAAATTCAATGGAATTATAACCCAAATCCCAACACTGTTTCTCATGAAACCTTGAAATGGTGATTCTTAGATTCATATGGTATAGTAAAATATCTAAGAACAGGCAAGACACACTTGAACAAAAATAGTAAAAAAGGGTTCACTTATTACAAGGCTATTAAAACTGTGGTATTAGTATAAGGAGAGTTTGGAAAACAGACATATGGAGGCTCAATAGCATTAAATGTGACAGAGAAAAAAATGGACTAATCAATAAATTATACTGGGACAACTGCTTATTCATACAAAAAAAAAAAAAGAAAATTTGATCAGTACATGACACCATACAGAAATATAAATCCTAGGTTGTTTAATGATCTCACAGGGGAAAAGTATTATTGTAAAGCTTTTTGAAGAAAAGAACCAAAAAATCATTTTATTAAGTCATGTGAGAAAAGATTTCTTAAGATTCCCCAACATACAAACCATAAAGGAAAATACTAACAGCTTTAACCAATATTAAAAATTTTTAATTTATATGTAATAAATTATACTATAGGTAACGGAAAAAGTAAGTTATTGCCTGGGGGTAGATATTTGCAAATCATATAGTCCCTTTCCCAATTGCTGTCCAGAATATGTATACTCAGCTTTACCCATAATTAGAAAGTCCTTATTTCCAAGATAGGAGTAAAATGGAATGTCTGATAATACCAACCATTGGGAAAGATGTAGGGAAAAAGAAATGCTAAATCAATGGTTCTTAACCCTTATTGTGCATTGCAATTCATCTGGGGAACTTTCAAACAAATAGCATTCTTGGGTCCCCTCCCCAAAGTTTCTGATTTAATTGGTCTAGACTGGGACTTAGGCAATAGTAATTTGAAAAAGCTCCCTGATTCCTTTGTCAGTCAGAGTTTAGAACTACTGCTCAACATGTTTAATGGCTGAACAAACCAGTCCCGTCTGGGGGGTAATTCAGCGATACCTAGTACAGACGTGCATCCCCACGACTCAACAATTCCACTCCCTTTGAAGGTAACTCCCTTCAAGAAATTCTAGCACAAATGTAAGATATGTACAAGGATCACTGCAGTACTATAACAGCAAAACTGCAAGGTCAACCCAAATTTCCTTTGGATAAACCAACCTTGGATTATTCATTCAATGTGGTATTATCCTGCAGTTATAATAAATGGACTAGACACTTATGTATCAATATGCATATATCTTCAAAACAATGTTGAATTTAAAAAAAAGTTATGGGGGTGCCTGGGTGGCTTAAGTTGGTTAAGTGTCTGCCTTCAGCTCAGGTCGTGATCTCAGGGTCCTGGGGCAGAGCCCTGTGTGGGACCCCCTGCTCAGTGGGCAATCTGCTGCTTCCTCTCCCTCTGAGGAGAGGGGCAGAGGGAGAGAAAGTAGCAAACTCCCCGCTGAGCAGGGAGCCCTAAGTGGGGATGGATCCCAGGATGCCAGAATCATGACCTGAGCAGAAAGCAGACACTTAACCAACTGAGCCACCCAAGTGTTCCTACTTGAGATACTTTATATTAACATATTTAAAAGGCAAAAGAGCAGTATAACTGACCATGGGGCTATATCTTTATTATTATTTTTTGAAAAAATTATTTTAAAAACATAGAACTAAAAAGTAAACACAAGAGATCCTGAATTTGGAGGCCAGAGGCTAGAATTCTCATCTGACTTCTGCAGCTAGTTAGGGATGTGTAAATCCTTTCCTCACACTGGTTTCAGCTTCTGCATACATAACGGAAAGGTGTTGGATAAGATGATCCAAGATCTAGTCTAGTTTCAAATTTCTCTGCATCTAAAGTGGGTGGATATTATACCTGGATTTAATTTTTCTCCTTTTTTGGAAACCATCTCCAAAGTCTATACTCACTCACGGATTATTCTAGAAAGTGCTGCCCTAAGAGATATTCAGTAAACCATCATTGACTCAAAGATGTAATAAAAGTGGCAAATTCGCTCAAAATGTTCTCATGAGTTAGATTAGGAATGACAGAAAAACAAAGAGAAAATATTATTAAATCCTCAATGTCTTCCATTTGCAAATTTATAAATGTATTGGTTCTTGATTCATTTTCTCATTATTTCCTATGCCATGTCGTCAGTGATCATATACAAACCAGCTTCTCCCAATTTGTCATATGTTAATAAAAATTTCACAATCGGAGAAGTTATGGTAAATTTTACTTAAAATATATGTTTTATACTATAAAAAAAAAAAAACCCTGAATTCCTTTCATGCCCCCACCTTACGGTAACTTGAATGAACTATTATGTCTTCTGTTTATCTTATTTGCTTTCGATGAGAACCCAGCCCAACACAAACAACTAAGACCCATTTGCTCACTAATGTGCTGTTTTCTCCCCAGGATTTCAATGCTTTTAGCCAACAAGGTTTAATTATCTCCATAACCTTGCAAAAGTAAAGCACAGAGAAGCATGACGTGGGGGTGAAACCACACTTTGCGAAGAGGTTAATGCAGAGCAGAGGAAAATGAAATCCATTTCCAACAGAGGTACGAAAACTCACTGCACAAGTCCTAATTTCTCTTCACACCTCAGGCCAGGCTGCTACCCATTCTAGGCTGCCTATTTTCTGCTAGGAATGCTGCCTGTGGAATAAGTACTAGAGAGAGGAGCCTGGACAAGCCACAACCTTTGTTAGATACTTGAATGAAAGAAACATCGACAACAAACAAAAAGAACACAGGATGCTGGTTGACAGGTGCATCCTTGGATCTTTGTTCTTCCTCATCAATTAAAATGCATGAAGGAGGCTGCCTACATGACCTGCATTACAGGCTAGGTAAGGAAGATTGAATGTCGTGTTTACAGAATACTGAGTATGATACCTGGCGGAAGATGGCAGCCAGTATTTGCTAAAAGCCGACATCATCATCATCATCATCACCACCAACACTTCTTAGCACCAAAGGATTACCGGACCTCGGATTTTTCCAGGACATGGGCTTATAGAAGACCTGCTCAAAGCAACCATTTTCTTGACAAAGGAGAGTTGTCCAAGGTTGCAGAGATGACCTGATCCTCTGAAATTCAGCAATATAATTGCGACTGCAGAGAAATAAAGTCATGGAGGCTCGCTCTCACTTAGTAGGTAGATAACAAGACACTTTACAAAGGCGAAATCTACCGATCATTTTCTTAACTGATGACAAGAAGTGAAATTCATATTCTTCCTGGCCGTCCCTTCTAAGAGTTGAGCCCCCACATTGCCCTACTGATGAGTAGTCCGCAACCATAAGGGGGCCACGGGGGCAGCAGCACGATGGCCAATAGAAAGCACCACAAATCCTTACGCACAGCTAAATCAGGGAGCAAGTCATTCCTCTAAAAGCAACGGCCATCTGGGATGGCAAGAACCAGACTCTCATCTGGCTTGATTTTTCACTGTTCTGGGATTACCCCCTCCTGCTCAGGCCATCCAAGATTGCGCCATTACCGCTAATGCTTTCAAAAGTGGGACACTGATTCCCGTCGTTCACAACAGGACTGCAGGCTTGGACTACATCTAACTCCTACATGACATGTAGGGGAGAATTTAAAGGACATTTATGGCCCTGAAATCATATACTCTCCTAAATGAAAATAACAGATGGACTAGCAGATAATGATCTTTAACTAACAGGCTAAACAGTAACAGGGCTGGTTCTGGGAGCCCTTGGGTTAGCAATCAGGACTGATGTTTACCAGGGCGAATAGGAATCAAGTTTCTTAGAGGACAAGGCAGACAGGATCTAAAGACTCAGGGAAGTCAGAGGGGAGAAGGCAACTCTCCATTCATGGTAGAGGCTTGCAGTGATGACCTTTCTTTTGAATGCACTGTTTCAGATCACCCGGTCTGCAGAAAGCTGTCGTCTGGATGATGGCTTTGGTGGGAAAGTGGGGGACTGGGAGAGGAGGCATAGATCATTCCTCTGTTCAGTCTTGCCCAGGTATCAGCTAACGAACACTTGGAAGCATCCAGCTCCTCCCTTAAATGATTGCTGAGAAAGGTACCAAGACCCCATTCAATAGTAAACTCGTGATTTACAGTGAACACAGGAGGGGGAGAGCCCTGGGACATGTGGGGTGGAAACTAGGAGTCTGGAGGGGAACAGAACCCTGGCCACTTCTAGTCCATGTCCCTAGTTACTTGTGCACTGTCTAACCTCATCCAGCTAGATCGGCCTGACAACTCTAGGTACCCGAGCGGGAACCAACATGTGCAATTTCATTTCGTTGTGAAATTTTGTTCAATTTCACAGCGCCATCCAAGGAAAGGCAAGAGCAGCTGAAACATCTTACGTTTCAAGGCCCTTTTGCCAGAGACTGAGGACTGAGGTCTTCCGTCCCCTAGACCTGCAACACCATTTCATGGCATTTTCAAAAGGGGTTCACAAGAAGCTGCAGTTTTAGGGAATTTTACTCTTTGGGATTTACAGGTTTACCAGAGCATCTCCCTAAGCAATCCAGAGAAGTCGGCAGAAGCTTTGTGATTGGCTTGCTGTAGTAACAATGCTCTTTTCAGAAGAAAATTTTACATGCTCATTTTCCAGTCTAAAATACAGTTTATGTTCCTGGAGGAACGGAAGCAAAAGATAGTCACCTGAAACATTAATGAAAACATAAACATTACTGTAAATATTATCTGCTAAATGGTGGTAAGCGCCAGACACTCCCTTTCTCATCTTGCAATTAATTTATGAGTTGGCAAATCATCTTAAGTTTCAAGGAGTCCAACTGATAACTTGATTGAGATTATAGTATGCAAAAGATGCTTATTAGGGGAGTAAGAAGGAAGAGAAGAGAACAAAGACAAAGTACTTACTTGCAGTGATATTTTTTAAAGTAATCCTGAATTGCAAACTTGGCTTTTTTGTTTAAGAGCCAAGACTGATCTCAGCTACAATCCTTTGGTCCTCAGAGCATACGCCATCCTCCGTGGGACACATTTTGCAGAAATCTTCCTTTTATATTTATTTTGCCAAGTTTTCAAGCTCTACCAGGAAGTAGTGAAACACAAAGACTGTCCTTAAAAACAAAACAAAATCCTGCCAAAGTCCAGAAGGTAAAGCAGCCAAGGAAAAAGGAAGCCTCTCCAAAACTAGTATCTAATTCGGAAGGAGAACTGCTCCCCTACCTCTGTCTGAATGAGTCCCCTTGTCTTCCTGGTGGCATTTCTCATCAGCCAGCCAGTTCTGTTTTCCAGCAATGTGAGGAGGTTTGAAGAGAAATGCACTCATGCTCTGAAGTTCCTTGTAGTAAAGGAAAACATATGGAGGCTTTCCTGCTGAAGACTCCCTGCCGAGGCACAAATTCGAGGGGGTGTGGAATTTACTTGTTAAGGCTCTCCGTTCTCTAGACTCAGCAATATCTGCTCAGCGCTGAGCCCTGTTGGGCCGCTGCTGCTCTAAAGAAAGCTCTGGAACTCTGCAGGAACCCCACCGGCACAGACGACTTGTAGGGAGCTAGTCAACAGTATGTCAGTGCCCTGTTCGTCCTCGCTCGGGCCGCAGTCCCATCTGACCTCCAGGGACCAGGTAACTGTAGGGAAGGGCGTTCTGCCGGAATACAGGCTTCTCTTCCTCTTTGCTTCCTACCTGTCTCCTAATCGTCCTCTCCTGATTTCTTATCAAAGATAAGCAGTGTCCAGATACGTGCCCTGAGTGAGAACGTACCCGAAAGCCAACTTAAAATGTTACTGATGTTTTTCCTTTCTCCTTCTATTCCTTCTAAGTACATGTCTAAAAATGGCACATTTCAAAATAAGCTATGAAGACGTGGAGATAGAAAATTGCACTTAGGATGAAAACAGTCTTTGATGGAAGCCAACCACCACTACAGAGGTCTGTCTACCAACTCCGTGATTTGATGCTTTTTAATTTGGAATATAAGGAACAGAGCAGTTAATATCAAGAACTTACTTTTAAAAGCGCTATTTGGGCTACTTTCTACTTCATTACCAACAGGGAGGGAGGATACTTCTGCCCAGCAGAGGAGTTTCTCTCCTATTAATCTAGCAATCCCATTATCAAAGCATTAATCATTTGTTAACCTCAATTATCCTAATAATTCACTCTAACTCTGTATCCATCTTTTATATTGCAAACTGGTGTTAAACATCCTCTAAAAATACGTTCCACATGATCTTTCTTTCCATTCCAATGCCTTTATGCAAGCATTTATTTTGCGGAGCAAATGTTTCCATAAGCCCAACTGAGTAACAGAATAAATGATTAAAGCCAGTAAAGATGGGTATGCAGATGTGTAAGTTGTATCTGGAGCTCTGGCCTATCTGGGTGGTAGGGATAAAGCAAGCTTTGAAAGGGCTTAATAAGAAGACTTTTTAATATCATCTGGAAAGATCTATCCTATCCGGGGTCCACACACTGTGGCCCACGGGCCAAAATAAGGCTCACTGTCAGCATTTGTAAATAAAGTTTTATTGGAAGAGAGGCACACCCATGTGTTCACCCATTTTGTAGCATCTGTGACTGCTTTCATGCAGAGCTGAGTAGTTATGAAAGAGACTGTATGCTCTACAAAGCCTAAAATGTTTACTATCTTATCCTTTCCAGAGAAAGCTTGCAGAGCCCTCTTCTGTATAATTGAGGGCCACTAGCTAACTAGGGATCCTTAGGCTTTTTCTCCTAAGTCCTGTAGTCAGAGGTATCACAGGATCATATTTAAGGAAATATCAATCACTCAAATGTCCTCCCCCCACTCCCAGAGCTGATGTGACAGGAGAGCTACTTGGGGGTCTGGGGTGTGAGTGGACCCCAAGCTCCCAGGAAACAGAATGGGTCGGGCCACACTGGAATGTTGTAGGATGGCAGAGTCAGGGGCCGAATGCAGACATCATCAGGGAGGGAAGCCAGAGAAGCAGGGCCCAGAGAGAGAACGGAGCAGCACAACAAAGCCATAAATGGAGGGAAAATAATAAAGATTGGTTACATGTCAGGATACGGAGGATGAAATGACTGGAAGAATCGGTCCGAACTAAGACCTTGAGCAAAAAGGAAGGATGTGGGACACCTTCCTTCTGGTGGCCTGGTACAAAGATGACTAATATGTTCCAATTTGGACTCCTCTGCACCCTCCTCAGTCCCAAGGATCTGGAGAATTGGCTGCCCTACTTGCTGGTGCTATGGAGAAAGCCCATGGAAAGCGAGCAGAAACAAACAGACAAACACCAAAAAACCAAAATACAACAAACCTGAAAGCCATGCCTTCCCAGTGCTTAATATCTTCCTACTCTGGAGAGCTTAGGTAAAAAGCAGGGAGTCACTCTGGTGCTACTGGGGGCCACCACGGGCCACTGGAGAAAGACAGGGTCTCTGTTCTCTGAGTAAGGGATCTCGCTGGGAGAGCTCGCAGCGTGTGAACGGGAAGGGGATAACCTCAAAACAACCAGTAAACAAGTATGAGATCATCTGTCCTACTGGATAGTTTTGCCCTGGCCTTTTCACCCCAAAGCCAGCCTGCATTTTTTTCCAGAACAGCTGACCTGCATGATTTGATTGCTGCCTGTGACTTTGAACTCCCTGCTTTCATTTCCCCAAACTCCACAGCCATCCCAAAAAGTCGTTCGGGTTTTGAGTTTAATTTCTGCTGCCTAAATGATGAATGAATGACCCAACTTTGTAGGCCTGGCAAATGTAGCTATTTTTTCATCCATCATGTGTCAGTAAGTCAGCCCATCAACAAGTATTTCTTTAGCTGCTAGTATGCACCAGGCACTCGGCTGAGCCTGGGGTTAAGGACTCAAGAAGACAGGCAAGGTCTCGAGCCTCATGGAGAGAAAAGAAAAACCCCAAAGCATATGGACTGGATAATTTCAGATCATAAGTGTTTGGGGAGCAATAAGCAAAATGCTGAGATACAGAGGAACTGTGGGGGTGGGGCAGGGATTCTGTCCTAGACAAGGGGGGCAGAGAACTTTCTGAGAAGGTGACACATTAGCCAAAGCTGGAAGGGGAGAAGGAGTGAGTTGTAGAAGACTCTGAGAACTGTGAGTTCAAAGACAGAGGTAGGAAGGAACATGGCACGTCCCAGAAAGCAGAAGGGACACTGGTGTGGCACAGTGGGTAAGTGGGGGAAGGGTTAGAGACTGGAAGAGACCAGCTGGTGTGTGGTCTAGGAAGGAATAATGAGGTCTGGATTTTTTCCAAGGGCAAGCAAAACTATGGGAAGGATCTAAGCCCGGGGAATGTCTGTGCTCTGATTTATGTTTTCAAAAGCATTTCTCTAACCTTGCTGTTGAGAATGGACTGGAGACAGTTAAGAGTGAAAATCAGGGTATCAGTCGAGAAGTAGGTGTAGGCTGAGATAAAATGCTGTCATTCGCGTTCAAGGGAAGAGAAGGGTGTTGAGATGTGTTTTGGAATCTTAACAACTCTGCCCCTGGAAACAATCATCTGAAATCATCTCATTTAGTTGTTTGCATGTTAATTTTTCATTTCCACCCCCTTGAAGGAAACTCCAGATCAGGGACCTCATGTTCCTTTGCCACCACCACAGCCCCAGGGTCCAGCAGGTGCAGCACACTGAGAAGAGATGCATGTGCCTGTTACTCCGTCTGCTGTACGTCAGGTATGAGGAGCTAAGACTGAGGTGGGTTGGTCTTGAAACCACAAAATGAGAAAAGAACACACAGCTTTACAAAGTTTCCTTTGCTTCTTGCAGCCTGAACATCTGGGTGGCTACAGTCCATGACTCACTTAGTATCTTTTCTAGCTCTTTCTAAAGCGCTTCCTTCAACAGGAAAGCCTGGGCTGCTGAAAAGGACATTTCTCAGTGGCCCTTGCAGCCAGGGTTCTGCTAGTTTTGCCCACTCTCACAGACTTGAACTTGGTCCTGTTAGTGCGTTAGAGCGACGGCACAGGGGGCAGCCCATCTACGGGTTCGGTAAGCCGGAAGCAGGGCTCTGCAGACCCCAGCTGGGGCCAGTCTCATGGGCTGTGACCGGAGCAGTCACACAGGGCCCCATGCCTACTAAGGCTCTGAACTGGGTCTGCTGCTCTGAGGTCACTGCCTTGATTCTTACTGATTTTGAACAAGGGGCCTGCATTTTCATTTTGTCCTGGGTCACACCGATGACCTAGCCAGTCCTGCCAACAGTTCTGGGCTCAGGCTCCTCCCTCCCTGGGGTGACGTGCTCCCAGAGTCAGTAGGTGTGGCAACAGCTTCCAGTTCCCTGGATGTCGCCCCAGGTGGCGTGGTCGGTTCGGGTGTCAACATCTAGGACCGTGGCTCCCTTGTCACCATGGGGGGAGGGGAGTAGTCCCTGGCAGTCCAGGCCCATGCATGGGGGTAGCTCAGGAGGCATTTCTGGAGTCCCAGCTTAACCCCGATCCTCCAGATTAGAATGGTGCTGTGGGCAAAATTCCCTTTCCATTTCAAACAGTGGAAGCCATTATCTTGGACACTACTCATACCTAATTAAGGATACTCTGGGAGGAACGAGCTGGCTTCTTGAAGAGCTTTTTCCTGTCTTGTCATCATACTCTGTAGTGTTGAGATGGCAGAATCTGAGATTCTGTGTTCTGGACACACTGTTCATGAGGCGGCAAGCCTCACCTGCTGTTGAGCGGCTGGTAGAGACTTGGGCACAATAGTAACCCCCTTAAATTGTGAAGATGCCCCCTTTTTGTCACAGATGTACCGTTAGGCCTAGGAGCATCAGCCTGTCGACAAGCTCACCTGGATGTCCATGGGACAGGAGGAACGTCAGCAAGCTGTCTCACCAGGTGTATTGGTTACCTGTGGGGCTGCCAGAGCAAGTTACCACAAACACAGGAGCTTAAAACAATAGGAATTTATTCTCTCATGGTTCTGGGGGCCAGAAGTTCCAGATCAAAGTGTGGCAGGGGTGGTTTCTTCTGATGGCACTGAGTGTCCGTTCTGTGATTTGCTCTTGGCTTCTGTCGGTTGCCAGCAAATCTGGGATTTCTTGGCATTCCGTACTCCAGTCTCTGCCCCCTTGGTCTTCTGGTGTTTTCCTTCGTGTGTTTCCGTGTTTTCTCCTTTTCTTACAGGGACACTAGTCCTTGGATTCAGGACCAATCCTAATCCACTGTGATCTCCTTTTAACCTAATTACACCTGTAAAGACCTTACTTCCATCCAAACAAGATCACATTCTGTGGATGTAATTTTGGTGGGGGGGATGCTATTCAACCCATAATACCCTTCAAGCCAATTGAACGAGTAAGGCCTTCTGGTCCACAGAGAAGTCAAATATCTTGATCTTCTGGCCTCTGTTCTGGACAGTTGAACTAACAGGCAATGGGCATGTGAGTTTAGAAGGACGTGGCAGTAACCATGCTGTTGTGGAAGAAAATGAAAGACATTTACCTTGTTTTACCTTCAGAGCCCTACCCTTCACGGTACCTCTGTATCTGCAGTGACATCTTACTTCTTTCTGATGCATTTGTTGTCAGAACATCTTAAAGCTACAGAAAAATGTCCACAATTTACCCAAAATAAACCATCAAAAATACTAGCTGCCTCATCTGAATTTTTTTTTCCCTCCATGAACGCACCTCTCCGATTTTGTTCTGCCTAGGGAAATTTCCACCATACCGTTAGCAAAGGACAAGTGTTTGTGCAGAGGAGAAAAAGGTCGGGCAAAGTCATTGAAACTAATGTTGCTTCACTCATGTACAGTGACGACTTTTTACATTTCACAAATCAAAAAACAATTTAAGCTATTTTAGATACTTTTTTTCCTAGTTCAATGGCATCTAATTCCTTAAGCCAAAGAAGCAAGTATTTCCCCCCAAAAATGAATACCTAAAATGACACTACAAAATATAGCCTAAGGATGGAGATATCTTTTTTTTATGAGCAGAGAAAAGAAAATTGCATTACCGAACTAGACAAAAAGGCATTCCCTCAGAACTGTTTTATCGTTTTTCACTGTACGTATCTTGCCAGGAGAGAATTACATTTATCAAGCAGCACTGAAAGCTATTTATTCCCTTCTTATTCCATTAATTAAACTATAATACAATCACTTGGGTTACCCATAACCAATCTTTGGAAGATTAATATAGGATGCTATTCTTTTGCTCATATTTGTCTTCGGCAGGGTAATGAGACAGCAATAAAGTTTATGTTCCCATAACGTGTACGAATGGTATTTTGCACCGAATAGCTAACATCAAAAATAACTACTGGTATAAACAAACCACATAACACAATCATTCTTGGCACACATTAATGTGTCATTGCAAATATTAATACAATAGCCCTTGTTGCTACGAAAAAAAATCCGAGTATTTAAATAATAATGCGTAAAGAAAAAAATCAACGAAATATGTCGCATCTGAAAAAATAATCTGAAATAGATTTTGGTGGTTAGCTCTCAAATTACCTCATTTTTCATAAACACTCCGAGGAAACTAAAACTTGCATTGTTCTAAGCTGAGTATTTGTCCCCATATAATTTAAAATTCAAATTTACAATGCAGAAACATTGCTGGTATAACAGGCACTTAAAACCTGTGCCATTTTGCCATTTGGCCACATTTACATTTATCAATGAATTACTTATCACAACACTTGTCAACAAAGTTTCCTATTCCATTTGCTTTAGGTGGAAAAATTAAGACCAAAAAAACATTTTGAAATTTGTGTTTTAGGTCCACAGAAGAACCAGCCCCACAGAAAGACAGAAAAAGAGCTATTGGTGAGAACTTTGCATAAATATGCCTCAACCTATGTATCTATCTTCTCTAGCCACATAATCACATCCTTTTATTTCACCAGTAAAGGGATGCCAAAGACCTTAATTTTGTGTGTTTTTATTGTCTAATCATAGCGATCATTAATAGTGAACACAAGTTCCTCTGGAAAATAAATCTTCACGTTTTTAATTCCTGTTTAATTTCTGTGCTTCCCGAGGGCACAGAATAAAATCACAGACTGTCCTACTTAACTACTTACATAGTTCTCTTACATGGATACAGAAGGGCTTCAAACATCCGGCCTGATACTTCACTCTTCTTACGGTTAATAAAAACATACAATGAGTCCATCTTCATAGGAAGACACAGATGGATTGATCTGCCAACACTGACAAGGCAAATTGTGTGCCATAATTCTCTTATATGAGCTCTAGTAAGTAAGACAGTCCCTAAGCCCAGCTCTCATGGAAGTTAGACCAGAGCCATTCTGTACTGGATGGGTATGTAAAAAGTTTTTGAATGGGGGGCACCTGGGTGGCTCAACAGGTTAAGTGTCTAATTCTTGATTTCAGCTCAGGTCATGATATCGGGGTCATGGGATCGAGCCCCATGTCAGGCTCTGCACTCCGTGTGGAGTCTGCCTGTCCCTCTCACTCGACTCCTCCCCCTGTTCCCTTTCTCTCTCTCGAATAAATAAAATATTATGAAATCATAAAATAAATAAATAAAATAATAAAATATTTATTTATTTGGGAGAGCGACCAAGCGAGCCCACAAGCATGGGGGAGGGGCCGAGGGAGAGGGAGAGGCAGATTCCCCGCTGAGCCCTGACTCCACGTGGGGCTTTCATGACCTGAGCCCAAGGCAGATGCTTAGCCTACTGAGCCCTACAAATGAAATCTTTAAAATTATTTTTTGGATGAAAAAAATCTGAATGAATTAGCAACAATCAAATGGAATTTTTATTTGAATTATCACCAATTCCAAATTGTTCTGAAACTGAACCGTCTGTTGCTGTCCTTGCTCCCTTTGACAGGTGCCCAGCTTCCTTTAGCTATTATACGCCCCCCACCCCAAATTTTTCTTTTTATTCCTGGATCTTTTTGTATTTATTCCTGGAACACTCCTCTCCTTTCTTTCACGCTTAAGCTTTTTTTGTCTCCTTTTCCACATTCTTCATTTCCCCCTCACTGTCCATCTGGATCTCTGCTGCTTTCAGATTCTGGTTAGGGGACGCTCACTCCCTCTGCCAGTCACCATTTATTCCTTCCTGCTGGATTTCTCCAGTGCAACTCACCCAGAGAATTGGTGACGGAAAGCGGGAGGCATTTAGCTGTGGGTCCGTGTAAATACTGCTCAGTAATATACCCAGCAACCTTAAGCATCTTTTTCAAAAAGGAAGAAAAAAAAAAAAAAGATCACAATTCAACTAAAACTAAACTCAACTACTTACATAAAACAAGGTAGTAGTCACAATGAAAAAAATTAAAATGCAACTGGGAAGATAAACAAAAGAGTTGTTAAGTTTCTTTCTATTTGTGACACTGACTAAGCACCCATAGTAGCATTTTGTGTGTTTCCTTTTTTGTTTCTCCTGGTGTTGAGCCACCTCTGATCATGAATGAGAAAAGTTTCAAAGTGAAATTCAAGCTACAGCCAGTTTGGAGAGCACTTGACTTTCTCGCAAGTCTCCCGCATCATTCCTCATTAGGTGTTGCTCAGATTTTCATCAACTTTTTAATCTAGGGAACATATTTAGATTGTGGCAAGTCTGAATTGACTTATCGAGTAAAATTCAGTGACATGGCAATAATGGCTTCTCGAAAGTTCAGATATATTACACCCACTGCATTCTCCTTGTCCATTAATTTTATCATTCCATAAAAAAGCAATTGAATTAGTAAAACATGATTTCTGCTCCTCGTTTTTCTAACCTTTAGTTGGCTTAAAGGTTACTCTTCTCTTAATATTTGTTCAACTATTTCACCATGGATTTAAGCTACACTTTCTGGGCAGTAAATTCTTAAGATGCATTTTGCTAATATCTTTTAAAACTAAAAATACCACATCTTTTTCTTTTCCCTCCAGTTCTTATTTACTACCCAAACGCTATGTCTTTCTAATCTTGAGAGCCCTTCAGTCATTGAGTTGCAGTTAATAACATGACTGTCAGATGTCCTTATCTGTTTTTGCCACCTAAATATTTTTGGCCATAGGGTAATCCTAGCATTTCCAGCCCTGCCTCAATCAAGGTTACTATTTTTCTGAACATGTGTGATTTCATATATATATAACCAACACCCCCTCACCCCCCGCTGGCTCCCCAGTTACAAAGTTGCTCACACCCAGTAGATGAGTTAAAATACTCTGCCTGCCTTAAGATGAGAGGTCAAATCTGACACCTGCAGGCTTCCTGGCTGTTAATCTCTTCTTCTCTCTCTTCTTCCTGCTTCCCTGGGTAATTGAGGTATGCCGAGACTCTGGACCTGCTCCTAGATGAGCCCCAGACTCGTCTTTGCTTGGACAAATCCATTCCACCACCTCCTATATCGTGGAATATGTGACCAGACCATTAATTTTTTATCTTTTTTCTTTGTTACTTTTTAGCTCCACGACTAGCAGAAAGCAACTTACATACTGTTTTCCCAGCCAGCACCTTGCCCGTACTGTCCTCCCCCTTTGAAACACTAAGCAATACTCTTCCTTCCTTGTATGAGTTGGAAGGGGAAAAAAGCTGGGATGTTGTTCACTACTGCTGGGAGCTCTGATGTGGCAAGATGTTCGCTTGCAAAAATATACTGTTCAAGGACAGATGAAAGAGCTGGGTGGACCCTTCGAGAGGATTTGATGTTCTTCTCTACATCAAGGCAGAAAAAATGAAAACTGGTCACAGGAGGTTGGGATGGATTCTGCTGTCATCTGTCATTGAGTACCTGATAACAGAACGGCAAGACAAGCTGGGATACTCAATGACAATCTATTTCCTTGTTTCTCATTAAGTTAAAGGTTACTACAGTCCTCACCCCCATAGCTGGAGCATAAACACACAAGACTTTTGTTTCGGCAAATAAAAGGTGTCAGCTCATAGGCAATTTGGGGCTTGAATGGGAGAGCCACACAATCAGGGACACGGTCGTACTTTGTCTTTATAATTTAGTATCTTGAGAGAGGGCTTTTGGACTCCCAATTGTCTCATGGTCCAAAAAGGCTACTGGAGCTCCAACCATTAGATCTGAATTCTAGGCAGGAGGAAGGAGAGAGGGAAGAAGATATTCTTGGCTCCCTCCACTCCCACCTCCAGCTTTAAAGATGCTTTCCTGAAGTTCTGCGATAAACCATACATATCTCCTTGGTTGGGCTGTAGTTGGAAAGCCATAACTTTTTAGAAAGGCTTAAAAAAAAAGGCATCTCTTCTGCAGATGCCATGACATCAGCCACGAGCCTGAGTTCTGTTACCAAGGAGGCAAAACGCAATGATAGATCGATCACTAACACCTCGGACACCCTCATGTACTGAAGTGGTTACAAAGAGCAGGTTATATCAACTGCCATCCCCTGATGGGTGACGAGGATGTTGTTAAAACTGTGGCGCCATGTTCTCTGGGCCAAGAGTTGGTCTCCAGTTTCCTAGTGAACCCTACTATGCTTCCTCCAGGCCTCAGTCCTGCACCACTTTCCTGGGAAGGTCTTCTCTGCCCGGATAGAGGTCGTCCTTCTGCACTGCAAAGCTCGTGCACCTCCCCCCCACCATCCCCGGGCTCTGCCCAGGGCAAGCTTTCCAGATGCGCATGTGCCTCGTGGCCTGAAGACCCCCACGCCTTCCACCCTAGGCTGAAAGCCCCTCGATGACAGGGATTTAGCCTTCTCTTTGTTTCTTCACCACCATATCCTAGAAGAGTACTGGCAACGTAGCAGGTATTCCAGAAAGACTTGCTGAAGACCAAAATCAGACCCTCCCACACAGAAGCAATGTAGCTGGGCTGAGGGGGCGACAGGCAGACCTGTGTCTGCTGCAACCAGACTTCAGTGGGGCTGGAATGGAAAGAGTCTGGGTTCTCGATGAGAGCAGACACTACTGGTTTCTCGGGCAGAAGGAAACTAGAAGCCTATCTCCATCTGTCCTAGCTCGCCGTTCTCAAGGGCTCTGTCCTCATCTATGGGATAAGCTGAAGGAAGGGTTCATTAAAAAGCTGCCCTCTTTGGTGTGAATGTCTCTGAGCACAAATCCTTACTCCATCTGCCCTTCCCTCTCCTGAACCCACTCCATCTGGCTGACCCTTACACCATTTTTTATTTTAGTTGTCCACTAGTGTTCTCTGGGATATGATGCTTTGTACCACCCTGGTGTTTCCTGAGCCTGTTTTTCTGGAACTCTCTCTTGGGTTTCCTCTTGCTTCTCTTTTTATTTTTTATTTGTATTTGTATTTTTTTTTCTTCTGTGAGCCCCTAGAATTTCAATCGGGACCCAAACCCAGGACTTCGTAGATGTATCCTAGTTAGCTGGCCATGTGTATTTGTTTTTACACAACTATAAAATAAAATGAGTGTAATTGTCATCCTATGGTTGCAGGAGGTGAGTCATTGCCAACACTTCCTTTGGTGTCTTCATAAAATTCCAAGTAGAAAACTATTCCAGGGGCGCCTGGGTGGCTCAGCGGGTTAAGCCACTGCCTTCGGCTCAGGTCATGATCTCAGGGTCCTGGGATCGAGCCCCGCATTGGGCTCTCTGCTCGGCAGGGAGCCTGCTTCCTCCTCTCTCTCTGCCTACTTGTGATCTCTCTCTGTCAAATAAATAAATAAAATCTTAAAAAAGAAAAGAAAAGAAAAGAAAACTATCCCAAAATTGAAACAGATAGGAATGTGTCCTAGGGAAGCCCCTGTGATTATTCCAGGCAGCACTCTGATGTTTAAAAAATAATCAAGCTTAAAAACACAAGACTTTTGTTTTGGCGAATAAAAAGTGTCAGCTCATAAGTAATTCGGGGCTTGAATGGGTATGGATCTGTCTGGGTATGGATCCATTCTTCATAGACTTTACTTTGAGAGTAGTGAGGTTCACAGCAAAACTGAACATCAAGTACAGAGGTCCCATACACCTCCTGCCACCATATGCTTGGCTTCTTTCACTGTCAACAGTGACATCAGAATGGGGCACTTGTTACAACTGATGAAGCATCACAGACACAACATTATCACTCCAAGTCCACAGTTTACATTTAGGATTACTCTCAGTGTTGTACATTCTATGCATTTGGACAGACGTATGATCACCCACTGCTATCGTATCATACAGAATAGAGTCGATGCCCTAAAAATTCTCTGTGCTCGGCCTCTTCATCCCTCCCTTCTTCAGCTCCTAGCAACCACTGATGTTTTCACTGTCTCCACAGTTTTGCCTTTTCTAAAATGTCATATAATTGTTACCATATACTAGGCAGCCTTTTTATATTGATTTCTTACACTTGGTAAAATTTAAGTTTCCTCCATGTCTTTTCACCACTTGAGAGTGCCTTTCTTTTCACTGCTGCATAATATTCCACTGCATGGATATACCACTGTTTAACCACTTACCTACTGAAGGACATCTTGGTTGTTTCCAAGTTTCGATTATGAACCAACACCTTATAAGCATCTGGTTTTTGTGTAGATAAAATCTTTCAGCTCATTGGGGAAAACACTGAGCAGTTTGGTTGTGAGATTGTATGGTAAGAATATATTTAGTTTTGCAGGAGGTTGTCAAACTATCTTCCAAACTATCTTCCAAAACTATCTACCATTTTGCATTTCCACCAGCAGTGAATGAGAGTTCCTGTGGCTCCACACCTTCCCCAGCATCTGACGTTGTCAGTATTTTGGATTTTAACTAGCCTGACAGGTTTAGGCAGGCATCTCATTGTTTTATTTTGCAGTTCCCTAACAACATATGATGTTGAGCATCTTTTCATGCACTTTTTACCATTTGTGTATCTTCTTTGATGAGATATCTGCTCAGATATTTTGTCTGTTTTTAAACTGGGTTGTTTATTTTCTTATTATTGAGTTTAAGAATTCTTTGTATATTTTGGATAATGGTTCTCTATCAGATGTGTCTTTTGCAAATATTTTCTCTCAGTCTGTGGTTTGTCTTTTCATTCTCTTGACAGTGTCTTTCAAAGAGCAGTAGTTTTTAATTTTAATAAAGCCCAACTTATCAATTATTTCTTGCATGGATCACACCTTTGGTGTTGTAGGTACAAAGCCATTGCCAAACATAAGGTCATATGGATTTTCTCCTATGTTACAGTCTATGAGATTTATAGTTTTGTAGCTTAAATTTAGTTCTATGATCCATTTTGAGTTAATTTTTGTGAAGGATGTAAGGTTGTGTCTGGATTTATTTTTTTGCATGTGGATGTCCAGTTGTCCTAACAACATTTGTTTTTTTTTTTTTCATTGTATTACCTCTGTTCCTTTGTCAAAGATCCATTGCTTTGTGTATATGGGTTTATTTACAGGCTCTCTATTCTGTTCCACTGATCTGTTTGTCTCTTCTTTTGCCAGTACCACACTGTCTTGGTTACTGTAGCTTTCTAGTAAGTCCTAAGGGCAGGCTGTAGCCAATGTTCTTCAGTAATGTGTTGGCTCGTCTGGGTCTTTTGTCTCTCCATATAAGTTTTATCAGTCTGCGAATATCCATAAAGTAACTTGCTGGGACTTTGGTTTGGATTGTACTGAAGCTATAGCTCAATTGAGAAGAACTGACATCTTGAAGGGATTGAATTTCCCTGTCTGTAAATACGGGGTATCTCTTTATTTATTTATCCTTTTTGATTTCTTTCATCAGAGTTTGTTATTTTCTTCATATAGACCTTGTATATATTTTGTTAGGTTTATACCTAAGAATTTCACTTTTGGAGTGCTAATGGTAAGTGGCATTGTGATGTTTTTTTTAAATTTCAAATTCCAACTGTTTGTTGGTGGTATAGAGGAAAACAATAGACTTTGCATTTTTGATGTAATTGCTTATTAATTCTAAGACTTTTGTTAGTTCTTTTGGTTTTTCTGTATAGATGATCATGTCATCTGAAAACAAAGAGTTTTATTTCTTCCTTCCCAAGCTGTATACCTTTGGAAAGTTTTTTAAAATGAGGATATAATTAATTCATATATCATAAAATTGACCCTCTTCAACTGTACAATTCATTAGGTTTTAGTATATTCACAAAGCGGGCAACCACCAGCACTATTTAATTCCAGACCATTTTCATCACCCAGAAAAGAAATCCTATGCTCACTAATTGAGTATGCTCATTCCCTGCTGCCTGAATGAATCACATTTTACAGAAGGACTCCAACATCTAAGATAAATAAACTATTGTGACTGGGGTGCCTGGGTGGCTCAGTGGGTTAAAGCCTCTGCCTTTGGCTCAGGTCATGATTCCAGGGTCCTGGGATCGAGCCCCACGTTGGGCTCTCTGCTCAGCAGGGAGCCTGTTGCCCCAACATGCACAGAAAGGGGAGCCAAATACTTACAACTCATTTTATTTATGTATGAATGTATGTAAAGATTTTATTTATTTGAAAGAGAGAGAGAGAGCACGAGCAGGGGTGAAGGGAAGAGGGAGAGGAAGAAGCAGACTCCCTGCTGAGCAGGGAGCCCCATGCGGGGCTCGATACCAAATCCCCAAGACCATGACTTGAACCCAAGACAGACTCTCCATTGACTGAGCTGCCCAAGGACCTGGCTTAAAACTAATTTTAACAAAACTTTTGTACAGTATTTATATTTGTCAGAGAATTTCATGAGTAAGTCACAAATACATTCTACAATCACCATTAGGGAAAAGCAGCAGGGACTTGAGCCAGGACAGTGTACCCACGGCCAGGCGGCTCCTCCCCTGGCATCCTGTCCGCTCGGTTTCTGCAGCAACGGATGCTAATAACACACAGGGGCTGCTTGGGCTGTTTTGACTGTTTTGGCCAAGCCGTGACCATAGTTTGACCTTGGCTTTTACTGTGATTTGTTTGGACAGACTGCATTTTGTTTGTTTGTTTTAGTTTTTTTGAATAATAGTTATTATGTGGATTTTTTTTTTAAAAAGAAAAACCATTAAACCTTCAAGAATGTTTGTCAGAAGGGCTAAAATATCCAACCAAATGGCCAGGAAGTTCCTGATACTAAACATTCACCAGGTCCCTTGGACATGTTTTTTGCACGTGTTTTCTTGGAGCAGCTAATAACAGGGCTACCTAGCCGAAATGTTCTTTTCCTGGGCCATTTGATGAAGAGAATGTCAGAGAAACAGTTGGCTTAAAACTGACACTAAAAGGGAGAAAATGAAAAAGCAAAATATCAGGGATAATTGACATCTGAATACTATAAATTGCACTTAGCTAGAAATATATCCTTTGTTTCAGAACTAATATATTTTTTAAAAGATTTTTACTTATTTATCTGAGCAAGAAAGAAAGAGAGCAGAATGAGGGGGAGGGGTAGAGGGAGAAGCAGACTCCCCACTGAGCAGGGAGTCCAATACGGACCTCAATCCCAGGACCCTGGGATCATGACCTGAGCCAAATGCAGGTGCTTAATCCACTGAGCCACCCAGGTGCCCAAGAGTTAATATATTTAAAGAATAGTTTGGGAAGAGAAGAATTAATGGTATTTCTTCCCTTTAAGGCAACTTTCTTAACTGGGCCAGGACACAAACTAAGTGACAGACTTGCTAAGAGCAATATTCGCTTCATAGATTAAGTGCTAGCCTTATGTAAGATACTGAGTTGAAAGCCATCCTATTCATAGTAGAAGTTGAGGATCTGTCTAGAGAAGGACTACACTATAGTTTGGCAACCTCAGGTTATGTTTATTTTGTTGCTGATTTTTTTTTTTATCATTTTCGGGCCGAAAGCATGGCATATATTGGGGGGGAGTGAATTTTGTCCAAATTAGGAGTGCATTGTGGCTGCCTCCCCAGCTTAGCACTGGTAGTTACGGAGAGTTCTCTCTGGGTTCCATCCGAACATTCACCCAGAAGGCCGCCACGTGCAGAGAAACCTTCTGTTTCTCGTCCCTGAGACAGACGTGCACCTGCCGCCCTCAGAAGTTATTGGCCAACTAGAGTAACAACTTTGGGCTTGTTACCCATGTGACTACCACAACAGCAGCCTCATACCCCTGAATCCTGGTGGGGTTGTTGAAGACACCCTAATAGGTTTGAAGACCCCTGAAATAAGACACAGACACCTGGCAGGTTGGTTGCTGGCGCAAGGCAGGCAAGGAGAGGACCTCGAAGGGCCATCCCCATGGCTCCCGTCCGTAAGAGCGCCGGCTGCTGCTGCGACCCCCACTCCCCTGAGACCCGTATTTCAGACCATCTTCTTTCTTTTATGCTCTGGAGTCTAAAACCCCTCTTACGTTTCTGATCAGTTAAGTTAGGCGAAAACAGTTCCATCTCCTCCACGCGTGGGTGAGATCTCAGCCCCTCAGCAGGACCCATCTCTGGAAACTCTCCTGCAGTCCTAGACTCCCATGCGCCTTACTGACAGCTGCTCAGAAACGCATTTTACCAGGTCTGTGAGCTACACACTCACGCGTCACTGCATTATTGTCTGGGACTAACCGTCCTTCATTCTGGGTCATCTCTGCCAAGGATGGGTGGCAGCTCGAGGGGAGTGCAAGCAGAAGACATATGATGGCCCTAGGATAGGACAATTCGCAGCTTATGGGTCCCAGGCAGACCCCCCAGTGGCGCTATGGCCATGACTGTGTGTGAAATGTGGTCTGGCTTCACACAGCTCCCTGCCCCCCTCCCCAGGACCAGGAGACCACCTGCAGAGAAAGACGATCTACATAAATAACAATTTCACTTCAGCTTCCCTTGCAGATGGTCCTGATTTGGAAAAAAGGTATGCAGACAGTCTTTGAAATACGACTTCTGTATTGTCGGCCACTTAGAATTCTTCTGCGTTAAGTCTCACGGTCCCCATGACAAGATACTGACTTGACATCATGAGCTTCCTTTGCAACCCAGCTCACTTTTCTTAATTTATTTTTATTTCGCAAATCAGCAGGCCCTAATTTCTGAATTGACTTTTTTTCCCTTCTCATTTCCAAATATAACTGGTCATGAAATCCTATATATACTTGTCCCCTCCATTCCTACTGTCACCATTCTAATCCTGATGCTTACGGCTCTATGCCTGGCCTATCCCATGATAATCTCCACGTTTTAGGTGTCCCCAACCCGCCCTTCACATGACTGCCAAACCAATACCATTTAACACGCTTTCTCCTGGACTTTGCATGCACTGATGCCTTCAATCACTCCCCATTACCCATATACAATGCATTGTGCTGTGTTTTACTAAACTTACTAACTCGGTTGTCACTTCCTTCCAAAAGATATTGACTCAGTACGTACCTGCAATGTATTCCACATCACCCTTAGCCCTGGAAGACAGCAATGAACTAGCCAGGTCCATTTCCAGCTTTCTGTTTTAGAGAAGGGGGTTGGATATTGAAGATGAATTCTCAGAAAGAAAAACTATGAAAACATGCAGTGAGAGAAGTAAAGCTATTTCTAGGATCCTGGGAGGCTTCCCCAGGAATGACACTGAAGCTGAATGCCAGGTAAATATTGGTGATTATTGGGCAGGGGAAGGGGACAGCATATGCAAAGGGCCTGAAGTAGAAAAGAGCCTGATGCATCCATGGGAAGAAAGAAGGCTGGCGGAGCGGGATGCAGAGAGCGGGGAAGCACAGTAGGGAATAAAGACCGAAGGTCACCCAGGGCCTTCGTAGGATGCGCTGAGGAATTTGGGCTTCATTATAAAAGCAATGGGAAACCACAGGCAGGTCTGAAGCAGAGGAATGCAACTTACCGTGTTTTAGAAAGATCACCCCAGCTGCACGGCGCAGACGTTTGGAAGAAGATGCTGCCGGTGGCCAAACAGAAGTGTTGCGGGATAGATAGTAGATTGGTGGTGGCTTGGACCAATGTGGTGCCGTGGAAGTGAGTGGAAAAGGAGCAGACGATTCAAGAGAGCGTGAGATGTGGTCAGCGGCAGGGAGGGGCAGGGAGAGGAGAGACAGAGTCAGGTTAAGGAAGATGGCCAAGTTCTTGGTCTTTATTGAGCTGAGGGCCCTGGATGCTAAGCTGAGTTTGGGATAGTTCAGTCCACAGTGGATTCCCCCAACAGGTGGGAGCATATGGCAATGTGGAGCTCAGAAGAGGGGTCCCTGTGGGGAAACATATTGGAGATTCATTGGAATAGTTGATAATTGTGACCATGGTGGGGGGATGAGGTTGACAGGGAGAACTTGGGAGGTGGAATGGTGAGTAGAGAAGGAAGACCTTGCCAGGGAGTGTGAGAAGGGGAAGCTAATTAAGTCGGAGAAAAGTGGAGGAGGTGTTATCTGGAGAGCTAAGGGAAGAGAGTGTGCCAAAGGCCCGGGCTGTTAAATGCCGTTGAAGGCAGCACGAAGCCCCGTGGAGCTCCGGAAATCATGTGTACATTTCACGTCTCCATGTGTTAGTCCGGATTCCCTTGGGGGAATCCCCTCCATCCCAGCTGCTATTCGAAGAAATTTATAAATAGCAAGATACACCTGTGCTGTAGAGTTCTCTGGGTTTTGGCAAATGCACAGAGTTATGTGCCCAGCACCACAGTCATGATACAGACCAGTTCTATCTCCCCCGTCCCCCCAGGTTGCCTCATGCTGTCCCATTAACTCAATCTTTCTCCCCAACTCCTAGGAAACCACTGATCTGTCTCCATTCTGAGAGGTTTGTCTTTTTCAAAATGCCATACATGGAATCACACATTATGCAGCCTTTGGGGCCCGGCAAACTCTATGTAGAGATCATTCATGTTATTATCGATTCCTACGTGACTCGCTCGTTCCTGTTCCCTGCTAAGTGGTACTGCATTGTGCAGCTCTAACCACAACCTGTTTATCCGTTCAGCGGTGGAAGGACATGTTGGTTCCTTTCAGTGTTTGCTGACCATGAATGGAGCCGTCATACACATTGGCAAGCAAGTGCTGTCTGAACAAAAGTTTTCATTTCTCTTGGGAGTGCAATTTCGGGGTTGCACAGGAAGGCTATGTTCAACTTTCTAATCACCAATGTCTTAATGATTTTGTGATTTTGGTGAGGTGGTAGGATCAAAACAGGATTGGAGATGGTTAAAAGTGAGAGGGGGGTGGGGTGCCTGGGTGGCTCAGTTGGTTAAGCATCTGACTCTCGCTCTCGGCTCAGGCTGCGATCTCAGGGTGCTGGGATCGAGCCCTGAGCGCGGCTCCCTACTCAGCGGGGAGTCTGCTCCTCTCTCTCTCTCCCTCTGACACTCCTCCCTGCTCATGTTCTCACTCTCTTTGTCTCAAATAAATAGATAAATCTTAAAAAAAAAAAAAAGTAAGAGGGAGGCAAGGAGGTACAGAAATTACGTGAAAGCAGGGCTTTGGAGGAATCTGGCTGACATGCAGAGTGAACAGGGCTGCAGCTGGAGGTGGCCCCCAGGTTAAGGGAGGAAGGGTTTGGCAAAGATTTAAAAAAAAAAAAAAAAAGACTGGCTCATGGTTAATGAGGGCAGGAAGGAGAAAGCAGATGGGGAGAGGATGAAGATAAAGATAATAGTGGGAGGAGGGGTAAGCAGGCTTCTGTGAGGACAGGAGACACTGGCTTTGGATGACAAGGAAGTAGCCCCTTCATTTTACTGAGAGAACAGGAAAGCAGGGAGCCTCTCGAAGCCCTAGTCTGATCTTAACGTGACCTCATAGAGGACAGTGGGAGACAAGTTCAGACCATTCAAACCACCTGCTGCATAAGCCCTTGACCCCACCAGACAGTGTCCTGTGATGACACCAGGCCAGTGTTGGTCTCTAAGAGCCGGTCAGTGTGGGGAGGAGGCAGTCCTCACCTCTGTCCGGCCAGCCGGGATGGGGCAGGCGCTCAGGACAAGAAGCCACGCTCCCAGTTCAGCGGACTGTTAGTATTTACTTACACACGTATTTTTGCTTTATTTCCTACCAAAACACACTTATTTGCAAAGTATGATCTCTGTGTCCCAAATAACCCCCAGTTCAGCAGACACCCCAAGGTCACAACACCTGCACCAAGTCTGGTGCATGGGATGCACGCTCATGAGAATTCCCCTCACTCTGTGCAATCTGGCACATTCGCCAGCCTTCTAGATAACATCCACGCGTTTCGTTTCTATGGCCCCTGACACTAACCCCTGGTAATTAGAAGTTGTGACTTCCCACTCATTCCTGAGTGGAGCAGGACAGATTTTTTTTTCTACTCTTAGAAAAAGAAAGTCGTGGTAACAATCATGACATGATAAGAAAACAGCATTTGTGTTCGTTTATTTAAATGATTACAATGCAAGAGTGCGGAGCATGTTGTTGAAGAAATCATGGTTTTAAGACCTCCAGGGAATATCTGAAATGACTTCAGCCAGTCGTTCAGATTCTAGAAAGCCTCATTCTGATAGGCAGTGGAGCAATTTGTGAGCCAAGACTGATAATCACACAGTCAGTTGTCAGATATCAGATTTAATACCTTAAAAACTCACGGGAACAAATAAATGTTTTGTGGAACAGTTGCATACAAAAGGACTTGCTGTGGGGATCTCATCTCAGTGTACCCGAAAACAGCCAGGTGTTTAAAGGCAGGAAACGTAATTTCTTGGTTTTGGAAAAAGGCTTGGAGACAGTCGTAAGTCTAATATAATCAGGGAAATACTCGGCAGGTGGCATGTCGGACTGTGAATCCAGACATAATCTACACAGGTGACTAATGTTTTAATGACTTCTGGTTATTGTTTTGATTTTTTTTCCAGCCACAATGTTATACATCACAGAACTGCCATTCTATAAATAAATTTGCTTGTACTTTTGAGAAATTCCTTCTAGGCTACTTAGCATCTTTAAAGCAGGGCTAAGAATGTTAGGAAGAGCCTCTGCGATTATAAAGTTGTTGCCTGATTTTGAATCACTCACAGACTTCTCGACAGCCACTCCACACTGGGGCTGGGGACCCAGTGTGGATTAGAGATGTTCCTCCCGTGGAAGCACTTACCGTCCGTCCCCACAGATGCTCTCCGGAAGAGATCGGAAAGGAGAGACTAGAATCCAGTGTGATTTGTGACATGGGGGGGCAGAGGAAAAGGAAGATTAGCTCTGTTTGGAAAATCTAGAGAAGACCTGTTTAAGAAAGCATTCTCAGGGGTGCCTGGGTGGCTCAGTGGGTTAAGGCCTCTGCCTTCGGCTCGGGTCATGATCCCAGGGTCCTGGGATCCAGCCCCACATCGGGCTCTCTGCTCAGTGGGGAGCCTGCTTCCTCCTCTCTGCCTGCTTGTTATCTCTCTCTGTCAAATACATTAAAAAAAAAAAAAAAAAAAAGCATTCTCAGTCTACTGGATCTCAGTGAAGGAATAGGGGTCTTCCTGATAGAAGAGACAGAGAACAAGGCAAAGACAGAGCGGCCAAGACGGTGCTCAGACACACAGAAGCCAAGATCACAGGCTGGAAAATGACTCCTCAAGCTTGGCATCCCAGACTTCCCAAAGCCAGAAGCCCCCTCTCCAGGGGAAAACCCATTCTCCACCTAACCCTTGCAGTTTATCTGGTGCCACACAGCCGCAGAGCTCCTGCAGGATGTGGAATGGGAAACGGATGAGTGAGCCCAGGAAAAGGACACTGGGGCCACCTTGTTAGAAGTGGACTGTCCCTTTCCTTGGCTCGGGAACCCAGTAGCTGCTCTGCTCCATTTTTATCCTATCATGGGAAGCCCTGGGAGCTTCAACACAGCTCTGGCTTGATAGAGAAAACCACTCACAACATACTGTTTCTAACCCCCGTGCAGCCAGGAAGCTCGTCACCTTCTCACTTCTAAATGTGTAGATGTGAAAAAAACGCTGAGATCTGTCACTGTGAGCAAGAAGACTGCCAGGATGGAATAAAACCCTTGAGTATAGTGTAATAAGCTTTCCTCTGTGGCTCTTAGGAACTGAACGTGTGCATTGCTCCAAAATTCCTAGGCTGAAATCCTAAGCCCTAGGGTGATGGTATTAGGCAAAGCCTTTGGGAGGTGACTCAGTCATAAGAGTTGGGTCCTCATGAATGGGACTAGTGGCCTTCCAAAGAAGACCCCAGAGGGCTCTCTGCTCTTTGCGCCGCGTGCGGCATACATCATGAAAAGGAGCCCGTCTGCACCCGAGGAAAGGGATCTCACCAGAAATTGACCCTGCTGGCAGCCTGATTTCAGACTTCCAGCCTCCAGAACTGTGAGAAATGATTTCCCTTATTTCTGGTATTTAGTTATCAAATCCTGAACTAAGTCAGGGGCTGAGATTGTACAAATGAGCCTCTGTAGGTAGCATGAAGGAGACGGTCAGAATTCAAAATTCTGTCTGCACATGGAATAAAGTGAAGCCAACTCAACAGAATGAGGACTGATTCTCTGGCCTTTGGTCATTCATTCATTCATTCATTCACTAACTCATTCATTCAAAGACGTGTTACGCTTGCCCAACCAGTGTGAGAGCAGGGAAAACTTGGGGTCCAATGTAACCATCAGAAAATGTCATATATTTGGACTCTTTTGGTAAGGAACGTGAGAATCACTTGATAGCATGTAAAATTTACAACTGAAATAAATACCGAATACCTAATAAATCACAAAGAACATCCAGCTGTGGAGGAATGCCCAGACTGTAAGACAGGACATTCCAAGAATCCTTACCTGAGACACACCTTCAGAAAAGTATATAAACAATATATTAAAAATAGACTATTCTCAAAGATGTGTCTAAGTAGCTTCTGAAAGACCGGCCACTGGGCCCAGATTTAACCTGACCCTAGTTATTATACATCTTTCCAATTAATAAAACTACATTTCTTGAAAATTTTCTAAGACTCATACTTCCAACTAAATCAGGATGACTCTTATCTGCCACCCTAAGGGACACTTGCTATTAAACCTTTTCATCTAGAGAGGAACAGATTTACTGAGTTTGGATACCATGAAGATCCCACACAAATCTCCAAATTGGATTAAGGCCTCTAACCCAAGTCTTGGGGAGCAGGGTGATGAGGAAGACCCAGGCCTGTGGGTCTCGCACCCACAGGAGACCTCACTGCCACTTAGGTGAGGAAGCACCACAGTCCCCAGGGACCCACGAAGGGACCAGGCATGAGGCAGTTGAACACGTGACATGGGTCAAGGGCACTGAGAGGCCCTCATGGGAAACCAGAAGCGGGGATCAGGCTGTGTCTGCTCTTACATCTGTGACAATCTCCCTCCCCTTCCCGGGGATAAGAAACTTCCATTTTTATTGCTAATTTTGATGTCTTTAAGCTTGAGCTGGCATTTCTCACTCATTCTCTCTCTTCTTCCCTTCATTAATGTTTGGCAAATCTATTACATAAAAACACACTCCCTATTAAACAGCAAAGTTATGACATTTATGGAACATTAGCCAGAAAATATGAAACCAAAGCTTTATTCCAAGTTCAATTAGAATGCATCCTTGATAGAATTTGGGATTCTTAGGGGAACAAAAAAAGAATCAATCTGGACATACTCCTTATTTAAAATCTTGTACACAGGGAAACTTCCAAAGGGGATATAAGAAATAATTAGGCTAACAATCATTCAAATGTCTTTGTTGACATTAAAATATTCTGGCTAATGTCAGTCTGATAATGAATGAGTTTCTGTTTCCTCCATAACTGAGGGAGGCTATCCAGTTTTGAAATACTGTCAGAAGCAAAAGGAATGCCTAATTTGCTCAACCGCCGAAGGCAGAGTTGGCCCTGGGAAAAAAGCCTCCTTTGTTGAAGTTCCGTTTTAAAGTTACTTCCAACCTGTTTTTAGTAATCTCCCCTCCTTGAAAGCTTTACTCTATTAACAACCAGCACCAGACACCGTATCTCAGAGACTCACCTGCCCGGTGTCAGGTGTGTGTGTGTGTCCTGGGGCGGGGGAGGAGTGGCGGGGGTAAGGTAGGGAACAGTGAGGGCAGCCAAGGGACTTGCCGGAAAAGTAACCTAATGAGCATATTTTTAAAACTGCAACTGCATGATGGTGTATTTACTTGTGGCGTGGGATGGGGAGGTTGATGAAGATTACCAAAGGTGCTAAAAACTTTTTAGACTACTTCTTGGCACCACCCGGAGAGCTGTTTTCTCTGCCTCGATCCAGATTTTCAGAAAGTGATTCGCGGCAAATGGAGCGACAGGGCAAGTCACAGTGTCCACAATGGGGCAAGTTGCTGGTGGCAAAGGACTGAAGTCATATCTTTTCCAAAAAGATTTCTGACTCGCACTGAGTACCACAAACCAAACCAACACAAGTGATCTTGCTGTCTGGGTTTCATGTCTCCTAAATGATTCTTTAAAAAAAATATATTTATTTGAGAGAAAAAGAGTGAGTGGGAGCGAGCACAAGCAGGGGGAGCGGCAGGCAGAGGGAGAGGCAGCAGCAGGCTCCCTGCTGAGCAGGAAGCCCGATGTGGGGCTCAGGGCTCCATCCCAGGACCCTGAGATCATGATCTGAGCCAAAGGCAGATGCTTAACCGTCTGAGCCACCCAGGCACTCCTCTCCTAAGTGATACTTACTTTATTCATTCCCAGCACTTGGACTAATATTTCTGGATTGAGCACAATGACTAGATGATTGCGAGGCGTCTAATGTTTCAGTGATCCATTTCTCCCCCTCAAATGTTATCAGTTCACGACATTCCAAAGTCTGGGCACCACTGAACTGTATACCAATCATCTACTTTTTGCTTAAAAGTAAACTGTGCCATTTACATCCTTGCAATATGCTTTGTCCAAGCAGCTCGAGATACAAAGTTATTATGGCATAATGAGTTATTACAGAACAACACTTACTTTGGTTAAGAGGCTTGTCAGCAGTGCAGCAGACAAAGGAGGCCAGACCACACACACAATCTCCCTCAATCACTCTGGGCTCCTTACCTAAGCCGACTTCTCCGTCGCATCCGACAGCTTTGGACACTTCCTCCCTCTTGGTCTGTGTGCCCTACAGCAGCCTGTTTTTCCTCCTGTTCTGATCGGCTTTTCTTGTTTTCTTATGTGGGGTCCATTTCCACAATTGCCTGTGTCTAAAAGGATGATGTGCTTTAGTTCTTTGTCTAGGTCCTCTTCTCTTTTTCATTAACCACTCTCCCTGCAGATCTCATTCATTTTCTTGGCTCTTGTTACTAACTACACAGCGACATCTAAATTTAGTTTTCTCACCTAGATCAATTGCGATGCTACATGGGAAGTACTTAGCGTCAGGCATACGTAAGGACTCATCTTCTCACTTGGAAACTATTTGTTGAATGCTTCTTTGTGCCAGGCCCCCTGCTAGCAGCTGGGGATACAGACGTAAGCAAAGCAGACCAAAGTCCCTGACCGCTCGGAGCATGCATACACACGAATAGGTAGGGTATCGTAAGTCAAATAAAACAAAGAAATAAGTACAATATACAGTAGTTTAGATAATGCTACGCAATATGGAACAAATATGATACAGACAAGATGAACAAGAAGGGCTTTGGTCGCAAGCATTTGCCACTTAAAATTAGGTGGCCAGGAAGTCTTCCTGCAAAGCTGACATTTGAGCCAAGATCTTAGGGAGATGGGAGTGAACCGTGAAGGTAGCTGGAGTGTGTTTCAGGCAGGACGGATGGCATGTATAAAGAGTTGACAATTCTTAACTAGAACCTACAAGCTCTTAGATTTCTCTCCTGAGGCCCAGCCTCAAGATACACATCTCTCTTAGATGTTCTGTGGACAAAGCACACTCAATAGGTCCTCGAAAACAGGCACACTCTGGAGACATAGTATGTTCACTCCTAGATGACCACAATAAAGTCAATGTCACAATAAAGCAAGTCAAACAAATTCTTTGCTTTCCCAGTGCACAGAAAAGTTATATGATACTGTAGTGTAATAGCATTGTGTCTAAAAGAACAATGCACATACCTTAATTAAAAATACTTTATTGCTAAAAAAATGATAACCATCATCTGAACTTTGAGCAAGTCATACTCTTGTGTTGATGGAAGGTCTTGCCTTGATGTGGATGGCCGCTGACTAATCAGGGTGGTGGCTGCCGAAGGCTGGGTTGGCTGTGGCAGTTTCTTAAAATAAGACAACAATGAAGTCTGCTGCACCAACAGACTCTTCCTTTCACAGATGATTTCTCTGTAGTATGCAGAGCTGTTCGATAGCATTTGACCCACAGCAGAACTTCTTTCAAAATTTGGAGTCGATCCTCTCAAACCCTGATGCTTCTTTACCAACGAAGTTTATACAGTATTTTAAATGCTTGGTGTCATTCCAACGATTTTCACAGCATCTTCATCAGGGAGAGCTTCCATCTCAAGAAACCACTCTCTTTGCTCATCCGTAAGAAGCAGCCCCTCATCTGCTCAAGTTTTATCATGAGATGGCAGCCACTTAAGTCCATCTTCAGGCTCCACTTTTTTTTTTTTTTTAATTTATTTAACAGAGAGAGAGAGATCACAAGTAGGCAGAGAGAGAGCGGGAAGCAGGGTCCCTGCTGAGCAGAGAGCCCAATGTGGGGCTCGATCCCAGGACCCTGAGATCATGACCTGAGCCGAAGGCAGAGGCTTAAACCACTGAGCCACCCAGGTGCCCCCAGGCTCCACTTTTTTAAAAAAGATTTATTTATTCATTTCAGAGACAGAGAGAGAACAAGATGGGCAGGGGGAGGCAGAAGGAGAGGGAAAGAGATAAGAGAGAAGCAGACTCTTGCAGTGACATGGGGCCTATCCCATGACCCTGAGGCCATGACCTGAGCAGAAACCAAGAGTTGGACACTCAACTAACTGAGCCACCTAGGTGCCCCAGGACCACTTCTAATACTAGCTCCCCTGCTATTGTCCTCTACTGAAATCTTGAATTACTCAGTCATGCATGAGGGTTGGAACCAACATCTTCCAGACTCCTGTTCATGTTGATCTTTTGACCTCTTACCATGAATCACAAATGTTCTTAATGCCTTCTAGAACGGGGAATCCTTTACAGGGGGTTTTCAACTAACTTTGCCCAGATCCATCAGAGGAATTATCTATAGCAGCTAAAACCTTCCAAAATAGATTTCTATAAGACATGTCATAGAAGTATCTATTTTTTATAAGTCTTCTTATAATAAATAATAAGACTTGAAATTCAAATTTACCCCCTTGATCCACGGGCTGCAAAATGGATGCTGTGTTAGTAGGCATGAAAACAACATTGATCTCATTGTGACTCTCCATCAGAGCCCCTGCATGACCAGGTGCACTGTCAACGCGCAATCATGTTTTGACAGAATTCTTTCTCTGAGCAGTAGGTCTCAAAAGTGGGCTTAAAATATTTAAGCAAACCATACTGTGAACAGACGTGCTGTCATTCAGGCCTTGTTTCATTTCCAGAGCATAAGCAGAGTAGATTTAGCATAATTCTTAAGAGCTCTTGGGATCTTCAGAATGGTCCAGAAGCATTGGCTTCAACTTCAAGTCCCCAGCTACGTTAGATGCTAACAAGAGCATCAGTCTCTCCTTTGAAGTTTTAAAGGCAGGCATTGACTTCTCCTCCCTAGCTACGAGAGTCCTAGATGGCATCTTCTTCCACTGGGAGGCTGTTTTGTTTGCACTGAACATCTGTTGTTTAGTTCAGGCTCCTCCATGAATGATCTTAGCTAGATCTTCTAGATACTTTGCCACAGCTTCTCCATCAGCTGCTGATGCTTCCCCTTAAACTTTCATGTTATGAAGACGACTCCTTAAAACGACTTAGCAACTTCTGCTAGCTTCCAACTTTTCTTCTGCAGCTTCCCTACCTCTCTTGGTCTCCACGGAATTAAAGATTTCTTGAAGAGTGGCAGGGCCTTACTCTGGATGAGGCTTTGGCTAACGGGAATGCGTGGCTTGTTTGATCTTTTAACTCCAGACCACTCAAATTCTTTTCCTATCAGCAGTCGGGCTATTTCGCTCTTACCATTCATGTCTTCACTGGAGTAGAACTTTTAATTTCCTTCAAGAACTTTTCCTTCGCATGCCTAACTTGGCTAACTGGAGGCAAGAGGTCTGGGTTTCAGCCTATCCAGGCTTTTTTTGACTTGCCTTCTTTGCTTAACTTAATCATTTCATTTTGGAGTCCTGAAACCATTCCAACAGTAACATCAAAGATCACTGATCATAGGTCATCATAACAAATATAATAATACTGGAAAGATTTGTAATATTGAAAGAATTACCCAAATGTGATACAGAGACATGAGTTGAGCAAATGCTGTTGGAAAAATGGCACCAACAGACTTGCTGGATGCAGGATTTCGCCAAAACTCTAATTTGTTAAAAAAAAAAAAAAAAAAAAAACCCCAAAAAACCAACAAAATAAAAAAAAAAAAAAAAAAAAAAACTCCACAAAATCTGCAAAGTACAATAAGGCAAAACACAATAAAATGAAGCATGCCTACAGACACATCACAGAGCTTTCCCTTGAGATCCCTGCCTGGTGAACGATACCGTCTGCATAAGGCAGAAACTCACGGTAGCTGCGACCCCTCTCACCTCCTCTCCCCTATATCGAGATGGCTGAAACTTTTTCCTGTTGCAACTACTAGTCGTTTTAAATTTACATTCGACTGTCAATTTACTTTATCACCTCACCTATTAAGCAAGCATCATTTAAATAACATTCAATGGATAAAATCCTGAGAGACGTGCGTCCATATGCTTCAAAACGGGTGATACAACATGGAGGCTTAAGTGGGTAGAAGAAGAATAAATGAAACAAGATGGGATTGGGAGGGAGACAAACCATAAGTGACTCTTAATCTCACAAAACAAACTGAGGGTTGCCT